>NC_143175.1:10010000-10610000 GCF_047325235.1 Durio zibethinus | reverse complement strand
CTCATCAGGACCCTTGGTCTAATTACCCTAAATAACATATTTTGAGCCTATGTATCTTTTTTTTCGGAACCCTTAACCTCAGCCTACATTACATACCTTAAAAAGCTAATTTTAATCAAATGTGAATACTTGGATTGAAGAGCAATATCCTTGAATTTGTATATACTTGTTAAATTCTTCATTGATAAAAAAAATATAGCTCTAAGGTGAAAACCCCAAAAGGGCAGTTTAGAGCTAAAGTTATTTTTGAGGCCTCATAATGAATTTCAGAGTTTCAAGGTTCTATCCGAAATAAAAAGTCTTGATACAAAGTCTTTTAAAGGACCAGTACCCATTAAAGACTTTTAAAAAAAAAAAAAAAACTAGCCTTATCTTTTTCTCAAATCTTGTTTGAAAAGTAATGGCTAGTTTTGACTCACATTGAAGTATCACGTTTTCAATAAAAGAAGTGTTTTAAAAAAAATTATCTCTTTTGTGAGCCTAAGAGAAATCCTTGCAACATTCCCTGAGCTTTACATGAGATATGCCACCAGTGAAAATAATTAAATTGTCAATTACCTAACCCATGAGCCTTTCAAATAGTAATCATCAATTTTTAAGAGATTCAAAAGTCTTGAGTTTTAAAATTTTTCATTCAATTGCGAAGATACTTTATGTGGAGTAATTTTTGATCACTTTTAAAATTTTCAGAGATTATTTGAGTATTTTGTACATAATACTGAGATCATTTTTTTGGGTGAAAATGAAACAATGAAAATTTAAACAAAAATTTTAAAAAAAAGGGCAAGAAGAGTCTTTGTATTTGCATCGCTTGTATCTGCATCATAAGAAAAAATAATTGTATTTGCATAACTTGTATTGGCATTTGTATAAGACTTTTGCATTCACACTATAAGAAGTATTTGCATTTGCATCATAGCATCTGCATTCTAAGAAAAGGTATTTGTAGAGGCATCTACATGAAAAGAACATTATCATTTGCATTATGAAAAAGTCAAATGTATCAAGCATTTGCATTCTACGTTGGCATTGTCATTTGCATTGACATTTCCATTAGCATCATTTGATGAGAATAGACATTTGTATCATGTTGGCATTTATCAACTTTGTAAGTATTTAAAACAAACAAAAAGAAAGAAAAAGGGGCATGTTTTTAAAATTTTAAAGTCTCTATTTAAAATGAACCGTTCTCAATCAAGATTTCAAAGCCTCTATTTAAGAAGAACCAATTTCAATCAAGATTTCAAAGCCTCTGTTTAGAGGGAACCCTCTTCAGAAAAGATCTTTAGAGTCTCAAAAATCTTTGATCAGGCAAAAGTCATGTTTAAAAAGATTTTCAAAATTTAAAGTTTTATTGCCTCTGATTGTGAGGAGCATTCAAAGATTTTAAAATTTGTAAGACCTTCGGTTATAATCTTTAAGACCTCCAGGTATAACTTTCAAGACTTTCAGGTATAATCTCTAAAGCCTCTGCGCACAACTTTCAAGATTTTTAAGTAAAAGATTTTTAAATTTTTTGAAGTTTCATTGCCCCTGATTATGAGGAGCATTCAAAGATTTTAAAATTTATAAGACCTCCGGGCATAATTTCGATTCGCGGTGTCATCCCGATCGATTCTTTATCTTTCAACTTACGATGTTATCCCAATCGATTCTGTAAGACCTCCGAATACGATTTTTAAGACCTCCGAGCATGATTTTTAAGACTTCCGGGTATAATTTTGATTCGCGATATTATCCCGATCGATTTTTTATCTTTTGACTTACGGTGTTATCCCAGTCGATTCTGTAAAACCTCCGGGCATGATTTTTAAGACCTCCCTTCATAATTTCGATTCGCGATATTATCCCGATCGATTTCTTATCTTTCGACTTGTGGTGTTATCCCAGTCAATTCTGTAAGATCTTCGAGCATAATTTCGATTCGTGATGTTATCCGATCGATTCCTTATCTTTTAACTTACGGTATTATCCCAGTCGATTCTGTAAGACCTCCGGGCATGATTTTTAAGACCTCCCCCTATAATTTCGATTCGCGATGTTATCCCGATTGATTCCTTATCTTTCGACTTGTGATGTTATCCCAATCGAATTTGTAAGACCTCCGAGCATGATTTTTAAGACCTCCGAGCATAATTTCCATTCGTGGTGTATCTCGATCAATTCTTTATCTTTTGACTCACGGTATTATCCCAATCGATTCTATAAGACCTCCGAGCATAATTTTAATTCGCGATATTATCCCGATCAATTCCTTATCTTTTGACTATGATGTTATCCCAGTCAATTTTGTAAGACCTCCAGACATGATTTGTAAGACCTCTAGGCATAATTTTGATTCACAGTATTATCTCGATCGATTTCTTATCTTTCGACTTACGATGTCATCTCAGTCGATTCTGTAAGACCTCCGGGCATAATTTCAATTCGCGGTATTATCTCGATCGATTCTTTATCTTTTAACTTACGATGTTATCTCAGTCGATTCTGTAAGACCTCCGGACATGATTCTTAAGACCTACGGGCATGATTTCTAAGACTTTCGGACATGAATTTGATTTACAGTGTTATCTCGATCAATTCATTATTTTTCAATTTACAGTGTCATCCTAATCATTTTGTTTAAAAAAAATCCACGATTTGCTTCGGATAAAATCGTTGTCTTTGTCTTTGCCCTATTCCTTATTCTTAGTAATATGCAAAGAGTGACAGCTGTTGACATCAATTTTATCCCAAAAAAATAAAAATAATAATATTATTAAATAAATAAATACGAAATACCAAAAATAAATACCAAAAAAATAATACAAAATATAAAAAAATAGCAAAAAATAAAAAAAAAATCAAATATGGCAATGGTGCCATCCCTAGTACCACTGCTACCAGGCCCACCACCCATCCCTTACCCATACCCTGTTCATCCTACCTTACTACTAGAAAATACATAAGAAATAAAGAGGCATTGGGCTCGTGTTTACACCCCGTGTCGAGCCCCATGCCTTTCTTCCTAAACATGCACGGCTGGAGCTCTATAAATAGAGCTCCTAGCCAAACCAAAACGAGAGAAAACGAAGACAGATGGAGGAGTAACGCTGTAAAAATAAACTACCAAAACATAAAAAAAAATAAAACAAAAATCACAGTCCTCACCGAATCGACGAGGAATCCAACGCCATGAGGTACCTACAACAAAAAAAGAAAGGTTATTAGTTTGAGTATTTTTTTATAAAAAAAAAAAAAAAGGAAGAGCAAAAAACTTTGAACCTCGATTTATGTCGATCGGGGCCATTTTTGACGAAAAAGAGATCAGATCTAGAAAGATCGCGTAGAAATGAACCTCCTGGTCACTTTTGAAGTTTTTGACCACCAACGACGGCGGACCAGGCGGCGGTCGACGCGGTGCTCCGACAGTCGGATGACGAGGACGTCAGACCTCTGCCCAGAGCCCTTCTCTCTTTTTTTTTTCTCAGAAACAAAAAAATGAACTGAAACAAAAAAATGGGCTGCTTTTATAAAGAAAGCATAAAAGCAAAACGACGTCGTTTTAAGCATAGGGCCAAAACAATGTCGTTTCAAGCATAAGAGGATCCGCGCGTTGATCGAACCTGACCTGAGATCCATGTAAACCGACCCACCAACCCGCCTCAACCACCCTCCAGTCGATTCGGACGAACAGTCAGTGAACCGATCCGAACCACTGGATCGCTCGAACCGCTAATTGAATCGCCGAACCGGTCAGACCGATCCAGACCAGCGTTGATCAGACCATTGAACAGTCCAGTTCAGGTAAAAAAAATTTTTTTGAAATTTCTAATTTTTTTATATATATATTATTATTGTTATTTTAGGTATTTTTACATATTTATGCATGATAAGTTTTTAAATTTGTTAGGATAGATTTTTAATTGTTTTAATAATAATAAAATTGAAAACAAGTGATAATTAAATATATATTAAAAATGCTTTAAAAAATATATAATAATAGAATAATTATTATTATTTTTCTTGCCTACATGTTGGAGGGAATAAAAAATATTTTTTTAAAAAAATAATTCCACCTAGATGTTGGGGAATTATTATTAATAAATTTTCATAAAAATAAAATAAATAAAAAATAATAAGAATTTTTTAAATTAATTTTAAAAAATTATTAAAATTGAACCTGCTTCGAAAATCTACCTAGATGTTGAAGATTTTTTAGAGATATTCCTATTTTCTTAAAAACGAAACCTTAAACGCTAATTCTTAATTTTCAAAATCCTAAGTTTTTAAAACCCCTAAAATTCGAAACCCTTAAAATCCAAAGCCCCCAAAAAATCTGAAATTTCAAATCTTTAAACTCTTAAATTCGAACCCCAAAATCCAAAATTCTTAAAATTCAAGCTTTAAAACCCTCTAACCTTAAAACCAAACCTTCAAAACCTCTACTCAAGCCTTGACTCAAAACCTCCTAAAAATCTTAAGGACACGTGTGAAAATTCCATTTGAAGCAATTTGTTCTCGAATGCCGCCTAGATGATAGGGTATTTAGGAAATTTTACTTCGTTAAGTCTTTTCACATGATTTCTTAATTCGTATTAATAATAAGATTAATTAATAAAAGTACAACAGTAAATTGATATCTTAAATATAAACAGATGCACCTAAGCTCTGCCTAGATGTTGGAGAGTCGTGGTGGTCTCATTATACTTAAGAATCTAACTTTAAAATTGCATCTCATCCTACATAATACTCATTGTCATACATACGTTTGCGTGTTATCATTGGTAATTATTTGCATTATTCTGTCTTTAATTTTTATTTACTATTTGGTGATAAAATATTTTATAATAAAAAAAATAATACTTAAAATTTTTTTTTGTGATATTATAAAATAAAATAAAAAATAATATTTCGAAAGAAATAATTCTTAATACTCTGCCTAGATGTTGGAGAGTCATTAACAATTATTTTTTATAAAGATTGTTATTTCATTTTAAGGATTATTGTGTTAAATCTTAAGCGAAAAGAATTATTTTAAATTCTGCCTACATGTTGAAGAATTTTAAGATAATTCTTTAACTCAATGATTTTCTCAATATTTCTAAATAAAAATTTTAGCAAAATTTTATTTTTCCAAATGAAGAGAATTAATGTTAAATTTCAAATTAAAACCATTTTTATCCAACACCGAAAATAGCACATAATTAAATGGTACCAATTTATGGGCGTTGTGGGAGTGCTAATCCTTCCCCACACGTAACCGACTCTCGAACCCAACCTGATTTTTTGTAAACTGAAATTTATCTTTTTGATAAACTTTAAACCCGTTTTTATAGTTTTATTAAAAAGATAAACCTTTGGGTGGCCAATCACACCATAACAAAGATTGGTGGCGACTCTCCTTTTATTTTTCTCAATTTTAAAACTCATTTACGTTTGACGGTCCCAAAGCCATTATGATAATATTGATAGATTTTGACTGACCCCTATCCAATGATAGGTCATTTCTAAAAAATTTGAGACCCAATCGAGATTTTTTTTTTAATTTACATCAAGATTGGATTGAAAGTAGATTTATAATAATTCACCCCATTATGGGTATAAATAAAAATATATATTTTATTATCCATCCATTCATTATATTGAAGTTGTAGATTTTTTAGATATGAGAGTGTTTTCACGTCACACACCATTCTTCTTCGAAAAATCCACTTTTTAATATTTTATTTTTTATTAAATTTTTTTTTTTAGTTTTTGACTTTTTAATTTGGTTTTTTAATTTTATTTTGTTTATTAAATAAATATTGTAAAAAAAAAGTTAATGATAAGGATGATAAAACAATTTGTATTTAATTGGTTTTTGATTGGTTTCGATTTAATATAGATGTATTTTTAAAAAGTTGGAGATTGGGTTAAATTTAAAAAAAAAAAAATAGGTCAAGTTGGAGATGGATTTAAAGTGCTCCGCCTTGTCTTGGGTATCACGTGATATTTCCTTTTTTTCATTTTCTCTGTTTTTAAAGCTATTGATTTTTTTTCCTCTTTTCTTTTCTTTTTTTAATTTTTCTTCTTTTTTTAGTAAATAAATTTTATAATAAAAAAGTTCTATATTCAATAGGTTTCGATTCACCTTGATCTAATTGGTACATTTCTATTTAATTCAGGATAATTGGATTGAGTTTTTTTAAATTGAGCTTGGTAAGAGTAAGGTTTAGGTATCATACATCAACATATATATATATATATACATATATATATTATTTATTTAATTTTATATTTATATATGTATTTTGTCAAAAAATATTATTTAATATCTTAATTTAATAAGTTTATGTGGCATCCTATTTGGCTTCTTTGTTTTTATCATTTTCTTTATTTTTTATTTTTTATCAAATAAAATTTTTAAAGAAAAAGTCAATGAATGAAAAGATAACAAAACAACTTATATTCGATGGGTTTGGATTTATCACAATTCAATAGAAGTGAGGTTTTTTTTGTTTAAAATAAGGATTGGATTAAGTTTCACCTTTTTGAACAATTTAGGTTAAGTCAAAATCAAATTTAGAACACTCTGCCTCAAGCTTCATTGATATATATAAAAGACTATATTTTATTATTTATTTAATTTATTTTAATATATGTATTATATTAATAAAGTTATTAGTTAATATTTTAATTTAATAAAAAAATATATTTACATATAATTAATTTATAATTTATATTAAAAAAATAAATACATTTTTATTTGACTATATATTGTTATCTATTAAAACTTGATATAAAAATTTTGCCTCTTTCATATTTAAAAAAATTTGTTTGAAATTTTTAAAATTAAAACAAAATTTTTAAAATTATATTTTGACACATGATTGAAATTATTATATTATCTTTCCTCTTATAGATGATCAAAATTAATAAATTATTATAATAATGCTCTTATCATAATTATGAAAATATACTTTCAATAATACTTGGTTAAAATTATTACAATGTTTTTTATATCATAATTACAAAAATATCTTTCTACTATAATTTATCAAAATTATTATAGTTCTCCTCCTACTAATAGGTCAAAATTATTATAATGCTTTTTTTATCATAATTATAAAAATGTTCTCTTACCATAATTGACCAAAATTAATACAATATCCATTCCATTATAATTACATATATACTTTTGTGATTACTTAATAGGAAGTTGACATGTGGTATTTTATTTGAAAATTATTATAATGTTCCTATTATTTTAACCTAATAGAAAATTAACCACATATTAAATTATTAAAATACTCTTGCCATTATTTTATAAAAATTTGGCATGTGATATTTTATAAAAATAGTTATATTACCCCTAATTAAATTACATATTAAATTTTTACATAAAACTTAACTGCATATTAAATTACTATAATAAAATAAAAATTAAAAATATGATATGATAAGTATAAATATAAAAAGACAAAACAAAAAATTAAATTGTTTTTATTTTTTTAAAAATATTTTTACAAAAAAAATTTGTAAATTATATTAAATTAAAAATCATACATTTAATCAAATGATTAATAATACAACGCTCAAAAGTATAAAATAATTAATGAAAAATTATAATCACAATATATGAAATGTTATATATAATAATTTTTTATTTATCATTTTTAAATTAAAAAATTATAAATATATTCAAAATAATAAATCATTAATAAATAATTACAATTTTTTGTCTGAAAAATAATTCACTCCAACATAGCGGAGAGGCTATTTCTAGTAGACAATAAAATACTTTTAATATGTGATTTATGATAAAAACAAACTTTAATTATCTAATCATACAAGTATAACTTAATGTTCCAATCCAAGAGATTACTAATTAGAGATATTCATAAGTAGACCTTCTTGACACATTTAAAAGTTAGGCTTGGCCACGAACTTGTTCTGTTCATTTATGTTATATTTATTATAAAAATATTTAATATTGTTAAACCATTAGCCCAATCCATCGATGTATACTTCTAACATTAGCCCAACAATATTTGAAACCTTAATTATGTGGTCAAAACTTTTTTTTTTTGTTACATAAGAAAGACAAAGTTTTAACATAAATAAAAAAAAAATTTAATTTGAAATTGATATTTTTCAAATACCTTTAACTACTAAACGTAGTTCAAAACTTAATCTATGCATGTAGTCCGTAATTCCTTTTGCTGACATCAGTTGCATGACGTCACCACGTTAATATTCTATTTTTTAGAAGAAGAATAAGAAGAGCCTATTTTACAATGTTTTTGAAGTAAAGGAATCCGGACATTCATGTTTCACGTTGGTTAGGTTTTTCGTTATCTTCATCTTCCTTTGGATAGGAATCTAAACCAAATTTTTCAAAAAAAAAAAAATCGCTTTTCTTGAAAGTGAAATATGCGCATTGTTTCCAACTTTACATTGGAATCTTCAGAAAAAGTTTATTATTTTAATTGGTTAGAAAGAAAAACCAAAATAATTAGGTATTTTAGCTTTGAATATAATTCAATACAAGTTTATTAATTTAAAAAATAAATAATTTGCTCCGAAATTTTTAATTTTATAAGACAACTAGGTCATTCCATTAATTATCCCTTAGTTATTTTATTAAAAAATTCATTTAAAGATTATTTTACCATTAAAAAGTTAATATCTCAAATATTCACATCAACTAATATTTTATAATATTAAATTTTTTTATTTTTTCTCAAAATATATCAAATCTACTAATCATAGAAAAAAGATTTTTTATATGCAATATAAATAAATCTTACAATTATAAATATACCAATATGTAAATATATGTATAACAAAATGAATATATTAAGCATGTAATATTATTTTAGCTTGTAACTATCTAAAAAAAATGAAAGATATAATAATAAAAAGGTTTGGTTAAAAAAATATAAAAATTGAACATTTTTCAATTTAATTTAAGTGTTATAATACTCTTAAATATGTTAAATTTAGATTTTCCTGTTTGTGAAAATATGCTAATTACAAACTTTTTTTTTAAAATTGAAAATCATTTATAATATGTAAGTCTAAGTTAAAGAATTGTAATGTTTAAATACAAATAATTTTTTGTTATTATATATCCAATAGATACATATGAAATAAATAATAGAGAATGGATCAATTTAAATTAGTGTAAAATTAACAAATTTTATATTTTTTTAACCATTGATTTCAACAAATTTAAGAAATAAAAGAGATAATTCAAAAAGAAAAAAACAATTTAATCTCATCCATTATATTTATTAAAATCAATAATTAAAATTTTTTAAAAGACAATCCTGCAATTACTTAAATTTTATTAATAGAATTAAAATTTTTGAGATAAATTATCTATTTTTTAAATTAATAAATTTGTGTTAAATTATACACAAAAGGAAAAAGAAAATAATTTATCCAAATAAATTAGACTATAATCGAAAGAGCCGTTGTTTGACTGAACCACGATATATGTGTTTCTCGAAGAATATTGAACATAATTTTGACATGACAACTACAAAATTTCGTTTCTTATATCACTATAAAATTTTTGAACTCCACTAAAAAGAATTAAACGATTGTCATATATTTTTATGAAAAATTCGATTTGAGTCTGGAGTTGATAGATAATTCAACTCATGAACATATTTAAATATTATTGTACTTGAATGAATTGTAATATTGGAATTAAGCTTATAATCCGATTTTATCATTACATTATACTTCATACTATTTTTCTGCAATCCATTTAAAAAAGTGCACAATGTTTTTATGCACATTTAGATGTTGACACTGATTGCACTGCCATTATGAGCTGTTTCCCATATTGGAAAATTAATTAAGATTCTTATTCCATGATGTGAGGACTAGCAACCAAGACAATGATAAGAGATAAAAAAGAAAAAAAAATTAAAGTAACCTATTTAAATTCGAGAATTAATCTATTTGATTTATTTTATTTTTAAACTATGATTTTCTTTATTAAAAAAACAGTCCCCATCTTAATATTCCTTTGCTTGCTTATATATATCTTTATACCTACAATAAGATGATAAGCAAAAAGAAAAACCAAATCTTTCCTTAACTTCGAAGGTTTAGAAAGGAAAGAAAAATTGGGCAAGTTTCAGTGATTTTATTGATCAATTATGGTAGAACGCAAGACGCACCAACTCAAGAACAAGACGCACCGAATACAAGGAAATCCTGGGGAGAACAGCCCTGGACGCTCAGCAGGTCTTGCTTAATTTTTTTTACTTTGTTTATTTCATTTATTTTGAGGGGGAGTGGTGATTAATCCTTTGGCTTTAAGCTGGATTATTATGTGATTAAAATTAATTTCGACTGCAGGGAAGACGAAATGTTGTCCAACTTCAACAAAGAAAGGGGATGGAGGGTTCATGAATTTGCTGTAACTTAATTTCTTCTTAATTCACTACTTTTATTCTTTATATTATGCATCCTAAATTCAATGTCAAAAATACCATTTTTTTTAATATTTCAAAATAAACGTGTTTTTTTTTTTTTTTTAAGTTTTAAAAAACCCTTGTTTGTATATACATGTAATCAAAGGTATCTCAATGTTTTTTTTTACTTTGATTTGTAATCAACAAATATTCCAGCTTCCTCTTTTACTGAAAAACACTTCAACTCTTTCAATTTCAGGTGCAAGGCTTTGGGCTGCTGTGGACTCCTTTCAGCTTGCTATGAACCTCGAACTTCTCAGCAAAAAGGATAGGAGCTACAAATGGCAAAGATCATTTCAAAATATTAAAATTTGAAAATGAAAAGTTATTTTTGTTTCTTTAACAAATCATTTATGTAAATGAGGGAGATTACTTGCTATTTATACAATAACTTTATCCTTTTTCAACTTTCAGAATTTTGCCTACCTAAAGCAAAAATAAATTATAGTTTCTAATTAATTGATTTGAGACTACAAGCTTGTCTTTGCATTAATGAACAGAAATAGAAAAACAAACCTAATTTGAAGGTAGAAGAATCCTTAACTTTTGAAAGATTGGTATGGATAATTGGATGTATTTTTAGAAATGAGTTTTATTAAAAATAATTATTGATGAAATATTTTCTTATACTAAGGAAAAAAAAAAAGAAAAGTTATGAATATTGAATAATAATAATAATAATAATAATAATAATAATAATAATAATAATAATAATCTGCTGCATTAAAAAGGTACTGTTTTACCTTTCAAATTAGTATAAATATTATAATAATTTAAAAAAAAAAAGCAACAAAAATGGCAATAATTACAACAAAAACTAGATTCAACCCAACAAAACCCAAGATCCCAATCAAACAGAAACCCAACAGCAACAGTTACATCGGCAGCAGGAACCCACATTCAACCCAACAAAACCTAAGAACCCAATCAAGCAATCACAAAACAAACCAACAATTATAGCAGCAATGATATCGATAGCAAGAACCCAAATTCAATCCAACAAAATTCAAAAACCCAATCAAGCAATCATAATGGAAATCAAGAATCATACGCAAAAAAAATTCCAACACAATATAAAGGAAGACAAACACAAGCAAAAACACAGTTTCATTAGCAAGTATATAGCAAAAAAATTAATGGCAGTTTCCGGCTCCTTTATTTTTAGTTTTTTTTTTTTTTTCTGGGTTTCTAAACTAAGAAGGTGGATGAAAGTTTCTGGTGGTCATGGGATTGTGTGGACAATGATGAAAATCTGAATTTTAGTTTTAGATGTAGGGCATTGATTAACTTTTTGGGAAAACAACTGTGATAGAAGGAGTGAAAGTGTCAATAAGAATTTTTTGGCAAAATTTGAGATGATTCCGGCGTCTGTAGACGTCCGCCAGAGGTTGCAAAAGGCAGCGGCTACGGTGGAGGCCAGCCGATTTCTAGCTTATTTGATTTTTCTGGCCAAGAGAGAGAGGAGAAAGGCACCTAAAAAAATTCTTGAAATAAGGATTTTAGACTAAATCCAACATTACGTCGTTTTGGAAACAAGAAAAATGGGTCAGCTACAACCCGCATAAGCGATTCGCGTGTTGAACCCGAAACCCGCATTTTTTATTCAGACCTGACTTGTGCTGTTAATAAGATAAAAGCAGCTCATTATGCCTGCATTGTAAAAAGGGCTCATTAGTCATTATGGTTGCATTGTAAAAGCTGCACGTTAAATCTTATATAAAAATGTAATCGAGTCAAATTAAATTGATACAGTAAAAAATTTAAATTCAAGCTCGATTCATCACTTGCGATTCAACACTCGATTCGAATTCTATAAAGTTTCATTTTTTTAACTCGAATTTAATCTGTAATCGAATTTAAGCTACTTGAACTTATTCGATTAAACTCAAAAATATATAAAAATAAGCTTAATTTTTATACTCAACAAGAGCTTGATTATTTGTGCTCAAGTTCGAGTTCGAATTCGATATATTTTATTAATTAAAATAATATAAAAAATTAAATATAAAAACTTAATTAGTCTCGTGAGCTACTCGAACTGAGTATAAGAATACTCAAACTCGACTCAATCAATGAGTCGAGCTACTCGAGCTCGAGCTCGAGCTCGACTCGATAATAATCGAATCGAATTCGAATTTTATTTTAATCGAACTCAAATAATTTACGAGTACTAATATATCATTTACACTTCTGATATTGCATCGTAAAAGTCATAGATTATGATTTTTTAAAAATACAATACATCATATAAACCATGTGAGTTTACGTAGAAAACAATAAAATAAAAAGATAAGTTGATATAGACGTATCGAAATGGATTTGAATACGTTATTTGAAAAGTTTTTAACTGTCATTCAAATTAAAATATTTAAAAGATAAAACAATCGAAATGTAATATTATTATTATTATTATCAGAAGACATTACATTAATGCATACAAATAGAACTTGGAACATACAATGTTATAATAAGACAAATTTTGTTTTTATCTTCAAAATTTTGGAAACCGTAGTTTAGCTTGAAACTTGGAACATATAATACATTTTTTGGGGGTGGGTTCACTTAAATTGCACTTGAAAATACATTTGTTTTTATGTAATTAGTAATAATTAATTTTTATAATTAGAAAGTGTTAGATCAAATATAGATAACAAGTGAATTTGATTGTCTCCAATTTTTTTTTTCAAAATTCACTTTCAATTAAATTTAATGAAAAATTAAAATTAATATAATTTTTAATAAAAATATGATGCAATAAATAATAATTAATGGACTTGACACAAATATAAACGACAATTAAACTAAAAAGAATAGGGATAAAAATCAAACATAAGATTTATAAAAGTTTGATTTTTCTCTAAAAGTACCTACATACTTTTCCTTAGTTTTTTTAGCTAAGAATTCAAATTGACTAATTCTTAAGAATTCTTACAAACTATCTTTTAAGACTAAAGTACAACCTTTATTCCTTATCTTTATAAACTAAGATAGTAACCTCTAGTTCCCTGTCTTTCTAGGCTAAGGTAATAACCTGTAACCACTCAAAATGAATTTTTACAAAAACTTTTAAAATCATTTAAGAGGATACCTCATTTTCATATTACAATTAAGCTTTAATGATTTGCAAACCAATGACACTTCTAAAAACCTTAGTATTTGTCTAATAAAATACAAATAGGAGACTAAATTATTTAGATACAACATATACAAAGAATATAAAATTTAAGCTTTAAACTTTTTATTGCTCTTGATTTTCTTAGAGAATTTTGAAAATATGGTTTTATGAACTTTCTCCCATACCTATCTCTTGTTAATGGTGTTGAAAGGCCTCTTTATATAAAGAAAAATGAATTGGAGCCATTGAGGTTGAGTTGGAAAAGAAAAGAATCGTTATTTCCTTAAAAAAAAAAAAAACTAACAATTGGAAGCTGTCAAGGATAAAGGGATCGAATAGGTACATTAATGGATTGAATGGTTCTTAAACTTCATTCAAATTTTAATCATCGCATGACAACAAATCGATCCATTTTGATAGGGGATCGATTGGATTAGCCTGGCTTTGTATTCAAGATTATTTTGGATGAACAATATTGTTGGTTGTTTTAGATTAAATTTTGTATTGTATTATATTTTTTCACTAATTTGATCATATCTTAAGTTATACAATTTCAAATCAAGATTTGTTTAAAGATGTAAAAATTAGACTTGAGAAACTTTATATCCATATAAAATTCATCATTTGATCAAATGTATAAAAATAATAATAAATTTAAAAAATTATCCTTTATGCAGTTGTTAAACAATTGTATAATCTTTAGTAAAAATTTAAAATCTTTTCTCAAAAAATTTTGATTTTGATTTTATTTAATCCATTAGAAAGTAAACTCAAAAAGTTTTTCATCCATATAAATTTCAAATATTAAAAATTTATAAATTAATACAAAAAAAAAACAAATTCAATGTTGGAAAACCTTATTCGTATAAAACATCTTTCTCTAGTTAATCCATTTATCAAAATCAATATTATTAAAATTTTATTGAGTCCAAAATGAATAAGTTCACTTCAAAAATAGCAATTAGATTTAATTTAAAATTAAATAAATAATTTTTTAAGATAATTTTGGTTTGAGAAATACAAAAACATAAAGAAATATTTGTTGAAACTTTGAGAAATGTTTTACAAAGATTTGTCAATCTTGAAAATTTATATTTTTGATATAAACATTATGATCAATATTTTAAAACAAATTTTCAAGATATTTATCAAATCAAATATCACTTTGAAAAATATATTATTTATTTAATACTAAAAATAATAATACTTAAAAATATATACTAAATAAATTTTTTTCAAAATTTTAATAAGTTTTTTTTAATTTAAAGTTTTGTCATTTTAAAATAAAAATCAATTAAAATATAACAAAAAAATTATTGTATGAATACTAATAATAATATATACTCCATTAAACATACAAAAATAGATATTATTTAAATAAATAATTATGACTTAATTTAAATTATTTTTAATATTAGTTAAACCAATAAATCAATAAATATAGAAAAATAACAAGTGAAGTAGGATCAATATTCTAGTAATAATAATAAAAGCAGAGATAAAAACAAATTAGGCATGATTTGTGAAAATTGGCCCAAAATTGATTCCTTTTGTTACTTGAAGTTCCTCCTTTGACATTCTCTACCAGCTTTCTCATTTAGTTATTAGTTTTATTTCTTAAATTTAAGTCTTGATATGAATTTTTTGATTGTTAGTTAGATAGTGTGACTAAAATTGAGTAGATTAGTACCTTAAAAACCAAGCAACTTGAAAGGGATTGAAGGGGTTTGTCAAGTTTATAATACTAGTATTTTGTTACTTGGAAAATATGGATATTAAAGGTTGTTTGGGATTTGGAGCCAAACGTGGTAATATCCTTGGACAAAAGCATCACAAAACATATAAAAAGACCAAGTTTCATCTCTTTAAAATGATTCCAAAAGTCATTTTGATGCACAAGGTTTATTGTATGTGGAATGTTTTCCATGATTTGTAAGTAGAGGTGTCAATTGATAGACCGAATCAAATAATTTTTGATTGAAGGAAATTTATGTCGTTTCGAATTCAAATTATCTTAAAGTTGAAGTCATTTAGGATAGAATTTTACAGGGCAATGACCTTGTCAAAATGAAGGTTAAATAGCAAAAACCAACTAAATCATTTACTTCATTTATTTATGGCTCTGGAATGTTAGACAAATTCCTCCCTGCCATGTTCATGTAAGGTAGTCCCAGAAAACACCTATGGGAAAACCAGATGCTGAAGTATAATTCTCCATAAACCTCCACATATAATGCTGACTGCTGCGTAGCTGTTGAGAACAGCGTGCTCTAGTTTGTGCTTCTTTAAAGGGAAATCTTCATGAAGTTGAATGTCAACTAGGGTTTTAAGCCAGTTTTGAACAATATTATTTACAACAAACTTTAAGTTCAATTTGATTGTTAATTTCACTACTTGATTACATTTCTTTGTTGTGGAAGGAAAATGTAAAGACTTCATTTAAACATAAAAACACAAAAAATTGAATTCGAAATATAATCCAACGAACTCATATAATCACTCTCAAAAAGTGACATTCACCTAATCTAGGATTCAAATCTCAATATTTGTAATTCATTCTTTTATCCCAAAGCTAAAGCCTCTTTTGTAAAAATTAAATAAATAAAAAAAAACCATAATTATCAATAAAATGTGTAATTTTACTTTTATATTGAACACATACTTTTGAATTGATGTGGCATTTTAACTATTTATTCATTTTCAATTATAACATCTATTATAAAAACTGAAAGCAAATACTAGAAATTACAAAAGCAAAGTAAGGATTGATCATTGCTTTTGAGCTTGATGAGCCGGGGGACAATCACCAGAGCAACCTATGCCTATCAATTTCTGCAAATCTGTATGATGCTGAAATATCATTAACGAAATAAGTAATAAATTCCATTGCAAATCATAGTTAACTTCATATGTGATATCTTTATCTACAAAATTTACAGAAAATTGCATGAATCTAGCAACCTTTTTATTTTATTTATATGTTATTTCCAATACAAATTTTCACTTCAATATCATAGATTTCATTTCTGGACTTATTTCATTGTTCCTTCCAAATACGGCCAGCCACTTTCAGCTTCAGCTCCTGTCTATCACCACCTGAAAAGAAGAGTGCCAGGTTCCTTTGAATGATGAGTCCATCTTGACTATCTCGAACTTTCCTATGACTATCACGAATGCTTCTAGGAACTCCTTGCCACATAAACTTTCTGCCATTGCCACCAACTTCCAGACTATAACTGAACTGTCTAGCCTCATCTTCATCACCCATGAACCGCAGGAAGGCCATGTAAACAGGTGCCATTCCTATGTGAAAAGCCTCAAAGTGCAAGCAAAATTGTCGACCAAAACAGTTGAAAACCTGCAGCAGATAGGACAGTCATCAATGGCTCCAGGTACAGATCAAACTGAATGGAGTTTCATGGATATATAGTACTAACTACTAATTATTTGGAAACGGTTTAAATTTTAAGCAATTTTGGTTTGGTTGATATTCAAGTAACAAAGCTGATGTCCATATGATGTTGAAGAATTAATTAAACTAAACTAATTAGCAAAAAGTATCAAATGGTTGGGGAGGTTCAAGATTAATTAACCGAAGGAACAAAAGATGTAATTGGGAATGCAATCATTAAAGTTGTTATAATTCCCATTCTAAACATCATTTTAATCATTTTAGAATAGGATTTGGATCAGACAAGAGATCTGTTTGAGATGATGCATGAAAGTTTGTGAACTTGTTGCAAGTATGTGTATGTCACAGAGAGAAGAGAGAGGCAGAGGGAGGGAGAGGGTGAGAGATCTTACAGTTAACATCCATGTGGCATTTTCCACTTCATGGGGATTGGATTTAACATATCTGTGGTTGAAAGTACACCCATCATGCACGTCAACCTTGTGATCATTCTTGAGATGCATGACAAGAAATGGAATATCACCAGTGACAGAGCATTCAGCTCCAGCATATGGGCAACTATATGGGCGATATCTACAGTTTTTTTCATGCTTGAGCTTGCTGTAGTATGGAAAAATATCATGACAACCCAGAATCTGGTATCTGCAAGGAAGTTCCAGTGACTCAGCTACTTTCTCCAGAGCCAAACACCTTATATTTCCAAGCTCGTTGCGGCAAGTTGGGCAAGAGTTGTGAACTCTAGCCTTGCAAATTGAACATACAGTGTGGCCATTGGGACACTAACATAGGAGATATAAAAAGCTGTCACTGGAAGAATGTTGAAGTAAAAATTTTATATTGTGCTTGTGAAGCATTGATGCAAATGTAAAATTTCTTCACTAATGCACTTATACTCATGCATACTAAGTACTATGGCACTGTCCATATACCTAATCAGCTGCCTGGCCTTCAGGCATCCAAAATAGTTCAATAAAGGACTAGCATAATTACACTATGCATACACAAGAATAGCAGTTAAAGTATTGGCATCTTTTCAATTACTTTCAGAATTGAGATGATAATGCTACTTTCTTCTGCGTAAAAGATTTGGGAAAAGGAGTCCTGCTTTCTTTTTTTTTATTAATTATACATTATGTTAATTTCTTCAATTTTGATTGATTAAAGAAAAATAATTTGATTCACTTATATGAAATATGATTTCCAATGCAAATGCCTACCAATTTGATGATGATACAAACACAAAATCCCAAGGAAAATGCAATTCCAAATACTTTCTGAATTTTTATTTTCAGCATGTAAATTGAACCCACCTGGTAAATTGGAGGATACATCAAATTTATGCAAACAGGACACTCAAGTAGTTCATGCACATCATTTGTTGATGTTGCTCCCAGATTTCCACCTAAACCAGTTGCAGCCTTTCTTAAAGGGGAACCCCTTAACTCTGCGCTTGAAGCTGCCATATCATAGTCTGCAAATGTGATGCGAGACTCGATCACATCTCTGCAGATACCACCACCGGGTACCATATTGTAGTTTTGAATGTTAATGCCAGCACACACTCTTCGTTTGAATCTAGTGTAGGGGAAACCACGTGAGGGAGGGTGGGGGATGAATTGGACCTTCTCTCTTAACTCCGCATCTTCATAATCTTTTCTGCAATTCCCTCCATTCTAAATATCTATAAAAGGCATTTCCCTACTAATAATAATATTAGATATTAGAAGTTCAATCAATCTAAATCAAGGAAAACCATGAACTTTCTACAGCAAAAACGTTAAGGGCAGCCATATACTTTAGAACTCATCTTGACAAATTCAATAGCTAGGAGGAATTTTCAACAAGCCCAAGATAGAGGTAGGGGAAGAGAGATGAACCAATAAAATATACCAAGAAGATCCACTGAACACTTTTACTAAGTACATAATAGGTCATACTCTTATGTAACAGATCTAAGATTACAACCTAAAGTGGTTAGAATGAAGCGTCAGCAGCATGATCCATTTGTCATTATAGTAGCTTAAGAAGTACCAAATTTCTTGTGTTACAAGTATGTATTTTGTTATAAGTTCAAGAAGAGGCCTGTGATGCTTGGGGAAATCTTTATTGTCAAGAAGCCTCCTAAAGACTACTATTTAACTAGGTCCTTACATGGGAGCGTGAGGAAGTGGTTCTGGCTTCTTGTCTTAGGAGTAGCCAAAGGAAAAAGGATTATCAAATAAAGGGAAATTTTAATGATCTAATTTTCATTTATTGGATTGATATGAGTAAACAGTAAGGCGAAAAAGAAGGATAAAGCATAAAACAATAATCAAGCTCAGAAATGAAAAGATGTTCTACTCAAACAATCCAGTTTTAAAGTCAGCAAAAGAATATTCTCAATTTTCAAAATGGAATAACAACATTCAACAAAGGTGTACTAATTTGAGAGAATAGCAACTTGAGTAAGAAGAAAAACACCTGAAAGCTATTAAATACCCAAATGTGACTAGGGCATCAGTCAATATTGAAAATGATGTATACTCAGTAATATAAATACACCTGATCAAACAAGTTCTTCCTCGTATGCTTAACATATGAGGAAGAAGGGCATTTGTATACAGCATTTTTTGAAACTGCTGGACTCTTTAACAAATTAACCAATTTTCTAGAAATAATTCTAAGTTTCTACCCAACAATTGAAATTCATCTCATCAATACATTACTTAACACAAGCACAATAGAAAAAATTATATTCTTTCTTTCAGTTCTCGTCCTATCAAAATAAACACTGCCACCTCCTACACTGCTAGATTTCAGTCAAAATCTCCAAAGAAAGAACATTAGCCCTATCGCTACAATTTTACTGAAAAGTAGCTTGCTAACTACCATTGGAAGTCCTCTAAGACACATGAGAAGCTGTAGATTTTGCAACCAACTAAAGATGTTCAATGCCAACTAATCAAGGGAACACATTGATATGACAATGTGAGGAATGCTTATTCTCAAGCTCTAACCCGATAGCAAGATTACTATTTTTCTCATTTTCCTTTATGAGTAGTGGATCTATTTTAGGGTCTACAATTTGAAACAGATCAATATATAAATCACGAAAAGTATGAAGTACAGACCATTCAATGATCCAAGTACTTGTCAAAGAGCAAAAAATTAAAAAAGTATTATTTACATAACAAAAAAGCCATAAATGGGGCTTGGAGGTACTCATGAGGCTCACTTAACTGTAACAGCCCAAAATTGGTAAATTTACCAGCAAATCTAACATTTTAATAAGGAAAAGCATTTCCCCCTTCTCCCTATCAAAGAAATTTTCATTTCAAATGCATAAGCTACCCATAAAAAACTTAAAAAATAAAAAATAAAACTTGAATCGGCCAACCTCCCCTCCCCAACTTTAGATAACAAAACAAGAACCCAGTTCAAATATGTAACCAAAATCAAAGTCAATTAGATAAAAAAAAAAATCAAGAAGAGCAGTACCCAGATGAAAATCCAATCTCAACAGCTTAAATCAATCAACAAAAAGGAACTCACCAAAACTTACCAAGATGGAAACTTTTATCAGGTCATCCAGTCTTAATTGACCAAATAGCGGTAACAGCCAGACCAAAGCCAATTTGCAATTGCATTGGAATATTCAATTCAATCCCACTTTTTAAGCCCCACTAAAATAATTGAATCATTTCAGACAAGAAAGAAAGAAAGGGGTAAACGTTGAGGAAAGGCCGTTAAAGTTGGCTTGGCTCCGCAATTTGCGTGCCCTAAAAACCTTAGCAAGGAGTCGAAGATTGTAGATTTGGATCATCTTTCTACTCACATACTGACACATATGCACTTACACAATATTAAACTAAGTTGTCCCCATAATGAGTTGGCTAATGAAATGACCACTCTTTTTAAAAAAAAAAAATTTTTAAAGGAAAACTAATTTCCTTTTCTAATGGAATTTCACGATATCCTGCATTCAAGATGGTCATAAATAATTGATTATGGTTTCAGAGTTGGTAATTTTGAATAAAATTTTTTTTTATCATTGTATAATTAGTTTTTTAAAAATTTCTTTAATTTCAATTACTTAATGATAATTATGTTGATTAAAGATCAAAGGACCAAAAGTTACACTTTGAATAAAAGGACCAAAGAATCTTTTAGACAAGTCTTGCGCAGAGGTGGGAGAAAAAATTTTAAAAACTTAAAAAGTAATTTAAAATAATAATGTTTAATCTGAATCATTTTTTTTTATTTATTTTGAATTAAATTTGAATATTAAATTTATATTTTAAGTTGAAATTGAAAAATAAAAAAAAATCAAATCGAGCTATATTATATATTTTTATTAATTTTTATATATTTTTAAAATTTTTATAAAATAAAAATAATTATTTTACACTTTAATTTATTTAAATATATTAAAATAATATATTAAAAAACAAAAAATTAATTTAAAAAATTAATGAATCAAACTGAATATATAAAATTTAATTCATATTAGATCGTATGAAAGTTTGATTCAGATTTAAATCAAATTTTAATATGATTTGTTATCACTCCTAATATTGAAATGAATTTTTTTTTATTTCACCTTGAATTGCTTCATTTATGTTATTAAACAAACTAATTGTTCTTTTTAGACAAAAATTGGTGTCGCTAATGTAAACATATGCTATGTTATATGACAATATAATGAATGTTTTTTATTTACTTGTTTATTTCTCTCCTTTCACTCGTAAATAGATTTAATAATTTTACATACGATATGATGATATGACATAAAAATAATATAAAAAAAATTATATATATTTTTAAAAAAAATATCTCGTATTTATTCGTATTAAAATCAATTTCAATATGACACAATTCGTGCTTTATATATGTTGACATGTCTAAACATGTATAAGATATAAAAAGCATATTTAAATAAAATATGTCACGTAAATGCATGTTTAACACGTAATATAACACTAAAAATATGTTTAATTTAATCATGTCACATATATATATTTAATATATTTAATACGTTTAACACATTTTTATTATTATTTTAATTCAATATAAACATATAAAGATTATTTTAATTTTTAATCTTTTAATTATGATACCTAATTAGCTATTTAATATCATATAAAAATTATTTTAAATATTTAATTATGATACTCATTTAATAATTATTATAAAATTATTTTTATATTAATAATATAAATACAATATAAATAATATTATTAATACCAGATAACCTTATTTTATTCTTTAATCTTTAGTAGTTCATCATTTTGAATTTGGTAGTAAAAACTAATATAATTATATATACATTTATCGTTGTTATATTAGTAATTATGTGTACATTAAAATTTAAATATATATATATATATATTAAATGCATTTTAAATTGGTATCAAATTTTTTTTATATACTTTTAGTATGCAACTAATATTTTTTATATTAATAACGTATATATTACATATATATATATATAAATTTTAACATACTAAATATATATTGTTTTTTGTAACTTTTTAGAATAAGATTAAAAAAAAGTTTTTTTATTAAAAAAGAATTGAAAAGGATGGTATACACTTAATTATTAATAACAAGTAATATCTAATATTATGGTCATTGATTAAGCAATGTAAATTCAAATCACATGTATATACATTAATAGATTATACTGATAATAAATAATATTTATAATAATAAGAAACTATATAATCATCTTAATAACATGAATGATGATATGTAATTATTTTAAATTATAAGAGTTAAAATAAAATATTATATATTTGAAATTAAAAATAACAAATATTCTAAATAATATGCATAATGATAAAAACTATATAATTTATTTTATATTACATGATACGATATTATTAAAACGTAACTTATAAATTATTACTATAAATAAATATCTCGACGACTTATTTTAAATATTTTATTTTAAACCACATGATAAGATATTATATATACGTTTGAAGTTAAACATAACATATTTGTTCCAAATAACATTTAAAATGATAAGAGAATATATAATTTATATTTTTATATGACATGATAAAGCATTATTATAATGTAATGTATATATTTATCTTAGTGACTAGTTTTATATACTTTATTCTAAAATCTAAATCACATCATATGATACTCATATTAATTAAAGAGATTATATAATTTATTCTAAATCATATATATATATGAGTATACCCATGATAATTAAAATATGTAATTTATTTTAATCATATTATAATGTATAAAAAATTATTATAAGTAACATAACTATATTAATTTGATATTTTAAAATAATTTTAAGAAGTCATTAGGATCTTTTTCAAATAAATCATACTAATAAAGTATTTATTGAAAATATATAGCATTAGAAAAAAAAAATTCTTGTATCAATATATTAATATTATGTGTAGGAAAAAACAAAAAAGTATAAAGTATAAAAAATGTAGCTTTTGGAATAAACCTTTTATAATACATACATATATGATTATTGTCTATTCATATTTATATTCATATTTATTTATTTTGAATACATTGACCTAGTAGGTTGGTATGCCTTATTTATGAATTGAGGATGATATTTGATGATATGTTGGTATCTACTATCTACACTTGGATATTTGTGAATTATTTTACTATTTTAAATATATATTTATATATATTTATTTATATTTATATTATGAAGTATGGAATGAATTGAAGATATTATTTTTTTTTTTTTATGTAAGTTGTTGCTTATTGTCTTTAGTGAAACGTCACTTATGAAGGTTAGAGATTTGGACTTGATGTAGTATAATTTATATTATGTAAATGTGTAAAAGGAGTAAGTTATCGACTATTATTTAGTGTTTAGTGTCTTCACAAATTTAGTAATTAGTAGTGTCTTCACAAATTTAGTAATTAGTCTTATTTGTTTAATACTAAATTGTAATTTGTAAATTATAAATGATAACTAGTTTATAATTGTTTATTATTTTAGTCGTATTTTTATGTATATTCGTGTTAGTTATATTTATTAATGTCTATTTGTGTTATTTTTATTCATTCATATTGTGTTTAAATGGATTAAATATACGCGTGTTAGTTGTATCATGTTATATTACGTGTAACACGTATAATAAAGATATCGTATTTATATTTAAGATTTAAATACATTTTATAATTCATGTCATTTCATATTCTAATAATTCGTATTACTATATGTATTAAAAATGATATAAAATACGATATGAAAACACGAGTTATTAGCTATACTTGTAAAGGTATATTAAACAGTTAGAGTGGCCAATGGCAAAGGTCGGCCCAAGATGACATGGATCATACCTGAAAAGGCCCAAGTACATGGGCCATTTGCTGAGTAATGGAAGTGGAAATTTGCATCATTTTCAAATTTAAATCGTAATTAGTTTAAATAGTGTGGCACAGTTCCCTGTTTGATAACGCATTTAAAATAAAGTTTTCAAAAATTTAATTTTTTCAATGCCTTTGATAATGCAGTATATAATCTTCTTGATAGAATTTTTTTTAATAAAAAAATGTTGAATACGATGAATGAGTTGGTAAAGACTAAATTTTCTTTTAATACAAAAATTATTCAGTAAATTTTTTAAAATATTTTTTAAGCTATTATCCTCTAAAAATATTGTTTCATTATCTGCAATGAAAATAAAGATAAAAATATAAAATAATAAATTTTTAATATTTAATATTTTATAATTAGCAAATAATATATTTATATTCAGCATTTAATTTTCAATAAAATATTAAATAGTTTTTATAATTCAATTCAATATTTATCAAATTTAGTATTAAAAATTCAATAATTAAATTTTCAACACCTAATTTTTTAATTATCAAACAAAACCTTAGTGTAAAACCCGCAGGAAACACACAAAGGCATTAGAAAGAAGGTTTAAGATGGTGGGGATGTTAAAGAAAATTAATTGAAAATTTTTAATTTAACAAAAGTTAAAAACGTGAGTGAATTATTTGAATTTAAATTTTAAATTTAAATTAAAGTATTTTTTATTCCTATATATGGGAAAAGACTGATATAATCTCTAATCATAATAATAATAATAATAATAATAATAATAATAAAAACATGAAAATATTAGAGAAGAAATATGTTTGTGGTAAGAAAAAAATCGACGAGAGATTAATCGGGATATTAGGAAGAGGACGTTGGATGTGGGAAGAAATCAAAATCATGATGGGAAAGGTCCATTAATGATCATTAATTAGCGCAAAAGCTTTACCTTTGATTTCCTTGCTAACTTTCCAACAACCAGCGTACACGTAATTAATGGAGCTAGCCAACTCAGCCTAACAACACAAGCTTTATCCAATGAGGCAGCAGGCCATGAAAGCTTTATCCAGCCTAATAACACTTTGCTTTTATTTCAGGACAGTTTCCTCTGTTTCTTCTGATGCGTCTTATCCTTAAAAAGCCGTCCAAGCACCTCAAGCCACTTTAAAACCATGTTTTTGTCAGGTATTAACATAAAAGCTGATATAAACTACTCTTACCTACAATAACAAATGTTTGGTAGATATTACGTATCAAACATCAACCAGGACCATTTCATCCATTCATTGCCCAATCATGGTCAAACATCAACCAGGATTCTTATAGCTGATCAATCTGATCAATTGATAAGTTTTCTAGATTTTTCTATTTTTTTTTTTTTTTATAACAGAACCTACATGATAGAAACAGCAAGTAATTAAATAGAAGAATTACATAATTCCTGTCGTGCAACTAGTATTATCCAGGATTAGGAGGTTTGTCGGGCTCATGAGGCTGATCGGGCTAACCTTCTTTTTCCTCTAACAAAAACCTAAGACAATTTCACAATCCGATTGCGTGTGGTCAATGTATTAACTTCCAGGCTTGGGCTACAAGTCAAACAGGCAGTTTTCCATGTGCCAACTCTTCCAATCTTCACACCCCCCCTATATATACTCCCTTCCCTAAGCATTGTTTCTTCAGGAATTCCATCTTTCAATTCTTTACGAAATACTTTTGTAACTAATCTCTGATCAGAATCCCGTTATGGAAGTAGAGATATCCTTGGCAGATTCCTTGATGAAGGTGCTCATGTTCGTCATTGTTCAAGCACTGGTTTATCTAATCCTTTCTAAGTCATCTGACATTTTCTCCAGGAACAAGATGAGATCATTAAGCTTCAAACCTGCTCGTTCTTTAAGCATTCGCCAATTTTTGGCCTCTCTCTCTGATATACCTCAAGGAGTTGAGCCTTCATCGTCATCAAGGAGCTTTAGAACAGCAACTCAAGAATATGCTGAAGAACATGAAATTACTTACTAATTCCCATGTTTTAGTACTCTATTTGTAGTTTGTGTAAAACAAAATTTTCTATTCTTTGGTTATTGTACTTTGAAAGAAATTTGAAATTAATGTTCTGATTGTAAAGAATTAATGCATCAATTACTTTGGTTCTCCACTGAGAAAATGATTTCTGTATTCATATACAAATTAAAAACCTTTTCAATGTATTGGCTAATAACATTAAACCGTACGAATATGAGAACCATGAAATATTTTCTTGGGGCTCAGCAACAATGTCTAAGGTTATTCGTAGCGTATGGTCAGCATATCAGAAACAAAGGAGAACAATTTTTAGTCAAAAGATTCGATCAATGAAATCTAAAATGTCCTACGTACTTCTTTGGACCTTAGAAAGAAGAAAAATAGAGAAATAGAGATGAACTTTGCATAAAAGGCCTTGGAGCAGATCATTGAGCCCTGTATCTAGTTCCACTGGAAGTAATAAAGGTTAGTTTAAAATCTGCAGCAATGACTATGTTAAAGGAAAGGTAAAACTCAAAAGCAGGAACATAGTTGGGGAAAGATAGGGTAACGCCTATCTTTGGACATGTAATATAGGGTAAGACCTGTAGCCCATATATCTGCTGCTTTTCCATGATAAACTGTGTCCGTTATCCATTGAAAGGTATATATGATTTTTATACCAAAGGTTGAAATAGTGTGATGAAAATGCTGTAAATCTCATGTGGCAAATTATGCTTTTGTCTTTCGACATGCACAGATTGCACACTTCTTTCACTAAAACGTTTATCCTTGAAATTAATTTATGCTCAAAAAGAATTTTGGCTGTCCTTGGTAAAGTTTCTTATATATTGTCCCTTAAATTAGTACTTGCCAAAGATTTTGAAAACCACATGAACCGAATTAATGTACATACTCAAGCAGCACTCAGATGAAGTAAAAGCAGGAGTTCCAGGGCATCCCCAGAGCTCATCATTATCATCCTATAAATGACAGCTTGTTATGAAATAAATCTCTTCGTAGATATATATAAAAACATTTCACAGCAGTAATCTTATTGCTGCTTATATGTATGCTTAGAATCTTTAACTATTACCAAAAGTTATGATTACTTGAGCAAAACATCATTGGTGAAGCATTCAGTCTCTAGAATTTCAAAATCTTGTAGTTTTAATTCTTTCTTAAGTGAAGACTTGAAGCTTAGTTACAAAGTTCACATCCATCTGCTGAATACGGAAAGCTGAGATAGTTAGCATTTATAAAGTTTTGCACAATCAAACTCAGTTACCACTTTCCCACTGTAGAATCAATTTTCATTTCTTTGTCTCTCTATCACCAAATTCTGTTCTCAAACCCAACAAATTTTCTCAAATACTAAAGTAGTGTTAGATAAGCATCTAGGTGTTGAAAAAGAGCTTGATTATTATGATTGTTAGAAAACAAAGTCAAAACTATATAAATAGAGGATCATCTTAGTTGGTCCCCATTGAAATATTTGCCTTAAACTATATATCAAACATAGTCATCCCCAAATCTCTATTGCCCATGAACATTATTATTTTTATTATTTTTAATTTGTCACCTCACTTTATATCATCATCGCCAATTGAGGAAAAACAACTAAACAAAATTCCATAATTTTCAAAAAGTTATTGAGAAAAAGAAAGCAATATCACACCCCACATTCTTCTTCCATTGGATTAAACTAAACCAATTCGCAAGTGTGTATATGAAGAATATGTTCGGTTGCCAATAAAAACAATCAAAGAATATAAACAAATTTCAAAGAAAAAAGTTATAAAGAAGTGATGCTTACTTTGTAGTTGTTATATTCCTCCTTAACTTTCAACAGGATATTTTTACAGAATCCATGCACATTGATTGGTCCATGAAATATTTTCAGAAATTTTCTTAGCATTCCCAATTATAAATTAATTAACAAATATCATGAAAATTAAAAAAAAAAAAAAAAAGAGAGAAAAAATTATATACCATAGGCTTTGGCATGAAGAAAAGCAGTGGCATTCGCATCGGTTATAATACATCCGACTATCTGTAAATCCTCTTCGAGCTGTTTCATGAAATGAGGATCTATCATGAGCAAAACTGAAAAAAGCAGGAATACAGTATTATAAACTTACATGAAATTGACGCCCAACCAAAACAACACTGCAAATCTCGCTTCCACTTGCAACATCTTCATAGCACTCGTATAGGACTTTTCAAGCAAGGATAATATGAAACACTATAAACAACCTTAAATCACTTTTTGCCATCCTCAGACAATGAGATGTACACAGCTAACATACACTATGAAAACAAACACAGAAACAAAACCACAATAAGGATCCAAAAGAAAAAACTCTCACAAAAGGAGAAAGCAGAGCAAGCAACAGAGATCACCTTTATCGAAACAATTAAAGAGAAATTAAAAAAGGGAAAAGGAAACATGCAAGGTAGAGACTTGCCTTGTCAGTGAGCTTAGGATCCAAAAGCTTTTGAGAGAGAAAATTGATCAAGAAGCGAAGAAAATGAATGGAGAATTCTAGGGAATTAGCGTTTTGGTGAAAAAAATTGATTAGCTAACTGTTGGTGATGTCAAAGATGGGATTAGATTGAAAGGAAAAAAAATTTAAAAAATGGAAAAAAATTAAGGAGAAGGGAAAAACAAATAAAAGGGCAGAGGATACAAGTGGATTCCTTTCCCTCGTACCCTTTAAATTATTTTATTATATATTGTTGATCTGCCCTTACAATAAATGATGGAGATTGTTTTTATATATTTTTATAGATAATAATCCAGCTATAACTAAAGTCCCGTACAGCCTCCAGCAAACCCTTAATTTGGTATATGATTTTTTTATTGTTAATTATATTTTTTCATCTATTAAAATATTTTATGTAAATTTTGTGTGATTTATTAATAAAATATTGAAGTTTTAGACTTATATAATTTTAAAAGTTTGTACGGTCGGTTAGAACAAGAGTCCTCCATCTGGTCCCACCTCATGTTTTGTACTACCATTATTTAGCAATTTATAGGATTTCCATGTTGAAATTACAGTATTGTTCAGTAATTATTACATGCAAATAACCAGATTTTTACTTATTATAGCATTAGATTATACAAAATAGGAAACACTGATCTTGTTGCAAGGCTGAAGACTCTTCCCGGCTGTTTTTATCTTGTTGCAATGGCTGATGCAAAGCACCCTTCACCGACTATAACAGAATCAAAGACGACAACATTCTCACTCTTTACGACAAGAAAAACAGTGGCTTTTGCTTTTAGCTTCACTTCTGTTTTTTTTCTTGGTTTTACAACTTTGTTATTGCTCAACCCTTCTTCTTACTCTTCTCCTCGGCTTAAAAACTTCCTGCAAACTTCCTCTTACAGATCCCATTTTTCCTCTCTTTTCTCTCACTTTCTCCCCAACTTTTCGCAATCCAGTCACTACCCACTTCATGTTTCTCAAACCCAAGACAACCCTTTTCAGATTTCTCAGGAATCTGAAAGATTTCATGGAAAAAAGGATTGGTCTTTGTCAAGAGAAGGTAACCATGGAGGCCCTTTTCAGATTTCTCAAGAAAGTGAAAGATTTGGTGGAAAAGATGAGTCTTTTACTAGTGATCAAGTCTACAGTGGAGAATCAGAGATTCATTTAAAGGGCAATAATGCTTTTAACACTCCTACTGTTGCCTTAAATGGTAATGTAACCAGCAGTCCTGGCAGTTCTTCCCAGTCTTTAAATTTTAGAGAAAGTGGAAAAGAATTAAAGGAAGGAATTTTAGAGAAGGTGAGTGTTTCTAGTAATGTGACATTGGATGGAAGCAGTGATGAAATTCTTGAGAAGCAGAGCAAGGGAAATTTTGTGGAAATAACGAGTCATTGTAGAATATTTGATGGGAAATGGGTTAGGGATGATACTTACCCTCTGTATGCCCCAGGGTCTTGTCCTCATATTGATGAGTCTTTCAATTGCTTTCTTAATGGTAGGCCTGATAGGGGCTATGAGAAATACCGATGGCAACCCAATGGATGCATCATGCCAAGGTAATTTACCAAGTGCTGATATTTAAATTTAGATTTGTTGATTATTTTTATGTAAAGAAATTGTGCTAATTTGAATCTATAGTGGTTGTGGTTACATATCAGGACTTTATATTTTTAAACTATGTTGAGGAGTGCAAAAGTGTGCAGGTGTCTTCATGTTCATGTGTAATTATAAATAATATTTGCTGGATATGATTGGAACTTTTTTTTTTTTTGGATAAATGTAACTGTATCCAAGCAAGCTATCTAGAGAATAGAAACCTGAGGTGGCTTACCCTTAAGAAGCTGAATCCAAGCAAGTTCAAATGATTGTAACTTCATATATCCTGTAGTTGGTATCTTTTCTTTATTATTTTCTTTATTTATTTTTATCTTTTGCTTTATTTAGATTGGTTTTGGGTGGAGTTTTTTGCAGATTGAATGGTAAGCAAATGTTGGAATTATTGAGAGGCAAGCGTGTAGCTTTTGTTGGCGATTCACTCGGTAGAAATATGTGGGAATCTCTGGTTTGTGTCCTTAAAAATTCTGTTGTGGAGAAAAGCAACGTCTTTGAAGCCTCTGGTAGGCTTGAATTACGAGCAGAGGGTTCTTACGCCATTTTATTCAAAGTATGTTTGTCCTTATTCTTCTCTTTTGATGTAGACTACTTGCAGAATTGCAGTCAGATAGTTTTCTTTCCTATGCTTAAAGAAAAAGAAGTCTTTTTCTTGCATTTAACATACTAGTTTTGGCTGGATGAACAGGATTATAATTGCTCGGTTGAGTACTTCCGATCGCCATTTCTAGTTCAAGAGTGGCACATTCTTGAGAGAAATGGATCAAAGAAGGAAACACTTCGACTTGACATGATTGATAAATCATCTGATAAGTACAAAAATGCAGATGTTATCATCTTCAACACCGGACATTGGTGGACTCATGAAAAAACTTCCAAAGGGTAATGTTGATGCTACCTATTCGTTCATATTGTTGATAATGATGATCTTAAGTGGAGAAGCTCTTAAACAGTTTAAGAAATTTGCAGGAAGGGTTACTATCAAGAGGATAGCACTATCTATGATAGATTAAATGTTAAAGTGGCATTTCGTAAAGCTTTGACTACATGGGCAAGATGGATAGATACTAATATAGATTCTATGAAGACCCTTGTTTTCTTCAGGGGCTTTTCTGCATCACACTTCAGGTAAATTGAACATAAAAGATATGTTAGGTTAAACCCTTTAATTGGGGAAACAGATTGCCTCTTAATTCATTTTACCTGTTCACAGGGGTGGAAGATGGAACTCTGGTGGGCAATGTGATGGTGAAACAGAACCTATTACAAATGAGAATTACGTGAAGAAGTATCCATCAAAAATGCGAATTTTTGAGTCAGTGATAAATGGCATGACTACACCTGTCTTGTATCTAAATGTTTCGAGAATGACTGGTTTTCGGAAGGATGCTCATCCATCAATATACCGGAAGCAGAACTTAACTGAGGAGGAGAGAAGTTCACCTAGTAGAATCCAGGACTGCAGCCACTGGTGCCTCCCTGGTGTTCCTGATACTTGGAATGAGCTAGTGTATACTCAACTCCTTATCAAACATAATCAACATCAGCAATAGCTTCTGAATCAAGAACAACAACAGAGAAGACCATAGGTAAAACAAATGCAATTAAACTTTGTAAATTCTTGTTGAGTCCCTAGCTTTGTCTAGATTGATTAGTGTCTGTTGTATTCTAGACTGAAAAGTTAGGGTCTATAGAGAGAAGTGTTAAATGATATCAGTCTTTGGTTGGTATTTTGGTTAGTAGCCTCTTGTAATATGATTTGAATTCAGTTTGTATCTCTGATAAAAAAAGAAAAAAAAAGTGTTTATATGCATGGCTACTCAACCTGTTTAATGAAAACATTGCCAGATTCAACATGAAAATTTTGGTCCAAGATTCTAATTTATATGCTTCTGCTGGTAAATGGAGTGATGTCTCGAGAATGAGAGTACAGATGAAACGGAGAGGAATTGTGAAACAACCAGGTTGCAGTTGGGTTACATCGAGGGGAGTGCGACACGAGTTTGTTTCTGGAGATAGGTCTCACCCTCTCAGTGAAAAGATGTATCAAAAGCCGAATTGGTTGGGAGGAAAACTGAAGGAGTGTCGCTATATTCCGGATGAGAGGTTTGCCCTCCATGATGTCGAGGATAAGCAGAAGCAAGAGATGTTGTCTTATCATAGCGAGAGGCTTGCCATTGCATTTGGGTTGGTGACCATTGCAGAGGGCAGAGCAATAACAGTGATGGAAGAATCTTCGTGCATGTGGCGATTGCCATAGTGCCATTAAGTTGGTAGCAAAGATTGTGGGGCGTGAGATCATTGTAAGAGATTCTACACGCTTTCATCACTTCCGAAATGGCATGTGCTCTTGTGGGGATTATTGGTAGCAAAGATTCAGGGTTTTCTTGAGACAGTTGGCAGAATGGAAAAGATACTAATAGCAGTAGTTTGCTTGAAAGTGTCAAAGTAGATCAATTGAGGGATAACTAAAGATTTTATTAGTTTTAGATAATCCCTATTATATTTGTTTTTCATACATCGGAAACAATGAAAGGAAAATAAGAAAAATTTTAAGCCAATCAAAATTTACCGCGTATTAAGTTTGACCCTGAAATCTCCTCCGTTTTCTCTTTTTCTCTCCCAACGGAAATCTCTTCCTTTCTTGTACCCAACTTAACATTTCATTTTGTATACAGATGGCAGTTTTTTACTGGTTAAAATAGTCAAATCAGCAATTCGATTAATGAAATTAACTTTTAGATCAAATTAATTTACAATTTCAGAGCTTAAATACTTATTTAGCAATTATTTTAATTTAGATATCAAATCCAATAAAAAATAATAGAGTAGGGGCTATATAAGACATTTTTTTTCATTTAAATATAAAATAATCTAAAATAGAATGGTCTAAAAAATTAATCTAAAAAATTCAAAATTAAATTAATTTAATTTTAAAATTTAACAATTTGAATTCAATAATCTATGCCTGGAATAATTTAATTGTTACTTTAAAAAATCCTCAAAAAATCTGAATCTAATATTATAAAAACCAAAATATTAAAATCCAAAATAACTTTTTTTTTTTTCATCCAAAATGATTTCACTCAAATCCAATTTTGACTCGCTAAATTAACGCTTTAGGCTAACTAGAATTTTATTCTTGTCAATCCTAATGTGCAATTAATATTTGATATTCCTTTTGTACGTACAATATCCGAAAAGGGGCTTTAAACATTTTTCAAATGGGGGAAGATCCCAATTCCGTTTTAAGGTATCAAAAGTAATGTGAATTGTAACTTCCATAGCTTTCTTTATTGATTTAAATGGTTCCTGGTTCTGATTTAGACATACTAGTCAAAGCATTTATTTTTACATATATATATATATATATATACACACACACACATACATGCATGCATGTATATATTTTCACTATCTTTATTACTTTCTTTTTTTCTTCTATTTTGATAGCTATTTAAATCTTAAAATCTTATAATCTTCTAGAATTCATCCAAAAGAGAAAGAAGGAATGCATACAAATTATCTTTCAAAAGAAAAATATATTTGTGCTAAAATTCAAAATAGCTCAAATCCCTGAAAACAAGAACAATGATTAAGAGCAAAAGCTTGAAGTAGCAAAAGCTTGAAGTGACTTCAGTGTTTATACTCTAATGTTCAAGTCAGTAAATATATGAAAAAAAAAAGTATAAAAAATAAAAATAAATAAGGTGAATGAGTTACCTAGGGTATTATAAAAGGCAAGGCATATTTTAAAACTTAGCTGACATAGTTAGGGTTGGCATCGGGTCGGGTTCGGGATGGGTTTTGCTCGCCCCGAACTCGACCCGACTTTATCATCAATAAACTCGACCCCCGACCCAACCCGAAATTTTTTTATTTTTTCATACCCGACCCCGACCCGAACCCGATATTATATAATCCGTACCCGATCCGATCCGACCCGAAATTAATAAAAATATTATTTTTTAAATATAAATATTTAAAAATATTATTATATAAATATATATATAAATAAATAATTAAAAAAATTAATTAAAGAATAATTTTTTAAATAATATCGGGTCGGGTATGCCTAAAACCCGACCTCGACCCGACCCCGATTATTTCCTAATATTACCCGACCCGACCCGAAACCTGAAATTCAAAAAAAAAATTCAACCTCATAGGGTCGGGTCGGATCGAAACCTGTCGGGGTCGGGTTGAATTCTCATCCCTAGACATAGCTTGTGAGATCTGAATAAGTTTGGCTGACCTAATCTAAGGAAGACTAATTTTTAAATGATATGTCAGCATAGTCAGATGGGATGCACATAAGATAAGGTGCTCATCAGCGTTAGCAGTCGTAAGAGGTATATACATCAAGTCAGCCAAAAGTCGAAAATGCCTAGATCGATCAAAAGATAAAAATGCCCTTAAATGTAAAACATATTACAAATACTTAAAAATATTATTTTGCCCTTAAAATTCACAACTCTACATCATTTTGTCCTCCCATTAACTAGTTTGATAGTTCAGACTAAGTGATTTGATTTCTACATAGGTCAATGTTTGTTAGGCAAAATAGGCTTGAGTTATTCCTCCATTGATCTTATTTAGGTCTGATTGTCAGGTTAGAATATCTATCTTATGCTAGAAGAATAGCTTGCTTACGTATTATGTGATGAACTTTCATGATCTATCATGTTGATATAAGCTTTTTTAGTACTAGCTTTAGTAACGTATTCTAGTGAGGTATTTTGTTTAACTTTGGTAAAGTATTTTGGCGAGGTATTTTGTCAACTAAATTGTTTACATATATTTTTTTAGTATAGAGAAATGAAAGATAATCTTTTTCTTTTATAAATTTTTTCATCCAAAAAGCTTTTCATTTTAACTTCAAAAAAGTTTTAGAGGTTTCTTTGGGTGTTTCACCTATTCTTTAGGGTTTTAGTAATTTTTAAAACTTTCACTTATTCCTTTTAGCTTTCTCAGTTTTGTAAAAGGAAATCACTTTTCTTTAGGTATTTACGTCAATATTCAAGTCTTACTCATCTTGTATTCTATTTAGGTATTTCTCTTTTAAATAGCTTTACATCAATTTTTTTATATTGAATTTAAACTCATTTTATCCTTCTCTCTTCTATTGAGATCGGGTCTCCACCAAAGTTAGTTACTTTATCTATTAAACTTGAAAATAATGGCAATGAGTATAAGAAATTTTCTCATAGAATAACTTTGAACTTAATTCTTCTGGTTGGTAAATGTTTATGGTTTCACCTATTTCTTTTAGCTAGTATTTTTAGCTATTCTTTTTTATATCTCAAATACTAACTAGTTGGATGATAAGGATGAAAGAATAGCTAGAGGTGATACGAGGTTATCGTTGTTGATACTAATGTAAATTAGGAAGACTAGATAGTGCCAAGGTTTAAGAAGATGCCATATGTTAAATTTATTGTACTTAAAATATTATAATAGTTCTTGTAATAACTTGTATAGCTATTTCCACCTTTATCATAAGTGTTGTTTAATATTTTTAAATATTATGAATGAATGTTGTGTTTATTTTCTTATTCTACGAATGTTGCGTTTATTTGCCTTAGCATTTTAGCAATTCTCAAGCTTGCTATTCTTAGTTTTTTTTTTTTTAAATGCTTAAGATACTTAAAAATTTTTCTAAGTATGATTTCTATTTTTATGTATGATTTTTGTAACTTTTCATGTCCTGTAAATTCTTGAAATAAGTGTCACTTTGTTCACATATTCCTTTCTTTATTAATTATTCAAATTGAAAAATTTGTAACTATATAGATATATATTGACTCATGATTTAAGGTAGTTTGTAAAAAATAAGTAATTTTAACTTTTGTTAATATCTTAAAAACTTAAATTTGCATAATTTCCCTTTTCATGCCTCATATTCTAGGGTAATTCAAAGAGAATAAATAATCATTCTCTTCTTTTAGAATAAGTGATAGGAATAGGTGGCCCTTTTTCATGATATAATTTTCTTTTATAATAGGTGATAGCAATATGTGGCATTTGTTTTTAAAGATAACTTTTTTAAGATCACTTATTCCTATTTCATATTCTATGGTTTTAAAGACAATTTGATAAAGTATGATCTTTCTCATATTTTTCTTTTCACATTTTAAGGTGACTCCATCTTGTTTACTTATTCTCATTGATGCTTTGTTCACCTATTGCTTTAAATGGATGTTTACTTATTAATCACTTCTATAAGTAACTATTCACCACTTCTAGAATATATGGTTCCATTTAGACTACTAGAAAATTTTTTAAAATAACTTCTCTTTTTACAACTTATAATCCAAGGTAGTTTATATAGAATAGGTCATTTGTTTAATTTTTATGTCTCATAACCTAAGGTGATACTATAGAAAATGTGTTAACATTTAGCTACGCTTTATGTGGAATAAATGAGTTTGGTATATTTATTCCATTAGTGCTTCAATTACCTATTCCTTCTAAAGGACATTCACATATTCCTATTAGTGTGTTGCTTAGCTATTCATTTGAAAAGTTTTACCTCTTGCAAATAATTAGTTGAAATAGGTGATCGCTAAATAAGTTATTGGAATAAATGATATTAGTTAGATATTGCTTTGAAAAGTTACAACTCTTACAAATAGTTTGTTGGAATAGGTAATCTAAGAATAAATGGCTAGAATAGGTAATGTTGCTTAGCTATTCTTTTAAAAAGTTATAACTCTAGCAAATAGTTGGTTGGAATAGGTGATCTCAGAATAAGTTTTTAGAATAGATGATCGTAGTTCTTGCCAAAGCTTGAACTTAGAATTCTTTTAAGTCAATACTTCTAGACTAGGTGATTTTTACTTTTGTCTAAAGCTTTGACTTAAAATTTTTAAGTCACATATTCCTCATTTTGTATTCTATAATTTTTCTCATATTCAGAGATTTTAAGGACTTTTAAATTTTTCTAAGTTTCATTTTTTTAGTATTTTTGTCCTCATACTTTGAGATGATTATTTTAAGAATAGGTTTTTGTGCCTTTCTATATTATTCGTGAGAATGTTCACCTCATCCCCTAAGGTTTTTTTATATCATTTATAAGAATGTTCACCTCTTTTTATAAGGTCTTCTATACCATTTGTGAAAATGCTTATGTCTTCTTATAAGGTGTTATACATCATTCATGAGAATGCTCATATCTTCTTACGAGTTCTTTCAAATCCTTCTTGAGAATGCTCACGTTTTTTATGAGGTTTTTCATATTATTCGTGAGAATATTCACCTCTTATTACTAGGTCTTTCACATCATTCATAAGGATGCTCACTTCTTCTAATAAAGTTTTTTATATCATTTATGATAATACTCACTTCTTCTTACGAGGTCTTCTATATCACTCGTGAGAATGTTCACATTTTCTTATGAGGCCTTTCATATTATTCTTGAGAATGCTCACCTATTCTAATAAAGTCTTCTATTTTATTTATGAAAATGTTTATATCTTTTTATAAGGCCTTCCATATCACTCATGATAATGTTTTTACCTCTCCTTATAAGGTTTTTCAAATTATCTATGAGAATATTCACCTCTTCTTACGAGGTCTTCTATATCCTTTGTGAGAATACTCGCATCTCCTTATGAGGTCTTTCATATCATTCGTGAGAATGCCTACATTTTCTTACAAGGTTTTACATATCATTAGTGAGAATGTTTGCACACATTTTCTTATAAGGTTTTACATATCATTCGTGAGAATGTTCATTTTTTTTACAAGGTGTTGCATATAATGGTGAGAATGCTCACCTCTTTTTATAAGGTCTTCTATATCATTCGTGAGAATGCTTACATTTTCTAATGAAGTCTTTGATATAATTCGTGAAAAAGTTCACATTTTCTTACGAAACCTTTCATGTCATTTATGAGAATGATCACCTCTTATAAAGAGGTCTTTCATATCATTTATCAAAATGTTCATATCTTTTTATTAGGCTTTCCATATCACTTGTGACAATGTTTTACCTCTTCTTATTAGGTCTTTCATACCATTTATTAGAAAAATTACAATTCTTGAAAAAATGTGATTGCAAAATATATGATTGAAATAGGTGATCGTTGTTCTTCCCAAAGTTTGAACTTAGGATTTTTTAAGTTGTTATTTCTAGAATAAGTGATTTTGGTTTTTGCCCAAATCTTTCACTTAGAATTTCTAAGTCATTTATTCATCATCTTGTATTTTATGGTTCTTCTTTCTTTTTATTTCGAGACCTTAAAGATAAATTTTTCTAAATTTAATTCTTTTATATTACACCTATCTTTTTCTAAGTTTTATGGTACTTATAAGTTTTTCTAAGCCCAATTTCTTCAATATTGTTTACCTCATATTTCAAGATAAGAATTTTTATCGAATTAAACTTTTTTTAAGGAAACTTTATTGAAATGAGCTTTTTTAAAAGCAACTTTTGTTGAGCTAAGCTTTTATGTCAAGTTAAGCCTTTAAGAAGATAATTTCATTATGATGAGCTTTTTTAGAGATAACTTTATTGGGTTAAGTTCTTTTGCTGAGCTAAGTCTTTAAAAAGGCAATTTTGATCAAGTTGATCTCTTTTGCTAAGCTATACCTTTAAGAAGGTAATTTTGTTATGATGAACTCTTTTATAGGCAATTTTGTCAAACTGAGTCTTTATGAAAGTAACTTGTTAAGATGAGCTTTTTGGTTGAACTGAACCTTTAAGAAGGTAATTTCATCGTGATGAACTCTTTTGAAAACAATCTTGTCGATCAGGTCTTTTATGAAGGTAATTTGAACTGAGTTCTTTTGCATAAGTGGTTGAGTTAAGCCTTCAACTTATCGAGATGAGCTTTTTGGCCGAGCTCATCCACTTTTATAGTTTCACATATTGTTATAATAGAGCTCATTCATTTTTGTTGCTTTAATATTAAATCTCATCATATGGTATTGCTCCCTTTATCAACATATTAACACAAAATAAATATAATTTATTAAAAGAATTAGAAATACCGTTGTAGGTCAATCTTTTCCTTCTTTCTTTTCTCAAGTCAACCACCACCTTGGTCACAACTAACTAGGTCAATGTTAGCTCAGACGATTCTTCTGTTTTTTTTTTTTTAGGTCGACCAACACTTCGGTCACAACTAGATCAATCACAACCAATTTAGCATATGTGATTTACTTTATACGTCACTATCATGATCTATGGTTGTTTTTGGGTTTATAAGTGGTGTAAAATGAAGGTCTTTCAATGGTAAAGGTGGTGTTAAGCTATTTTGGAGTAGCTTTGTTAGGTTTTGGAGCTTACGGGTTAAAGCGTCAAACTTTTTCATTGTCAATGAAGCTTGCGGTTGACTTTAGCTAGCATTGGTCTATAAGGTAATCGACCACCATGGCCAGATCTCCTTCTTTCACAACTTTCTTTCTAAACTTCATTCCAGAACAAGTGATGGCCCTTGTCTAGTGCGTCAAATATTTATGCTAAAATTCGAAATAACTTAAATCTTGAAAACAAAAACAATGGTCAAAAACAAAGGTTGGAAGTGACTCATGTGTTAGTGCTTCAATACTCAAACTAGCGGAGTATATGAGAAAAAGGAGGAAGGAAAGTATAGAAAATGAGAGCAAATGGGAAGAATGAGTGACCTAGGGTTACTTGTGAAAAGAAAGGCATATTTATACCTGAACTGACGTAGCTAGTGAGGTTTGACTTAGAATAGGTCCGATTGATATGATCTAATGTGAACCAATTCCTGAATGATATATCAGAGCACAGTCTGATAGGTTGCACGTAGGATGAGATGCTCATCCATGTCAATAGGCATAAGAGATGCTCACGGTAAGCAGGCCAAAAGTTAAAAATGTCCAAATCAATCAAAAGATAAAAGTATCCCTAAATGTCATAAATATTATAAATAGATGAATATACCATTTTGTCCTTAAATTTCATAAGACCTACATAAAAAAAATGTGACAATTGTTTGGCACAATCAATGTATTAGCTAGTATTAAAGTTGGTTTATGTTGGTTTTAGGATAATTGTAGCTTAAATTCCCTGAATTTATGCGAAAACTTTTGAAGATTTCCATGTGAAAACCGGAAAGAAAGGGGAAGTATTGTTGTCAAAACTAGTATGATTAATTAAAATATAACAGGTGCCATTTCTATCTTAATTATTCCATTGTCATTTCAGATTTTTATACTGCGGATATTAAATCAAAGTGCGTATCCACATTCGTGAAAAATGTTTTCGTTTAAAGCAATGGGAAAGCATTAACGTAAAGTCCCAATAGAGAACGGAATATTCTTGATTTTCTAGCAATTCTATAGATCAACTTGAGAGTGCGTGGTTTATTTATTCCTTTCACATTTTTTTTTCTGACAGATAGTTTCCATTTTTTTTTCTGACAGATAGTTTCCAAAAACTAATATGAATGCTAGAAGACAGACAGAGATTAATTAATGGAAGGTGTTAGGGGCATTTTTGAGTCATAAAAATATAATTATCTTTTACCTTAAGTGAGTTACTTACAATTGATTAGAGATATTTTGATAATCTAATCTGAGTTTATATATATAAATACCCCCTCACTCCCTTCAGGAGGGTTAATTTTTCTTTAAAATGTCTTATTTTTATCTCTGAGCTTTTTTCTTTAACTTTTTTATTTTTATCTCTGAAATTATCTCTTAGTTTTTCTCTTAATCTGAATTTAACACAAATAAAAAATAATAGAATAAATTTGAGTTTAAATTATAAAATAAATTTAAATCTGTCATATTATAAATATTTATTTATAGAAAAGGTAAACGGTAACAAATAAAGTATCTTTGTTTTTATATAATTTTTTTTATTTTATTTTGTCAACTAGGTTTATTTTTGGGATAATACAGTCGAGGATGTCTCCAGACTTTATTCGAACCTGATCTTTATTTTGAACGATCTTAAATATCGAATTTTTTTGTTATGGGTTTAGTTCATTCACATGATTTTACTCTCAGAATACTCTTTACAAGCATTGATCCCTAATAAGTAGATCTGTTTTACTATGCGATATCAACTCAATCCATGAATTTATATATATTAAATATATATAGATGCATGCATCCAGTTATTTGGTATTATAACTTTTCGAAACAGTTGAATCTACGAATTAGAAAATAGATGCGCATAATCCTCCTGATGGTGAATTGATATTTTTCATTAGTCCAAAACGTATCAGAGATGAAGTGCATCCTTTGCCACCAAACCATATTGGCTGGCAGAAAGGGCCTAGTATTGTAAAAATTGATTCCCCAATATATATATAGTTGAGCAAATGGCATCTGCCTACAGCGACAATGGTGGCTTCTCTGACTGGACTGGAACTTTCATATAGAATCCGATTCTAATTAGATAAAATTTAGAGAAAGTAGCAGATTTTCAATCAATAGCAGCCAATGAAGACACTTTCCTTGCTTACATAAGTGTGCAAATTTGGAGAAGGAAGTTCATCAGATTGAGGAACAATCATCGATACCTATAATCATACATAACATCTTCTAGCCAGAGCCGATCTCCATCTTCTCATGGAAAATCATCAAAACCAAGATAGAACAAGCGACAACAAGTCAGCAGGTGATCTCTCAATGTCACATATGGATCATTTTTTTTTTCTTTTGTTTATCGAATGTATACATCTTTGTCAATTTTAATTCTGCTTTTTGAACTTGAAGCTTGTTGTCCTCCGGTGACAAGAAACAAGGGCACGGGCAAGAACAGAAGCTTCCTTGAAGGATGGTCAGTCTTCAAACTACAGCGTTTAAATTATTTTTTCCCCAACATTTCTTTCAAATTGAACATCCTTTTTTTCATTATTAATTAGAAGTTCCGCTATAGAAAGTAGAAACACAGATGTTTCAAATTCAATAATCATTTGCAACATATCAAAATTAACATATATTTTGCCTTGAATTGGTTTGCAGTCTCTTTGCTTTGTGCTGCTGCTGGCTGTGGGATGCTTGCTTTGATCTGTAGAATAATTAAGGAGCAGTCATCGGATATGGCAATATGAAATTACATCTAAAACGTTGATCTCTGTTAATCTATATTTATTTTGTATTTCAACAAATACGGTAATCGTGCTGTAATGCAGTTTGCATTAAAGCTCTAAGTTATAGCATTTAGTCATGTAATTATACCTTTTTTTCGTCGATGCGATGGAAAGAAAAAGTATACACTTCACGTATGAGTGATTAATAAAAAAATTACATGATGTTTTGAGTGCAATTCAATCAAACTTGTTGAATTGATATAACACATGTATTCTTGTTCAATGTTTAACAAAGGTAATTAATTTTATGATGGTTTGAGTTGTAAATGCCAAAAGCCTTACTGATTAACAATCTGCTGACATTTCAATGAAAGACATGTATAAAAAGGGTAACAACATTTCTTGGGTAAATTACCCAGTTAGTCACCAAAATATTTAAATTTTTCTTTGGTCCTCAACATTACAAACATTGTGCGTTTTTGGTCATGCATGGGCAATCCACATCATCTTTTTTTCACCAGCTTTTTAAGAATTATGTTTTGGTCACTACAATTGAATAACATGAAATGCCCCGTATCTTGCTTTTCGGGGTTTTTTTCTTTTTTTTTTTTTATTTAGATTACCCACCTTTTCGAAAGTTATTTTATTTAGATCACTCACCTCTCGAAAAGTTGTGTTTTAATCCCTAAAATTGAATGGCATGGAATACTGCCATGCATGAGTTTCCTGTTTCTAACGGCACCTGTCTAACAGATGCATAACTTTTATAGCGTCGGTGATGAAAACCAAAAAATAAAAATAAAAAAAGGGAAAAGCGAAAGGATACAAATGTTCATTTTATTTGGAAATTCGAACTATTTACATATATGACAAGAATTTCTCTAACAAATTCTATCTCAGATTTTAATTTTCATATTCTTTACGTTAATTTTACGAGTTTTTTTTTTTCAATATAATTTTTTGAATTATAACATTTTTTTTTGGTCGTAAAAGCAAAAAAAAAACAAAAGGATAAAAGAAATTTCTGAACTAAAATTTAATGATCATCTAAACTTTTATTAATTTTTTGTAGTTGATTAAATTTTTAAACATTTATTTTCATCAATAAAGTCTTTATAAGCGAAAAAATAACTAATTATTTCCATCTCATTGAGAGTTAATTGAGTAAAAATAAATGTGTAAGAGTTCAATTGGGTAAACATAAATGTTTAAAGATTATTTAAAATTTAATTGATTGTAATAAAATATCAAAATTTTAAATAATTATTAAATTTTTATTTGACAGTTGTTTATCCTTATGCACAAAAAGAAAATCCCTGCTCACCTTGGCCCCAAGGTTCTTTGATAATATGTTGTAGGGATTCTTTTTCAAATATCCTATTAATGATTAATCCTTAGCACAGTGAAACGCATTAGATTATAACTGATCATCAGCTGACTCGAGCCTCCCTTCTTAAAAATTTCTTTCATAATAAGGTTTTCTCAATTTTAGTATAGTATGATTACTCAATTTAAAAAAAAATGTGACCAAATAAGTATATCAGTTAAGTTCTCAACTATTATTATAGGAAATAAAGAAATATATATAATGTATATAAACTGTAAAAGCAAATTGACATGCGGAAAACAGTTGTTGATATGTAGTAGGAATTGTACTCTTAAAAGTAACTAGATTGAAGCTGTAAGAGTTCAAGCTCTGCCAATAATTTTGCAGTTAATGATTTTAACCGTGGGTCACCATTCTGAGCTAGATCAATGAGCAAAACCTGAGTAGATTCCCCATACTTTACTCTATGCTCCTCGGCTTTGAAAACCCTTTCCAATATCCATAGTGCTTTCTCCTGAGCCTTTACAGTTGTTGATTCCAGGATTTTTATAATTGCTTCAACACCTGATATTTTGGCAATGTAATTACTTCCATTTTCCCAGATTTCATCTTGCAATAGAGTTGCAATTGCATTTAGAACAGCTTCATCCGCTTCCCTATCTTTACCTTCCAATATTTGGACTAATGGAGGAATTGCACCTGCCTTGACCAAACAAAATGTGTTCTTAACGTAGCAATAGCCGTCATGGACTTCACAAAATGCAGCAGTGGAAGGAGGGACACAGGACCAGCTTGATTTTTTCGACTTTCGCAGAGACAGTGAATTCTGTGATAGCTGACCTAGTGAAGTAGCAGCTCGAGATTTAGCAACCAGGGATCCACTAGAAAGCAACTTCACAAGCAAAGGAATCACCTCATTTTGTGCTGCAAGAAGCTGTAGTCTTTTATCAGAAGGAACTGTAAATCGAATTAATATACCTGCAACACCTTCTGCTAACCAATGCCATGTGGATGTTAAGGTTGAAGGACTTGAAGTCATTATAGATATCAAAATCGGCAGCAAATTTGCATTTTTAAGCACCTCTGTCACTTTCTTATTGCTAATGGGTATGTTACTCAGTATGCCAACTGCAGCAGCTTTATCACTTTCCAATGATGTTGATGAGATAATGTTGACAATGATGTTCAGGTGGTTTTCCCCTATCTGTTCTGTCAATTCTTGAGGTAAATATTTCGAAAGAGTGTAAAGTAAATTCAATGCTCCAGTCCTGATTTTAGTGTTACTTTCGGTTAGAAAGGGTAGAAGAAGCTGAATTGCACCATTTTCCTTCATTTTTCTTCTAACTTTGGATGCACTAGAATGGCCAGCAATACTATTCAGTGCTTGTAGGAGGTGATACTGAATTACAGGACTTGAGAGATCTAGAAGGGAGAGCATTTGCTGTGCTACATCTTGATTAACAAGAATAGATTCTGACTCTGCAATTCTTGCAAGAATCGCTGAAGCTGGCTCCCGAAGAGTCATGAGCACAGATGTGACAGAGAAAAGGAGCTGAAGTAGAGATACTACCATGCCTGAACTGATCAACCGTTGTACGTTTTCTGGCAAATTTGATAAATTTTGCAATGCATGCAAAGCAGATAACTTCGCTTCAAGCTTCCCACCATTAAACATTTTAACAAGAGGTTCAACTGCTCCATCTTCTCCAAGGGAAGCTCTACTTTGATCTGTTAACTCCATTCTTGACATTGCAGTTGCCATGAGGATCTTACTCATGTCTGAGCCTGGCAAGACATGGCGATGATTTTAACGGGTAACTTAAGCCTTTGAATGGAAGAGTGCTAGAATTACATTTCAACTTTTATGCAAGTTTAGTTACTACACATTTTGATGGACATTCTAAGATGAGCAAACTTTATTTTAATTGTGTTAAAACAAAGTCGTGTGATTAGAACCGCTTTGTTTTCATGTTTAATATTTATTCAATACTAAATTTGTAAAACATCTAAGAGTCAACACTCAAGAACTCAAATGTAGCAAGTAAATGATATTTTTGTGTTACCTTCATTCAAATAGTGCACTAGGGGCTTGAAGTAACCAGCCTCTGCCATATGCAGCGCATTTTGTGTATTAATTGACAATGCATTTAATAACTTCCCTGCATTGTCCGAAGCAATTGGATCGTCCCCATTAAACATGGTAACTAACATAACAATGCACCCTTGAATTCTGCCAAGCCGTCTCCAAACTGCAGAAAGATCTGACAGATCAAGCAAAAGCCCTACGGCTTCCCTCCTTTCTTCCACATCTCGCGTCAAAGATTTCACCAATGCTGATAAAGAAGTAGCATCTGCCATCTTTTCCTGTTTACTAGTATAAAACGTAAGATAACTAACAAGAAAATTTTCCATTGAAAACAGGATAAAAAATGGAAAGAAAAGAATATGGCACCTTGTTTTCAGCATTTTCTAAAGCAAGGTTTCTCAGCGTCCGAAGAACGATCAAACGGTTGTTTGGCTTACATGATCCTAACCGATTAACTAGAATGGGAATAATGTCTTCTTCATTTATCCATTCATTTGTAATCAATCCATGCCTAGTAGACTCGTTGAAGTCCAAAAGTGCGAAGTTGAATTCTTCATCATTACCATATTTCAGTTGCAAGACAACATCATCGATCGTACGATTTGTTCTCTCCTCTTCTATTTCTGTTCTTTCCTCAATTTCTTTCTCTGATGCTGTTGCACTAACAAACTCGGGTTGATTGCTTGGGCTAGGACTGAGGCTTAAGCTTGCATCAAGCCTCACATTCATGAATTCTTTATGCAATGCACCAATCTTCTCTTTCACATCCAAATGAAGATCAATGCTAGCAAAGAGCACAAGGCCTATGGATCTCCCAAGATCTTGTATCACATCTTCGATCCATGTATTCGGTTGTTTAGAATCAGGGCTTTTGATCAAAGTCTTAGCACGTCTAAGCTCTTTCTCAAGCGATTCCATTGCTTTTCGGATAGTAACCGTGTCCATAACATCTTTATTATCCTTTATGTCACTCAAAATTGGAGAAAGTTTATGCAGAAGACGTGGGAATTCAAAGAATAGACCTCTTTCTGGTTCTGCTTCTGATTCTGATTCTTTTGGAAATGAGGCTACCTCTTCCACTGAGGCTTGTACCTCGGATACAAGCTCAGGGAAGCTTCTGCTGTCCCTTGTTTTCATTTTCAAAGATGGCCTAGTTCTTAACAAAGAAAGGTATGAACAAATTTCCAGAGAAAAAGATTCAATGAATTAAAACTTAAGACTTTATAGAGAAAAAAAAGGAAGAAAAAGGAAAACAGAGGTCAAACAGGAACAGTGGTTTGGCAGAAACAGAGATGGGGTTGCAAATTCAGAAAAAAATCAGAAATATGGGAGATAAAACAGTATAACAAAAGCTGGAAATTATACAAAGATTAAGTTATTGTACGCACAAATTACAAAGAAAAATAGATTTATATATACATGTGTAAAAAGAAGAAAAAAATGACAAAGAGGGCAAGAAAAATTCAGGGTCGAAGAAAAGAGAAGGAACTTAACCTGGAGATTGGGATACAAAGACTGAGAAAATGACCAAGAAATGGAAACACCCTTGAATCTTAATACGTGTTAAAAGGGGTAAATACGAGTGAGAAACAAAGAAACAAAACAAAGAAAATCAAAGACAAGGTGGGGAAGACCGACCAGGACTCTAAATTTTATTTTCCTGGTGTATCAATCTGTTCGTCGTCTTGTGGACTTGAACAAGAAACAGAAGAGGGGAAATGCTTAAAATTATTTTACGGTGAAATGCGAAAATGGAATTTTGCGGTTTGGAGTTATGTAGAGAAGGGTATATTCTTTTTAGAGAAGACTAAGTCAAGATTTTCAAAAAAAAAAAAAAAAGTATTTCATCTATTATCTGATTCTGTTCATTTGCTTGTTTTATGATTCAAACTAAGAAAAATAGTTGCCCTTAATTTCAAGCTTTGAATGCAGAAGAAACTGCAAGGTTGCTGCCTCCATTGGTTCAACCAGATGTGGACCTGCATATGGATAGTTATAGCCAGTAACTACCGGTGGCAAATTGTTGGATTCAAGGATTTCGTCGTCAATAGGGCTCGATCCTTTCTGGATGGGACCGGATCATATAGAATATAGTATGTCGTTTTTTTAACTGGATTCGGGTTAAAATAAAAACTTCTAATTGAAAATTCCATAATTTTAATTTTTAATATTAAGTTTAAATTATTATAGATTTGGGTCAAATCTATCTCATATCTGAATTATATCAAATTTGATTATTTTTAATTTAAATTTTGAATTTTCTTTTTCATCCATTTAAGTTTAGTTGGATTCGGATTTGATTTTTTTAATAGGTTTTTAGGTTCGGTTGTATTTTATCACTTTTATCATAAATACTATTTTAGCAGAGCCTGAAAATTTTTTCATTAATGGCTTGTTAAGGTTTTGAGATGATATAAATTTTGGATTCACAAACCATAGAGAGTTTTCTAAATTGGATTATACTACTATTTTTTAAAAATTTTTTAATTATCAGCTTATTAGTGGTAGATGTTTAATTTATTAGTATTTTTTTACTTTCTTCGTTCTAAATCATTTAGGTGTTATTAATTTTTATAGAAATAAAAAAAAAACTTTAATTTAAATATATTTACTATTAAATTATAAAATTAAAGTTTCATGATTTTTAATATCATACAATTAAAAAAATAGGAGAGAATTTCATTTTTATTCTTTATTATGGCTTAGTCATGTAATGGGATGTAATTTCATTTCATTCTTGAACAACTAGACCTTTTTATTGTTTGAGAAGACATAGTTGCAATGTTTGTATTTTGGTATGAGGTGTCTATAAAGCAAATTGGGTCAAGTTTTGATCACATCAATTTAGATTAAAGAAAATTCGAGTTATTTTAGATTATGGTCATTTTAGATCTAAAATATTGGGTTTTAAAATTTTCAAATATTTTAAATTAAATTTTGGATACTTTAGTTTTGGTTCGATTAAATTTGTATTGCGATATTTTCTAGTTAGACTTGAGTTTGGGTAAGTTGGACAAAGTTTTTAGGTTTAAGTTAATTTTGAGAGCTCTAATGTAGTGATAGTATAAGAGTATAAGAGATTTTAGAACCAAAAGGTCTTAGATTCAAGTTTTAACATATATGGATTTAGTTTAATTCTATGATGAATTTACCTAATTACGTTCTAGTTTATTGGTTGATTTATTTGTTTGATTATTTTGATAATTTTTTATATTTGAATATAGTACTAGATTATAACTATCACTTGTAGTTATAATTTTTTTAAACAATAAAGTAAAAAAACTATATACTTAATCTTATATCAATATATAAAAGTCAAAAACTCTAATAAAAAAGAAATAATTTGATATGGATACTTTACATTTTTAATATTTGAATAATTTAAAAAATTAACAAGTGTTCAGAATTAATTATGCATTTTTAATTTAAAATTTAAAATTTAATGGTAAAATATATTTAATTTAAAATATCTTATTTTTATTATTATAAAACAAATTTAATCATTTTTATTAATATTTATTTTTAAATGATTAATTGACTAAAATAAATTACGAACCAAATTAAGAGTAATAGTATTTTAAATTGAAAGTAATTTATGCTTTACAATTAGAATAATTAAGTATAATGTTTATTCAATGTGCTTAGAAAAAATGAAAAAGAAATTTTGAAATTAGTGTAATAATGATAGTAAAATTAATTTGATTGACATATTAAAATTAATTTAAATTGATTTCATTATCTATTAATTTTTTTAAAATAAATATATTAAATATATATATATATATGTATGTGTGTGTAGCTTTAAAGGTGGAGCCAATAGATCATATTTTATACCAAAATTGAAAAGTATATTTTTTTAATAAATATAATTCATGAGCTACATATTTATAATTGAAGAAAGAGACAAAATTATTTTATTTATTAATATTGGCAATTAAAGTTTTAATACCCTTCATAAGTGTTAAGCATCCAACTTACTACTAATAAGCTGTAAATGTAGGGACCAACTTAAATATAAGACTATAAGATATTTGATATTTATTAGATATTAACTAAATCATTTTAACAGCCCCCATCACGTGTAAACGGAGATAAAAAAAAATCTATAATGTGACAGATTTGAAAAGGGCAACATAAAAAAAGTCTCAGCTTTGATACTATGTTAAACATCAAACTTAAAATCAATTGATAGTAATTAGAGATAGTCAACCGAATATAAGACTATAGAAAATTGAATATTTATTAAATATGATATTACACCACTTTAACATACTCCTATCACGTATAAGTGAAAGATAAAAAAAATCTATCATGTGACAGGCCTAAAAAAGGCAACGAAAAGAAATCTTAACTCTGATATCATATTAAAGTGGGTTATCTTACGTCTAATAAATATCTAATATCTTGTAGTCTTATATTCAGGTTGAACCTCTCCACTAGTAGTAAGTTGGATGCTTAATATGGTATCAAAATCAAGATTTTTTTTCGTAGCCTTTTCAGATTTGTTACATGATAGACTTCTTTCATCTTTGTCTACATATGATAAGGGTTTGTTAAAGTGGTGTAATCTCACATTTAATAAATATTCAATTTCTTATAGTCTTAGATTCAGGTTGAGCCCCTCTACTTACTGTAAATTAATTTTAAGTTAGATGTTTAACATGGATCAGAGCTATGATTTCTTTCTATTGTCATTTTCTAATTTATCACGTAAAAGATTTTTTTTATCTTCGTCTACATTTAATGAAGGCTTGTTAAAGTGGGTTATCTCACATTTAATAAATTTTCAATATCTTATAGTCTTATATTCAGATTGAGCCATTTTACTTGTTGTCAATTGGTTCTAAGTTAGATATTTAACAATATAAATTTAATAAGAATGATTTAACATAAATAATAAAAAAATAAATGTAGTCAATTTAGTTTTTTATATTATTTTTTAAATTAAAAATACATAAAATAAAATAAAAATACATTTATTAGAGGAAATAAGAGATTTCTTAAGATTATCCACATGTCAATAATACAATCCATTCGTATTGAATGTTTTTCTTTTTTGTCGAAAACTTTGTCTTTTATATCTTTAAATAAAATAATAAAATAAATTTAAATTTAAATTATTGCTGAAAAATTAAATTTTAATTTTATATAATTGTTTGTTTAATATTATAATACTATATTAACTGGCGGATTTTCTACCATGTTAGAAAAGAATTTAAATTACTTCCTATTGGTTAATCATATAAAAACCATATTTTTAAAACTTATTACCTATCAATTATTTGATATTTAAATAAAAGCTTATAATATTTAAAAACTATATAATCATTTAAACAATTAATAAATTTTTATAAAAGTAATTTATTAATTTAATTACTTTATTTAGATAAATTTCACCCACAGTTAAATTAATACCACTTAATATTGATTTAATTTTTATATTATACATATTTTATATTTATCATTTAGCATCAAATATAATCTAAAAATAACCAATAACCACGTAAATTATTGATGGAATGTTAAACTTTTAGTTTTAGTGATCAAGGTTTAATTTTGGTAACCATAAATACTAGAAAAATATAATCTAAAAATATTTATTAAAATGCATGTACATAGAAGTAGGAAAAAGTAATTAATAAATGAGCTTTCTAATAAAAATTTTAAAATTAATTATTTAATGGTTAGTTGACATATATAAATATGCTGATTGCAATCAAATTATTAGGTTTTTAATATATAAAAATAAAATTTAAAATTAATTTTAACATATATATCTTGGACTATAAAATTTTAATATGTTTTGTTTGATAAATTCATAAAAATTAAAATAACTTATTTTAGAATAAGTGATTGTCCAATCAAAAAACACTATTGTTACGCTTAGAAAGGTAAATTTAAGAAAATGAATTTGAATTTTATTTGCTATATAAATTACAAGAATAAAATATATGTAACATACATAAATTAATAAAATTTAATATGATTATTGATTTAATTTAAAGGATATAAAAACGTGAATTTCAAATTCATAAATATGTATAAATATTTCAAACCCACTACTAAATAAACATCCAACAAATCTTTAAATTTAAAAAGTTTTTGTAAAATAATGTTTATATTTACATCTACTTTATCATACATTTTGCACTAATTTTAAAATCCAAATATTTTCTTTTAAAATTAAGTTAGGAAACACAATCTATAGGTTGTTGAAAAAAATAAAAATAAAGTATGCTCTCCAATTTTAAGTACAATTATTTATGAAGATTTTTTTATACTTTTAGTTCAAATTAAAATAATTAAAATATATAAATTTAGAATTTAAAAGAAAAATAATATTTTTGAAAACTTAATTAATTAAAATAATTTTATAAAAATTAAAAACCTTATGCATTGCACGAGTCAAAAACCAATTAACTATAAAGTAAGAGCTATATATAACTATCATAAAAATTGGAGGCCTTAATTACAACTTTGAACAAAATTCAAAAACTTCATGCTTTTTATCTTTGTGGATGATTGTAAAACACAAATCTATACTATAAGAAGAAAAAAAAAACCTAATTAAATTATTATAATACCCTTTTTCATAATTGATAAGAATTTGACATGTGTTTAAATTTATTATTATGCCTTCATATTATAATTACAAAAATATTTTTTATATTATAATTATTTATAAAACTGTCCCCAAATAAATTAATATAATACCTTTCCTTATATTTGATAAGAATTGGATGTGTTTAAATTTACTATTATATCATTTTACCATAATTAAATTAATATTTTTTATAATTATTTACTATAATAACTTCATATCATAATTATGAAAATACTCCTCATCTTATAATTAAGCAAAATTACTTTAATACTTTCTTGCCATAATTATAAAAATACCCATTCTCTCATAATTTATCAAAATTATTATAATAATCATCTTACTATAATTACAAAAAAATCCTACCATAATTGATTAATATTATTATAATACTCTCATATCATAATTGTAAAAATGTCTTTACGAGTGCTTAATAAGAAGTTGACATATGCTTTTTGCTTCAAAATCAATTAAAACAATTTCCTCGAAATACTATAATAGCCCTTTATTTATTTGATGTGACATCGACACATGTTCAAATTTATTACAATGTTTTTTTACCATAATTACGAAAATATTTTTTTCTTATAATTAGTAAAATTATTATAATACCCTCTTATAATAATTACAAAAATACAAAAATATGCTTTCTATTGTAATTTGTCATAATTACTATAATACTCCTTCTACTATAATTATTAAAACACCTTTATCATAATTGACAAAAATTACTATAATATCTTTTATATTATAGTTATAAAAATGCTTTTATTAGTGTTTTATAAGAAATTGACATGTGGTATTTTATTTCAAAATGATTATAATACCCTTATTAAATTATATATGAAAATTTAATATAATATAAAATTAATTACATATTAAATTATTAAAATACCCTTGTAATTGCTTCATAAAAACTTGACATAGGAAATTTTGTTTGAAATTTACTATAATACCCCTATTAAATTACATATTAAATGTTAAGTAACATATGTTAAAATAATTCCCATTAATGCTCCTCTATTTATTTGATATGATGTTAACACGCATTCAAATTTACTACAATACTTTTCTATTATAATTACAGAAATATCACTTTTCTCATAATTAGTCAAAATTATTATAATGTACTTTTTATCATAATTACATAATTACCCTTCTACCATAATTAGTTAAAATTATTATAATGTCCTTCTATCATAATTATGAAAAATACTCGTCCTACCCTTATTAATCAAAATTATTATAATATCCTTATATCATAATTATAAAAATATCATTTTTACTATAATTGGTTAAAATTGTTATAATGCCCTCCATACGTAATTACATAGATGCATTATAAGTGTTTCATAAGAAGATGACATGTGCCTTTTGTTTTAAAATTATTATAATACCCCTATTAAATTACGTATTGAATTTTAACATAATATAAAATTAATCATATATTAAATTATTGAAATATCTTTGTCATTACTTTATATAATTTGACACATTACATTTTATTCAAAATAATCAAAACCAAATGATCATGTGAGCTAGATAAATGTAGACACCCAATTGGGTCCGGCCCAGATCAATTGGGCCTGGCCCAAATGGGTAAGCCCAATTCAATTTTATCTTGTATTTTTTTTTTCTTTTCTTCTTCTTTTGTATTTTATGTATTGTATTATTTATTATTATTATGTATTAATATATGTATATTTATTTATTTATTTTTTTGTTAGTATTTATGTGTATTTTATTATTTATGTATATATATATATATATTTTTTATCTTTTTTATTTTATTCATTTTTGTATTTTTACTTATCTAATTATATATCTGATATATTTTTTTATTATTATTTATCTTATAATATCTGCTGATTTATCTTCTCTAATTATCTAGTTTTTTATTTTATTTGATTTTGATTTTGGAAGGCTGAGATTGAAGGCTGAAGAATCCCATTGGAAATGGGAATTCAATCAGAAGAGTCCAGTGGGATTCAAAGATTGAATTCCCGTCCAAGGAGGAATTGGGATTGATCAGGAACTCCTGATCAATCCCTATAAAAGGGACTCTGGAACAGAATGCAAGACACACAGAAAACAGTAAGTAAAGCTACTGATTTGAGAGAAAAGGAGGCGTATAGGAAGTTAGAAAAAGTTTAGGAGTGTTCTGGGAGTGAGAAAAATTTTTTAGAAATTTTTGGCGAAAATTTTTTCTGGAAATTTCTGGGAAATTTCCAGATTCCGACGAAAATTCCGGCGAAGTTTGAATTTTTCGGTGAAAATTCCGGCCAACATTGAAGTTTCCGGCGACCTGCCCAGTTTTCGGCGAAGAATCCCAGAAACCGGTGACTTTTCGGCCAACTTCCGGTGAAATTTCCAGATTCCGGCGAAAATTTCCAGAATCCGGCACCGGTGTTCTTCGGTTTCTAGAGAGAAGGGAGAGAAAAAGGAAGAAGAGAGAGAGAGGGGGAGGAGCGTTCTGCCGAAAAATGGAGGAAGGTGCCTTTTATACCCTCCCAAAACGACGTCGTTTTGGCCTTAAGTAACCCAGAGGATCCGCGCGTTTTGCCGCAACTCGACCCGACCCGGGCGTCGACCCGCTTTCTGACCCGCGCGTGCCAGCCCCCTCCGAGCCGAGCCGAGCCGAGCCAAGCCGCCAAGCCGCTCCCCCCGAGCCGTTTTCCTGCCTCGAGCCGAGCCGAGCCGAGCCGCGATCCGAGCCGCTCCAGGTTTTTTTTTTTTTTTTTTTTTTCTTTGAATTTTTTTTTCTCTTTGTTTATTTGTTTATTTTATTTTTTTACTTATTAGATTAGGTTTATGTAATATTCTTTTTATTTATTTTTTATTATTTTATTTTCTTTAAATAAAAATAAAAAAATTCCAAAAAAAAATATATTTTTAGGGAAAAGTTGAAAGTATCAATTTTCTTTAGAAATAAATTTTCAAAAAATATTTTTGGGGAAAAGTTGAAAGTATCAATTTTCCTCAGAAATAAATTTCAAAAAAAAAATATTTTTGGGGAAAAGTTGAAACTATCAATTTTCCTCAGAAATAAATTTCGAAAAAAAATATTTTTAGGGAAAAGTTGAAAGTATCAATTTTCCTTAAAAGAAAAATAAATTTCCAAAAAAAATATATTTTTGGGGAAAAGTTGAAAGTATCAATTTTCCTTAAAAATCAAAATTTCAAAAAAAAAATATTTTTGGGGAAAAGTTGAAAGTATCAATTTTCCTTAGAAATAAATTTTCAAAAAAAAGGTTTTTGAGGAAAAGTTGAAAGTATCAATTTTCCTTGAAAATCGAAATTTCCAAAAAATATTTTTAGGGAAAAGTTGAAAGTATCAATTTTTCCTACAAAAAAAAATCATTCTTTCCTTCCTTTCTATCTTAATTTTGATTTTGTTTTTTTCTTTAAATAATCCGACGACGGAGCCTCTGTAAGTGAAACAGTAGTTTTTCTTGCATACTCTTGAGGTGAGGGAATTTTCTCAATTTTCTGCTAAAAGTATTAGAGTCAATTGAGAATAATTTACAATAATTAATTACTTGGTAAAATTTTAAGGCTTTTGGATAACACAAATTTAAGCTGGTACCATCTTTTGATGGGCGTTGTGAGGGTGCTATAACCTTCCTCACACGTAACCGAACTCCCGAACCTTGTTCTGGTTAGCAGACCTGAACCTATTCTTTTAGGGACCCTTAAACTTAGGTGTTCCCTGAAAGGACAGATTCCTTAGGTGGCCAATCGCACCTAGATAAAAAAGATTGGTGGCGACTCCCTAAAGTCAATGTCTAGCGATAGATCCCCGGATCTAGACGTTACGACAGCTTGGCGACTTCGCTGGGGACCTTGAGAGTCAGGCCAGCAAATAATTTGTGTTATCCAAAAGCCTAATAAAATTGAACCTTGTTGTATATATGTGTAATTTTTTAGTCATGTTTATTTACTTTGTTAATTATGTCATTCATGTGCATGTGCATAACATGAGCTCTATACCCGAGCTCCGTCCCTCTAGGAGGGAGTAAAGTACCTATTGCTTTCGTGAGGTCTAATGCCTCCGCAGTGGCTAGCGAAATACTCCCACTCAAATTGAACCTTTTCCGCTTGTAGCCTGTAATGGGTGAGGATTAGGGTGCCTTACTAGTCTGTGATGGACAAGGATGTAAGGAACAATTTGAAAACCTTTAGACTCTGACTTTAAAATCACATGTAGTGAACCTTAAGAGTGCCTAACCCTAGGATAGAGCCCTTTCTACCCAATGATAGATATACCCTGAAATTAGGACACAAAAAAGGTGTTTATCTAATCATTTTGATTGCTTAACTTTATGTATTATTTTTTGTAATGTTATGCATCAGCATCACTTTCATTTCATTCATGAAACTAACTATGTTGTTTGTCTGATTGTATGCATCCGCATTACTTTCATGACCATGTTTTAACACAATCATTTGCATTCATTTCATACTAGATTTCATTCAGAAAAATGTACATTTTATTTGTGTATCAAAGCATCATACATAAGACACAGCATGACATTTCTAATCATAAGTATAGTACTCAAGGTCCCAGAATAGCTCCATCTAGCAAAAACCCTGCTCATCCATACAACACAAGATCCAGAGCAAGACAAATGGAGGAGGAAAATTCTCATAGATTTGAAAAGTTAGAAAAAGCTCAGGAGAAGATTAAAAATGAACTAAGCAAGATTCTGGAAGCTCTAAATAACATGAATAAGGGGAAAGGAGTCGAAGGAAATACAAGCCAACAAGTTCCCCATTTACAAGAAGTGGCTGACCCTTTATACCCTTCAGGTTTTGGCCCACCTCAAGCCCAGTCTGCTCAAGAGGTCCCACCACAACACTTTGCATATCCTGGAATGCCATCATCCTTCAACCCAGGGCAATATAACAGTTATATAAATCCTGTCTTCACCGAAAAGGTAGCAGAACTAATTCCTGATCTAGATGATTTAAAAGAAAAAGAGAAGGAAAAGATGAGAGTAAAAGCTGAGAAAAGTTTCAAGATTAGTATGCTAGAGCAGAGGCTAAGGGCTGTGGAAGGATTTAGCTTTTATGGGTCAGTAGATGCTGCTGGGCTCTGCCTAGTCCCTGATGTGGTTATTCCCTATAAGTTCAAAGTACCAAAATTTGAAAAATATGATGGTACCAAGTGCCCCAAAACCCACATCACCATGTATTGCAGGAAGATGGCAGCTCATGCTCATGATGAAAAACTCTTGATGCATATTTTCCAGGACAGTCTTACTGGCTCTGCCGCTAGATGGTATGTTCAGTTGGATAGGACTCGTATTCGCTCTTGGAGTGATATGGCACATGACTTCATCAGTCAATATCGACACATTATCGATTTGGCTCCTGATCGTTTATCTTTACAGAATCTGGAGAAAAAGTCAAACGAGTCTTTTAAAGAGTACGCCCAGAGATGAAGAGATATAGCTTCACAGGTACAACCTCCTCTGACAAAAAAAGAGACCACAGTGCTGTTTGTCAGCACTTTGAAACCTCCATATTATGAGAAGATGATAGGGAATGCAACAAAGAATTTTGCTGACATGGTGATCTCTGGAGAAATTATTGAGAGTGCCATAAAAAATGGCAAGTTGAAAGGAGGAGAAACCAAGAAGGCATCAGAAAAGAAAGAAGCTGAAGCTCAAGCTGTGAGCTTCGATAGACAACAATTCAGGGGTTATCAACCCTATCCATCCCAAGGCTACTCTCCATACTATCCCGCTGTGAATAATGCCTCATCCTACCCATACCAGCTAGCTCCCCAACCATCTTATTCATCCACTTATCGCCTTAACATTCAAGCTCCTGTAAGAACCCAAATCCGCCCTACTAACCCAGCCAGTGGCTCGCGAGAACAACGGACTACTCGAGAAAAACCTGTATTTGATCCAATCCCTATGACTTATACAGAGTTATATCGAGAGCTTTATAATAGCCATTTGATTGCCCCCAGCCATGTGGAACCACTTAAACCACCCTATCCAAAGTGGTATGATCCTACAGCCCGTTGTGACTATCATTATGGAATTACTGGCCATTCTACTGAAAATTGCACTGCTTTAAAGTATAAGGTGCAACGGTTGATCAATGATGGAATGGTAAGTTTTGATCAGGGAAAAGCAACGGCATCTAATGTTAGTGCTCTGAACGAAAGTCAAGAACAGAAAGGATCTGGAGATTCATAATGAATTGAGGGGCAAGATGTCAATGGAGATAAGGCTGGTTGAAGGTTTCTTCTGTCATTTTGGGATTTCTTTTCAAACAATGTTAGATTTTTTTGCAATATGACTTCACTTGTTATCATTTTAATAAAGGCAACTCAATGCATTTCATTACATTTTCTCTTTCACTCGACCTTTCATGACTTTACATTCTCATTTTCAAATTTCAGATGATGAATATTTAGACAATGGTAACAATAATTTTGGAATTTAATTTTGAGAACTCGTTCACTGAGGAGATGATTTGAGCGAAAATAAAGAGGGTAAGCCATTACCAGAGATGAAAGAGATATATCTTGAAGGTGTGCAATCTTTTATACAAGTTCATGAGTTTTGTTCAATAGATGATGTTCAAGAAAGGTATTCACAATTGAGATGAAAAATGGCCATCTTTCTTTTACCATTTGAAAAACCATTTATTGTTACCCCTTTGAGCTTATCATTTTTTTTTTTTTGGAAGAACCCTAACCAAGGATCACCCTCTACACTGGAGGGTAAATTTTGAAAAAAAAAAAAAAAAAAAAGAAAAAAAACACCACAAAAGGTCTCAAAAATGAAAAGAGAAAGAAAAGCAAAAAAAAATGCCACACATGACTTGGGGCAAAGTAATGAGAATCCTTTGTGTGAGGAAAGAGAAAAGTAGTGAAACGATGTGGGGGCAAAATGCCAAGTTGTATCAAATGATCCTTTGGTTTTGAACCTTTTTAATACATATTTTGAGCCTATTCTATCCATTATTTTTATGACCCTTCACCTTGGCCTACGTTACAACCTTGAAAAGTCCATTTAGATCAAGTGTGAATACTCAACTTGAATGATCATATGTTGAATGAAGGTATGCTCACGAGGAAGCAATGAAATCATGCTCTAAAGTTGGACGTATGAAAGATATCAACAATGGATGAAAAAAAGATGATGAAAAAAAAAAAGAAAAAAAAATGAAAAAATGAAAAAAAAGAAGGAAAAAATGAGAAAATGAAAAAAAGAGATTCAAATTGAAAACCTGAAAGGGTGATTTTAGTAGAAAAAATTAAGTCAAATGGCTCACATGAATGAAAGATCAAAGACATCTGAAGATCCCTCAAAGACTGGGGCAGAGTTCGTCAAGCTCAAGATGACTTCAACAGTAAATGGAATGAGTTTTTGAAAAAAATCCTAGATTAATGTTAAGAATTGTTTGAATATTCATCATTTGGACATACCATCCACCCCAATGACACGTATCTAATTAATTTCCTTTCCCATTTACTTTGTACCAAAACAGATCTTCATTGATTATCTTTACCATAATTCACCTTGTGTTCTCTCATTGTTTCACCCCTAGAATGAATTGAGAAAATGCTTGATTGCATTATATTTGTCAAGAATTGAAATGATAATGAATGAATGAATATGTGTTTAAAAGAATCTTACATTCATTTGAAAAGAAATCTAAGATGATGGTGGTAGAAACCTAAAAGAGATGATTGGGAAGGATATATGATGTGACCAAATCAAGAATATGATGGGGCAAATTTTGAAAAGTGGTATAACCGAGTGATGGGTATAAGGATGAATTGGTCGATATAACTTGTAAGTTATGATTGAATGGTGGGAACAATCAGTGGACAGAGTTTGTTTTGGAATGGTTGATGCTGAGACAAGGACCCAGTGATGGTGGATGAAATTTGTTTTGAAATTTGCTAGTGCTGAGAAATTCATTGAATGATGGTCAAGGGATGATCGATTGATGAAGCTTATTCCAGAGTATTGAGAAACTGAACAAGGAAAGAATGTGAGTGGAAAGGACAATTGAGAGCTACACTGGTTCGATCTTAGAAGAGCAGTGCAATTGGATCCTTGAGGAATCAAAGGGCTTGACACCCAAGAAAGAAAAAGAGCTTGAGAAACTTGAGTACCATACATTAAACAGGAATTAATTGGCCAACATTTGCATAGCATGCATTGAAATTCATATGCATTTACATAGCATACACTACTTTCAGAAAAGTATAGTGTACAAATTCAAGAAGCAGGGGTGTTCCAACATCCCACATGGAAAAGACAGATATGAAAAGACTTTGCAAGTTTGAGAAGAAACTTGTCAGGTAAGTTCCTAATCCTTGAAATAGGATGTCTCTTGGTATCAGGGTTGATTTATAAGACCTTTGGGCATAATCTCCTGAAATCCCTTCAAACACAACTTTCAACTCCTTCGGACATGATTGTCTAGGAGTATTTACTTTCCAAAGTCGTGGTACCTCTGTTGAGAGGAGCAATTTACTTTTCAAAGTTTGTTGCCTCTGTTTAGAGGAGCAATTTACTTTTTCCAAAGTCGTGGTGCCTCTGTTGAGAGGAGCAATTTACTTTCCAAAGTCGTGGTGCCTCTGTTTAGAGGAGCAATTTACTTTTCAAAGTTTGTTGCCTCTGTTTAGAGGAGCAATTTACTTTTCCCAAAGTCGTGGTGCCTCTGTTGAGAGGAGCAATTTACTTTCCAAAGTCGTGGTGCCTCTGTTTAGAGGAGCAATTTACTTTTCAAAGTTCGTTGCCTCTGTTTAGAGGAGCAATTTACTTTTCCAGAGTCGTGGTACCTCTGTTTAGAGGAGCAATTTACTTTCCAAAGTCGTGGTGCCTCTGTTTAGAGGAGCAATTTACTTTTTCAAAGTTCGTTGCCTCTGTTTAGAGGAGCAATTTACTTTCCAAAGTCGTGGTGCCTCTGTTTAGAGGAGCAATTTACTTTTCCAAAGTCGTGGTACCTCTGTTTAGAGGAGCAATTTACTTTTTCAAGTTCGTTGCCTCTGTTTAGAGGAGCAATTTACTTTTCAAAAGTTGTGGTGCCTCTGTTTAGAGGAGCTTTGGTAAAAAAAAAAAAACAAAAACAAAAAAAACAAAAAAACCAAAAAAACAAAAAAACAAAAAAAAAATAAAAAAAACAAAAAAACTAAAAAATGTTGAGTTGAGTCTTGATTGGGTGTCTACGTCTTTGCGCAATTTCTGTTTCACAGAAAATGTGCAAAGAGGGGCAGCTGTAGACACCCAATTGGGTCCGGCCCAGATCAATTGGGCCTGGCCCAAATGGGTAAGCCCAATTCAATTTTATCTTGTATTTTTTTTTCTTCTTTTCTTCTTCTTTTGTATTTTATGTATTGTATTATTTATTATTATTATGTATTAATATATGTATATTTATTTATTTATTTTTTTGTTAGTATTTATATGTATTTTATTATTTATGTATATATATATATTTTTTATCTTTTTTATTTTATTCATTTTTGTATTTTTACTTATCTAATTATATATCTGATATATTTTTTTATTATTATTTATCTTATAATATCTGCTGATTTATCTTCTCTAATTATCTAGTTTTTTATTTTATTTGATTTTGATTTTGGAAGGCTGAGATTGAAGGCTGAAGAATCCCATTGGAAATGGGAATTCAATCAGAAGAGTCCAGTGGGATTCAAAGATTGAATTCCCGTCCAATGAGGAATTGAGATTGATCAAGAACTCCTGATCAATCCCTATAAAAGGGACTCTGGAACAGAATGCAAGACACACAGAAAACAGTAAGTAAAGCTACTGATTTGAGAGAAAAGGAGGCGTATAGGAAGTTAGAAAAAGTTTAGGAGTGTTCTGGGAGTGAGAAAAATTTTTTAGAAATTTTTGGCGAAAATTTTTTCTGGAAATTTCTGGGAAATTTCCAGATTTCGACGAAAATTCCGACGAAGTTTGAATTTTTCGGCGAAAATTCCGGCCAACATTGAAGTTTCCGGCGACCTGCCCAGTTTTCGGCGAAGAATCCCAGAAACCGGTGACTTTCCGGCCAACTTCCGGTGAAATTTCCAGATTCCGGCGAAAATTTCCAGAATCCGGCACCGGTGTTCTTCGGTTTCTAGAGAGAAGGGAGAGAAAAAGGAAGAAGAGAGAGAGAGGGGGAGGAGCGTTCTGCCGAAAAACGGAGGAAGGTGCCTTTTATACCCTCCCAAAACGACGTCGTTTTGGCCTTAAGTAACCCAGAGGATCCGCGCGTTTTGCCGCAACCCGACCCGACCCGGGCGTCGACTCGCTTTCTGACCCGCGCGTGCCAGCCCCCTCCGAGCCGAGCCGAGCCGAGCCAAGCCGCTCCCCCCGAGCCGTTTTCCTGCCTCGAGCCGAGCCGAGCCGAGCCGCGATCCGAGCCGCTCCAGTTTTTTTTTTTTTTTTTTCTTTGAATTTTTTTTTTCTCTTTGTTTATTTGTTTATTTTATTTTTTTACTTATTAGATTAGGTTTATGTAATATTCTTTTTATTTATTTTTTATTATTTTATTTTCTTTAAATAAAAATAAAAAAATTCCAAAAAAAAAATATATTTTTAGGGAAAAGTTGAAAGTATCAATTTTCCTTAGAAATAAATTTTCAAAAAATATTTTTGGGGAAAAGTTGAAAGTATCAATTTTCCTCAGAAATAAATTTCAAAAAAAAAATATTTTTGGGGAAAAGTTGAAACTATCAATTTTCCTCAGAAATAAATTTCGAAAAAAAATATTTTTAGGGAAAAGTTGAAAGTATCAATTTTCTTTAAAAGAAAAATAAATTTCCAAAAAAAATATATTTTTGGGGAAAAGTTGAAAGTATCAATTTTCCTTAAAAATCAAAATTTCAAAAAAAAAATATTTTTGGGGAAAAGTTGAAAGTATCAATTTTCCTTAGAAATAAATTTTCAAAAAAAAGGTTTTTGAGGAAAAGTTGAAAGTATCAATTTTCCTTGAAAATCGAAATTTCCAAAAAATATTTTTAGGGAAAAGTTGAAAGTATCAATTTTCCCTACAAAAAAAATCATTCTTTCCTTCCTTTCTATCTTAATTTTGATTTTGTTTTTTTCTTTAAATAATCCGACGACGGAGCCTCTGTAAGTGAAACAGTAGTTTTTCTTGCATACTCTTGAGGTGAGGGAATTTTCTCAATTTTCTGCTAAAAGTATTAGAGTCAATTGAGAATAATTTCCAATAATTAATTACTTGGTAAAATTTTAAAGCTTTTGGATAACACAAATTTAAGCTGGTACCATTTTTTGATGGGCGCTGTGAGGGTGCTATAACCTTCCTCACACGTAACCGAACTCCCGAACCTTGTTCTGGTTAGCAGACCTGAACCTATTCTTTTAGGGACCCTTAAACTTAGGTGTTCCCTGAAAGGACAGATTCCTTAGGTGGCCAATCGCACCTAGATAAAAAAGATTGGTGGCGACTCCCTAAAGTCAATGTCTAGCGATAGATCCCCGGATCTAGACGTTACGACAATAAATATAATTTTTATTAAAATAAAAAATTAAATAATTTATATTTTAAAATAAAAAATATTTAATCTCAACATAATGAAAGCCATACATTAGTGTAATAAAAAAAATTTTATGCGACCAAATTTGGGCATATTTTAAGTAGAGTCAAGGACATCTTTGTGTCATTAAATTGTCACTTAAATTTACATGGCACAAGTTAGATTAGCCTATTGTTAAATTGCTAATATAATATAATATCTTATCATACAGCGTCCGATTTATTTCATTACATTCTTGACCAAAATTTTTTTATTGAAAAAAATATAAAAATATAATCAAATAAACAAGAGTATGAACTTTTAGGGGTTATCTCTTGTTATCTTACAATCCAATAAATAGAAAACAAACGTTATAGAATTTTTTTTTATTAATAACAAAAGAGAGATTCGAACTTTATGTTTGTCTTATTTTAAAAGAAATTTTATTTGATGACAAAAAGAAGCTCATCTCGCTGGTCAGAATAGACTGGTAAAAGGAAAACATGCGTTTTTTTTTTGACCAAATATTTTTTGTTTAAATATTTTCATATTCGATAACTATTTTCAATTTTAATTATTTTAAAATCAAATCGGATCAAATTTTTATTAAAAAAATAAACTCTTCAAATGTTTATTTTTTTATTTATAATATTTAAATTCAAAATTTTACTAAAAAAAAATTAAATTTTTTTATCATTTAGATCACTTCTTTCTTTTATTTATCCTTTTTCTTTTAACAATCTCTTAGTATTGTAGCATATATAATTGTATATCATTTACTTTTCTTTTGAAAGTGTCCCCCATATTTTAATTTGACTTTGGACTGTATGTATTTGGGTTAATTATAGTTTTAGCACTCAAACTTTCAGCAAATGTATAAATTTATACCTAAACAAAAAAATTATACAAATTGATACTTGAATTTTTAAACTATGAAATAGTTTGGTCTATGAACTAATACTGTTAACCAATTTATTCACGTGACATTTGAGCAATAAAATTATGCCATGTGTAAAAATATTAAATATTTTTTTCAATTTCCACGCACATGGATGTCACATGGCAATCGATAAACAATGGGAAGATAAAAGGAGGGGAAGGGAGGGGTGGACGCTGACCCTGATCCTTCCTTTTACCCTTTTACCATTGCTTTTCGATCGAATTATGTTACATAGCATCCACGTGAAAATTTAAAAAAATAGTTAAATTTTTTTTATATATGTGTCATACACGTGGTATGATTTTATTGATCAAATACCACGTGGATATATTAGTTAACAGTGTTAGTTCAAGGATCAAATATTATATGTTTTGAAAGTTCATGCACCAATTGGTAAATTTTTTTTTTTGTTTGGGTACCAATTTATATATAGTTAAAATATGAAAAAAGCCCTCAAAATATTTAAAAAATTTTAACTAAGTCTTGCTACTATTATTTCATCTAACTAAGCCCTTCAATTTTTATTTTTCATTATATAAGCTATTTTAAGACATTGAACTCAATAATGCAGTGAAAAATATACATGTGGACATAATGATACACATATGGCATCAAGAGAATACAAAAAAGAAATATTTAAAAAAGGGTGATCTAACAAAAAATATTATTAATTAAAATTTTTTTTAATTAGTACTATAACAATAAATAATTATTAGAAGTTCATAACAATATATTAAATTAATAAGAATAAAAATTACTTTTATAATTTTAATGTTCAAGAGTATTAGCTCAAAATTAAAAGTGATTATCATATATAATATATATATATATAATATGTGCATTTAATCAAATAATATGTATAATTATCTTAAAACATAAATAAATGAGAGGTCATAAAAGTAATTTTAATTTTTTAATTTTACATCTAGATTTTTTTAATAATTATCAATCATAGTATCAAATAATAAATATTTTCTATCTACTTGTATTTTTAATATATATAATAAAATAATAATTATTTATTAATAAAAAGAAAATTGTGTATATGTAAATTTAATAAAAAATGTATATATTTATATGCTAATCAATAAAAAGAAAATTAAAATCACTTTTGTAATTTCAATATAAATATAGAAAATATCTTTTTTATTAATTTTACATATAGATATTTCCTATTCACTATTTTTTTTATTATAGTATCAAATAATTTATTTTTTTTATCAATTTTCATATAAATATAAAAATTTCCTTTTTTTTTAATAAATTTTACATGTAATCTTTTTCTTTTTATTAAAAAATAATAATTTTACATATAGATATTTTCTTTTCACTAATTAAATAATTAATCATTTTTATTAAGTTTCATATAAATATAGATATTTCTTTTTTATTAATTTTATATATTATTTATTTTATTGCTAAAATTTTTTGTTAGACATTCTTTTTGAAAGCTTTTACACTTTTTATGTCATGTGTATATCATTGTATTCACATGTACATTTTTTTGTCACATCATTGAGTCAACATGTCTTCAAATGATTTAGATAATGAAAAATAAGAGTTGAGACATATTTAGGTGTAATAATAATAATATAAGAGTTTAGTTAGATTTTTTTCAATATTTAAAGATTTTTTATATTTTAACATTTAATATTATCTCAAAATTATATGAAAAATCTTTTTCTTCTAGAAATTAGCTGAAAAGGTTTAGGTAGCCGTCTCAAGGTAACGAGAAAATCTATCAATTCTTTAGATAAATACAATAGTATGTATTTGGTATGTTAGAGAAGAACATGAAACTATCACTAATTTACTACTCCAACAAACATGGAAAGAGAAGAATCTGAGCGATGAAACACTTGACATTCTCTCCATCATCGATCCAATCCATTGATGCCTTCTTCAGCTTTTTATACATAATCAAATTAAGCCTCGAGAGTGCTTTCTTCTCTGTCTTGGTGGGACCCTAGCTAGCTTCACCTGCTTCATGGGATTTAATTTGTGCGTGTATGCAAAGAGAGATACGAATGAAAAAGAAAAAAAAAGAGCAACAAATTACTGAGAAAATGAGCAGGGTTATTGAATAAAAAAAAAGAAAAAGAAAAGAAAGGATGGTTAGATATAAAGTTGGCATCAGGTCGAGTTCGGAGTGAGTTTATGTGTTATCAAATCTGAATTCGATCTTATCTAAATTTTTTTTTATTTTTTTATATTCGAATCTGATCTCGACTTTGGCCCAATACTATATAAATTACACATGACCTGACTCGAATCGAAATTAATAAAATATTATTTTTTAAATATAAAATATTATATTTTAAATATAAATATTTAAAAATATTATTATATAAATATATATAAATAAAATTTTAAATAATTAATTAAAAAATAATTTTTTATATAATATCAGGTCGGATCGAATCGAGTTTGCCTAAAATTTGAACTCGATCCAACTTTGATTGTTTCATAATCTTATCCGATCCGAATCGAAATCCGAATTTAAAAAAAAAAAACGATCCAGTAAGGTCGGGTCAAATCGAAACTCATCAGAGATAGATTAAATTGTCGACCTTAGTTAAATATAATCTGAACTCTAGAGACAGAGCAAAAAATTTTATAAGAGTTGGAGTAATTGTTTTTGTTTATTATTGTTTATTTGTTAGGATAATTTTATTTATAGAATTATATTGAGAAAAAAAAAAGAGATTAGAAGATTGTCACATTTCTATTTTAATATAAAAAAAATTATAAATTATCCGGATGCAACTCAACAAAATTGTATTAAAAAAATTATTATATCCGATAACAGTAAGAATTTTAGATCAAAAAATTTTAAAAAAATTATACTACTAATATATCAAATATTAAATAATTATATTTATCCAACTTTTTTTTTTCTCGGAAATACGGGACCCAAGCCCCATTCATTGCCTTGTTAGCCCAGAAAAAGGTGCTTCACAAACCCACTTAGTTATTTGGGCTTTAATCTTGTTTTTTTTGCACTTTAATTCTTGAAGTTCAATCCGATTCCTTGAACCCTATAACAAAACCCCAAAAACACCCTTTTGTCTGTTCTCTTTTCTTGACTAAGGGTTTAGTTCCAACTCCAATTTGGGTGGTTTGTTGCTTCAGCCTTCGGTTTCAGGTATTTTTCAACCTCTACTCTTTTTTTTTTTTTTAAGTTTTGAGATTAATTTTATGGGGTTTGTTCTTCCAAAACGTGTTTTTGTCAATTTCTTGTTGATGGGTATTTTATTTGGTTCAGCTCAGGAGTCTGAAATCAATGTTTGAGTATATTATAATTATAATTATCATTTCCTGATGTTGTTTTATTTAGCTTCGATTTTTGTTTTTTGTTTTATAGGGTTGGTGGTTATAGTTTTAAAGTGATTGAGGGAAAACAATGCCTTTGTATGATTGTATGCTTCTGTTGAAGCCCCATGTGAGGAAGGAGGGGCTGATGGACTTAGTAGCCCGAGTAGGAAGACATGTCTATAGCAGAAATGGGGTTCTCACTGAGATCAAATCATTTGGGACCATTCAATTGGGGTATGGCATCAAGAAGCTCTCTGGAAGATACTATCAGGTTACATGATCTTATCTCTCATTATTATTTATTTATTTTTTTAAATAAAGACTTAAGCTCTTAGAGGATGAAGATTGTGTATTTATTGTTTGATTTTGCCTCTTTCTTTTGAAGTTTATCCGTTCTGCTTATGTGGAGTTGTTTTTGTAGTTATTTACCTTTGCAAAGTTTAGATTGTAATGAGTAACAACTACTGAACTTTGAAATGTAATCCAGCTTTGATTTATCTAAAATAACATAAGTCTTTTCTTTTGGTGGTCTATAATCAGCCTATGAGCATAAGTAGTTTGTGCATTGTTCAAACATCGATAAGATTTACAAAAATAAAAAAATAAAAAAAGGAGTTAACTCCTATAGATACATTTGCAATGAAAAATGGAACATGTTAATGACTGGTAGATATCTCGATATGGTGGTGTGCTGTTCTACATGTAAAGATGGATTTGTCTCATTGTACTCCATCTAGATATGGAAAAAATTATCCTATTACCATTATGATGTTTATTTGTTTCGTACTTTCTTGTTTCACTGATTGAAACTTGACTTTGGTTGTATCGGGAGAACCAGTTGAAAATATGTATAGATTGTCAATACTTAAGCCAAAAATTCTTTGTTTTTTTAGCTTATGGTGTTTGTGACTAGTTGTTTCCTGCTCACTTGTTTTATATCAAGTTTCTAACATGAGCTAGAAATGTGTAGACAAATTGGTCTTTTTGGCCTAGAAATTTATTTATGAAGTAATCAATTGAACTAACTGCTGTTTATATCATGTATATAGGGTCAACTCATGCAGATGACAATGATGGCCACACCCAATATCAACAAGGAGCTGCAGTACCTGAACAAGGAAGACAGACTGTTGCGTTGGCTTTTAGTTAAGCATAGGGACACAAAATATGGGCTGGAGTTCCTTAATGAAGATGATGGGGAATTGGAGCTCGGGAAACTTGCTCGAGGCAATATATATGATGATGAGGACATTGATGAGGATGAAGATGATAATGATGATGAATATGATGAGAACCCAGAGAATGGCGGAGAACATTGATGGGTAAAAGATTTTGATAATCTGAGGATAGGGCATGATAGATGATAGAAGAACATATTCAATGTTGGTTGTCATTGTAGTTTGCTGATTTTCGTTTGAATTATCTGACTTATGTTCTGCCTGGGTCTTTAGCGGCCAGAAGAGATACAGGGCATTGAGACCATAGTTAGCCTTTCCAATCTATGTATTTTCTGCCTTTTCCCAATATCCTTCGAGAATTTTGTATTCGATCAACAGACTCATTTCTTGAAATTTAAAAAATTCAGCCTGTTAAATCCTTGGGGCCCAACAGGAGATTTACATGTTAAGAAATATTTGTGACAAAAAAAAATTGTAAATTTAGGAGCAAGTGGCATTAGGCTTAAGGAAAAGCCTAACTCTGGGCCTGTTCAGTTGTAACATTTAGCTTAGGATTCATGTTTCCAGCTTTGACCACCTCTCTGTTATTAGCCTCCACTACCACCCAAAACTCCCTCAAGAAGCCCTCCCTCTCTGCACTGCGTGTTGAGAGTAGAGGATTTTCTCCAGGGTGGGAATGGGGGCTAGGCACGTCTATGGGGCTGCATTTCTTTGTTGGTATACATATAACCTGCTTGGTGTTTGTCCAGAGTGTAAAGAAATGAGACTGAGCTAAATTGATTAAAGAAAAACAGAGGTGTCAAATTGGCAGGATCAGATTATGTTCGGGTTTGGAGTACTGATTCAGATACAAATTCAGATTTTTTCCGGTTTGGATTGTTTTGAATTCAGGTATTTTTTATGTTTATTTTGTCACCTCTAAATAAAACTATTACCCTTTTCTTTGAAAAAAAAAATAAAACTATTAAAACTTCATAGAATAAGATCTTCCATATCCAATAATTAATTATCTTCAATATACGGATACCTCTAAATAAAACTAATGAATTAACTTCAAGTACGACAAGATCTTCAATTACATGCAAGTCATTGTGTAAACTTTATTTTTTACAACCCTCCGTCCGCAACAAAAAGAATAAAGGAAAATGTGTGTAGGATATGACTCCAAAAACATATAAGTTGAGCCACCTATTTTGGAGTTTTCTATTACAGGTGTCTCACTTTCATACTAAAAATTCCAAGAAAATCACTTCCTCGCCTGCATGCAGCACTGCCACGTACCATACCAAAGCTAACAAAGCAACCCCTTTCTTCTTCTTCTTTTCTCTATTCTCTCTTTCTTTTTTAACCCTTTCTTTTTCTCTCTTTTCTCAAATGAATCCTCAGAGCCTTTTGGCTTCGGCAGCCATTAACATAGGATTGGCCTTAGTGATTCTGTTTCTCTTCTCCATTTTGAAGAAACAGCCTTCAAACGCTCCCATATACTACCCTCGTCCTCTTTCCAAACGACATCCGATCATCTTCCCCCCTCCTTTCTCTCTGGCTCGTTTCTTTCCTTCCTTTTCTTGGATCCCTCGAGCCTTTCGTTTCACTGAAGATGAAATCCTTGCAACCAGTGGGCTTGATGCTCTTGTTGTTGTAAGACTCTTCAAGTTCGGGTCAGTGTATTACTACAACTACATTTAGCCTATACAAATTAATCTCTCTTTATCTTTATTATTTTCTTAATTAAGAAGTTATACGTTCATTAGATCATTGAGATTTAATGATCATAAACAATGGTAATTGTTTTTGTTGATCTTGTTTGATTTTATGAAACCCGAATTCTCACCTTATTTAATTTGATAAAATCCTTTATGATAATATTTTGTGATATTCGGAGTCAGTATCTGGTGCGTGATCATACAACTATGTATACAACACAGTTAATTTTGAGTTTAAACTGTCACATATATATATATATATATATATTAATGAAATTAGGACAGGGATACTTTGTGTAAATTGAAGAGTTCATGTAAGTAGATGTAACGTAGGCATTTTTCTATTAACTTCGATGACCTTTACACAGATGTGATGCATTCTAAGATTATATAGAACAGCTAATATTATTACAGAAGTGATCCTTCATGTGCAACACAAACTATAACTGCAGTTAGCTCTCCAGGTATGTTGGAAATTACATGTTTGATATCATCATAAAGTATAATGACTGCTTGGAGTGATCTAGCAAATGCCTTTTTCTTTTTTTCCTTGACAATGTTACTTCTGATTGGTTTTTAAGTATGCCTTTTTCTTTTGTCTTTTCAGGATCAATTTCTTTGCTGTTTGCTCTCTTGTTGGATCGTTGATACTCCTACCGATTAATTATGCTGGACAGAGTGACCCATCTGGAAGTTACCGTTCCATGGATTCTTGCACAATATCTAACATCAAAAGAGGTTCTAACATGTAAGACTTTCACAGTTAATTATAATGTAAGCATATGTATACTTTTTGTTTCTTGATTTCAGCAGCGAGCTATACTGTTGTCTATTTAAGATTCTACTGTGGTGAGTGTTTCTACAAAGCATTCAATGCCAGCAAAAAAGGCGGCCTTCGTATCACTAAATGAATTCTTAGAATCATTGAACTCTACAGAAGAAAAGAAATTTATACTTGGATTGAAAGTGCAGACATTCATCTTTTCCTGTCTTATCTTTGTACATGTGAAAAGGTCTAGCATTTTACCAGTCATACTTTTTCAGCATGGTATTATTGATTCTATCTGTTTATTAACAACAATATAATCAATGTATTAATCACAGAGTTTGGCTTCTTGTTTCTCAGGCTTTGGGTGCATTTTATATGCTTGTGGTTTATATCTTTTTATGGATTATACCTTTTGTACAGGGTAAGCTTTGCGTTCATAACTTCCCATTTTACTTGAGAAATTTTAACTCACGACTGAAAAATAATGGTGGATAATTGCCATATTCATGTTACTTCTGGTCCTGACTTGTACTTTAGCATTCAGAAATGTTGACTTAACAGGTGACTTCCTACACCATTTCCATCTCCAGGAATATTCTGAGATTTTGGTGAAAAGGATTCAACAGGTGCAGAACCTGAAGCATCATCCTAATCAGTTTACGACTCTAGTTCGACAAGTTCCATTCTGCAATGAACACAAGGCTCGTGGCTGTAGTGTTGATCACTTCTTTTCTAAACATCATCCTCACAGTTATCATTCTTACCAAATGTTGTATGATGGGAAAGACATTGAAGATCTGTTGGTAAGTGTTTAATATATAGTCTTCAATTAGATATCTCTATGTCCTGCAGTTTTTCTGTTTCTTCCACCTGTCATACAATGATGAAGTTTTGTGTTTCTTCAAAAATTCAAAAATAAACATTTTCAGAAAATTACTGTGTGCTACATGTCATCAAATGATCTTCACGATCACTTGAATAAATTGAGCTTTAACAGCATTGGATAAAGATTGTAGTTAAAATATCTTTCCTATGGCAAAACTTCTCTAAGTGCCATTATAATTTTGGACAGCTTTATTTATACACCAGGCAGCACTTTCTAATGTTATCAACTGCAACAGCTTAACTTGTGTACTAAAGTGTAATTGTTTGAATCCTTAAGAGAAAATTTCTTGTGTAGCTCTAGCGTATCATGTCTCCTACAGCTCTCAGAAGTTGAAAATTGATTTTCATTTTTTTTTTTCAAGGATCATGTTGATCACACTTTTGTGTCCAGGATCAATTTATTTTAGAAGTTTTGGGAAAATTTATCTTAGTTTCTACTTTTATGCCACCTAAATTCTTCAAGACATAAATCAGATGCAGCGAAAAAAATGATAAATTGTGTTACAAGGGGCATTCCTTTCGAACCAGCTTGCATTGAGATCATAAATTTTCTTTCATCAGTTTGGTCTCATTCAAGAAAGCTTATCCATTATTGTACTTCAACATATTAGTAATATCATGGAATTCTGACTAAAAGACATGCAAATAACTTCGCTTTCATTCTTCTTGAGAAGAGTTTTTAGGGTTTTTAGTGCTCAGAGTTCCTTTGTCTAAAATTCTAACAAGAGGAAAACCCTTTTGAGGATGGCTGGTATGAGAGACTTTGTAATGCATCCAGGCCATGGAAACAAGGTTTGAGTTCTCTTAGAGGTGTTGGGCATCCGGGCCCTGAAAACAAGGATTTACTTCTCTCTGAGGAGTTGGTGTATACTGCTAGATAGGTTGATTTTTTTACCTTTCAAGGACTTTAAGTCATCCATTTCAAGTTGCTCTAAAAGATTGTTGGTTAACATAGCTTTCTTATCATGCACTTCCAATGGTTTCATTGAAAAATTTCCACTTCTCACAAAACATGTTTGACCACAATATTCCATTTTATCTTTATACTTGCTTGAAAATACTAAGACAGTGGTATCTTCCTATTTATGTGTGAACTACTACTTGTTGACAAATTTTTATTATCATTGCTGCATAAGAGATTTTTTATTTTGGTTTTCTTTCCCTTTTAACAGACTTCTTACAAATGATTTGCATGTAGAACCAGGTGAGATATATTCATCAGAAGATACAAGACTTAAAAAAGAGATGTACAGTAAAGAAACAAGTTGAGGAAATGTTATGCTTGGATGAATGTCGAGATGATTATGTGAAAGCAGCCCTGCTTGAGGAAAAGCTTCAGGAACTCTGTCATAAGATTCATCATTTACAGAGTGAAGATATGCTCAAAGAAAAGGTAACCTCAGTTTTGTGTGTGTGTTTGTTTGTAGCTTGATGTAATGAGATGGCCTTTTTTTTTCTAATATACGTGCATTATGAATGCTTGCATGAACAGTGGCTAGTTTTATGCTGAATGAATTTGGAAGCAGAAGGAAATTTTTGCTCTTATTACTCTTGTTAGCCAAAAGGCTCGTTTCAAGTAGTAACATTGTAGCAGCATGATGGATGAGCCAGTTAGATTGTTGGTTTTGAAGATCTGTCACCTTGATAGTGCTATATTTGAACAAAATGAGCCATCTGCCCATCGTTACCATCTTCATCATGTAAGGTGGAAGATACTGTTGGCTACTCCCAATTCCCTATGAAAAAAAATATATATCAGTAAGTACTTAAGGAGCACAAAAGCTTTTGGTTGGAAGTATTCCATAATACGCACTAGATGATAATTCTTATGGCAACAATACAATGAGATAACAGTTTTGAAAATAGCTGTGGTCCAAAACTCATGTGGAAATATAACTATAACAAGGGGTATGTAAATTCAGGATATTGAATGTTTCAGAGAATGGAAGTTAGAAATCCTGAGTTCCTTGTATGTTTGTTATAGGAATTGCCTGTTGCCTTTGTCACATTCAAATCCCGCTGGGGAGCTGCTTTGGCTGCCCAAGCTCAGCATCACATGAATCCACTTCTATGGATCACTGAAGTAGCTCCAAAACCAAGTGATGTCTCATGGAGGAATCTGGAAATTCAATATAAATTTTTACCGCTTTACAAAATCATAGTGATTCTTGCTGCATCACTTCTTACAGTTTTCTTTGCAGTCCCAGTCACAGCTGTTCAAGGAATAGCTAAATTTGAGAAACTTAAGAGATGGTTTCCTCCAGCCAGGGCTATAGAATTGATGTAAGAACTCTTGATCTTTGCTGATACATTCAGGCATTATAACATTCCACACGATTCGTTACTAGCTTTTGTAAGCTACATGTTAATGCTAAGAGTAAATTAATTTCTCAAGTTTCTTGAAAACTGTAAGAATGGAATGCAGCCTTGTTAAAGAGAAAAAGGTAAGGCCTAAGTGACCACCTAAATAAAATCCCCCAGAAAATAACAGCATTGACATTAGTATCATTTGGTTTCCTTATACAATATATATATTTTTTGATAAATATATATTATTTCAGTATTTACTAAATATTTTTCACCAATCATATTTATCTATTTGGTATACTATCATGGGGAACATTATATTGTTGTATAGTATATCTTGAACTTTAAGTCCTTTTAAATGCATGAGCCATATAATTTGTATTTAGCTTCTTCATCAAATCTCCAGCATAAGTAGGTATCTAATAAGAATATGGTACAAGGATTATGACGCATTTTATTTCTAACTTATGTATACGTTAGTGTGTTTTTCTGTTTGGTCCCTATGGTGAGAATTGTTCCCCATATTTGCTAAAAAAGTATCAGATAGAGATCTTGTCAATATAACTAAACGAGTTGTTATGTGTCTCTATAATTTATTTTCACTTTATTTAACTGCTTAATGAACTTATACAGTGTTTCATCTGACATATTTATCGTACTATAGACCAGGATTATCCTCTGTAGTGACGGGTTACCTTCCCAGTGCCATCCTCAAAGGATTTCTAAGCATTGTTCCATTTGCAATGTTTGCCATGGCTAAAGTGAGTGGCTCTATCTCAAAGAGCAAGGCGGAGATCAAAGCTTGCAACATGGTTTTCTATTTTCTTGTGGGAAATGTTTTCTTTTTGAGCTTGATATCAGGGTCCTTGCTTGATGAAATTGGAGAATCTTTTAGTCATCCTAAGAACTTGCCCGGTCATCTTGCTAGCCTTGTCTCTTCTCAAGTACGCTTGCTTTGTCTTCATATGTCATTTTTTAATATTATGCTCACTTTTTATTTCCTTCATAAATTTTGTGTGATTTATATCTGAAATGCATTAAAATTGTTTGCATAATAAGGATGAAAAGACTAAAAAATGATGCTTATAAGATTAACTTTGCCTGTTCTTCAATTATTTGTCGATTCTGCAAAAAAATTGCATCCATGGGTAAGCAGTTTGGTCATAAAATATTGTCTTTGTCACATAATTTAGAAAATTGGTCTGATTGATTTGACTATGGATTCACATGTTCCAGGCAGATTTCTTTATGACATACATCTTGACAGAGGGGCTCTCAGGATTTTCTTTGGAGATTCTTCAGCCTGACTTACTATTTTGGAATCTTATAAAGTCATACACCTATGGCCGAGGAAAGGAGAAAGACTTGTATCTTTATTCACTACCATACTTTAGAATCATCCCGACTGTCTCCCTTTCCATACTGATTGGTATAGTGTATGCAGTTGTTGCTCCATTGTTGCTCCCATTTCTTATTATCTACTTCTTCCTAGGCTATGCTGTGTATATCAATCAGGTAACTTTCTGACCTTTACCATATTAACTTGGTTTGTTGTGGGAACTGAGTGAACAGTTCTTTTATAAGCATGGTATTTTCACCTTCTTAAAAGCAGTAAGAATTTTGATGGTAACATTTTGCAGATTCAGGATGTATACGATACTGTTTATGACACATGTGGTCAATTTTGGCCATTCATTCATCATTATATATTTGTTGCAATCATTCTTATGCAAATTACTATGATTGGTCTCTTTGGACTGAAATCGAAACCAGCTGCTTCTATATCCACCATTCCCCTTATATTGCTGACCATAATGTTCAATGAGTACTGCAAGATCCGCTTTCTTCCTACATTTCGAGGATACTCTATTCAGGTCTGTTTTGATTCCTTAAATATCTCTATTAACTCATAACAAGAATAAGTTTGTCAACATTGTGAGATAGCTATCTGTCATTTGCATATTTATCTGAATAACTTTCAAGCATTGAAAATGTAGGTTTAGTAGGTAGCTTTGGCCTTTGGGGATAAGGAAACCTGCTGAAATAGTTTATATGCTTTGTTATGTTCACGACTATGGAGACAGGCCATTGAAGGAAAATGAAAATAGTTTTTGCCGCTCCAAAGCTATCTATCCATTCTCCTATTGAAAAGTTTCTTCATTCATTTATTGTAATCTACTTTGAAACGTTGTTGCCAATAATAGGGACTGGCACACCAATAGGAATTAAAACTCATAAGCTTTTATCACAACATTGTAATTAAATGATCGCATAGTCTTTAGAATGAAAATTAGACTTGCTAAGCATTTAAGTTAACCTATGTAGTGGTTGATTTTCACGGACAGAATGCCGTTGAGAATGATTAACTCGATGAGAAAAGTGGTCAGATGGAAGCTAGCTATGTGAAAGCAGTTGGAGCCTATCGCCAACCATCTCTGCGTCCAGTGAGTTTTACACAACCGGAGTCCAACTTGACACAACCATTGATAACTTCATTGTAATTTTATTCAAGATTATTTTCTCTAATTCCTTGTATGTTACATCCCTCGACACCATTTTATTCTAGATAGTTAAATGGCTCTTTCTTCGGACTTTTCTTCTATATATGTCATTTCATTTCATCTTTCATATTACCAAGACTTCCTACTTCTGTTTAGTGTACAAATTGATGATGGAATCAAAGTTTGGATACCTAATTGTCAATTTTTAAACTATAATTGTTAAACCAAGAAGTGGTTTATAGCTTGTATACCGTATTGACAATGCTGGGCATGAATTTTAATTAGAATGAAAATGGCTTCAGGGTGCTTGGTAATGGTTTTAGTTGGCAGAGAATTAAAAACTTCACACTGTAAACAATCAGACTGGAAACAGAGAAATCATTATTGAAACCTATGTACAAGCAATCAGATTGAAACCAGATATAAACAATTCAGGACTTGAGTTTGATTGTTTTTTCCTGAAAAATATTCCCATTACAAATCATATTAAAATAACAATGCAAACTATCTAGAGTCACAAATTCATACTGTATACATGCCAGAATGAATCACATCTTTCCACCAAGTAGGGTCACCAAGAAGTTTCTGTAGTCTCCAGATGTATCCCCTATAACTGCATCATCAAGGTTCGATTTGTAAATGTTGAAATATTCTCCTCTTACTTTCATCATGTCGATTTCTGCTCTAGTTACAATGGCTCTTGTTAGTGAATCTTCATCGGTTCCTAGTCCAATGATGGAAGTTCTAACAACCTGTCGATGGTTTGAACAGATTAGAAGCCACCCCAAAATGCAGAAAAAACAAAACAAAACAAAACAAGTCTGTTAGAAGTACTCCCAAAACTGAGCTTGAAAGCAGTACTAAACAGAAATCCACATTTTTGAACACCTACGTTTTAACAACTAAGTGGTCTGATACATTTTCTCATGTCTTCAATATGAAAGATAGCTAGGGATTTAGCAGAGCATAAAAAAAAAAAAAAAGAAGAGTTGAATTTCATCTGCTTAACCTTTCTTGCATAGAAAGCAACAATTGAATTTTATTGCCAGAATGGAGAATCTCATCCCAAACACTATTTCAAACTATTTTCAGAGTTGATGAGAGTTTCCTTTTCTTATTTTCTCTTTTTTTCTTACTATAATCATGGATCAGAAGCAACATGGATCCCATGGTTTATTAATTAAAGATTTGGGTAAAAAATGTATATACTTGCCTCTGCAAAGTGCTGCTCTGGGGAATCTATGCACAAAATAACCATTTTCAATAGTGATTCCAAATCATCCTTCCCTGATTTCATGATATCCTGCCAAAAGATCTCCTCAGTAAAAAGGAAAGTAAAAAAGAAAAAAAAGGGAAAAATAATACATATAGATTACATAATGCTTATAGATGGAAGAAGAACCTTGTCAATAGGATTTCCATATTTTTTCTTGTAGCTTTCAAATGTTGTCCTGAGTTGAGAGAAATTTCTTGTAGAGAGTATATAAACGATATCATCATGAACCAGCTCCTTGGTTTTGATGGCCTCATGTAACCTATCGGCCTCTAAGTTGGCCACATCCATGTCGACCAATTCCTTGTCATACCTGTAGGCTGTTACTAAGGCCAACAGAATCTGTGCATCAACAAAACTAACAAGTCAACTGGCTGTTTTGCAATCCTCCAAAACCTCATATACATGAACGCGTAGTCAATTACAGGTTAGTGTTCCTTCTTTATCAAGTGCATATTGATTCTGAATACAGTTACCTTTTTGAGGGGCATAGATACTGAAGCTACAATATCTTCTTCAAGTGAACAGTCAAAGAGAGAGCAATAGGCCTGCCTTACTGCCACAAGATGGTGTGGAGAAGATGCACATGACATCTCAACTATGATTTCTAGCTTCTTGACACCCTTCTTCTTTGACTTCAGTGCTTCATTTGCCAGTCTGGCATCCCTCTCAGAAGGATCATATGTCCAAAGAATGACAGCTTTCTGTTCAACATCATAACTTTTTATTTTTAAAGTATAACCACAGGAATTCACTTGGATGTGAACATTAGTTTTCGGAAATCAAGGGCTTCATAAAGTCATGGGAACAGTTCAACGAGTTTAAGAATCATTCTAGGGCTAAAACTAAACCTCACTATGTGGGTTTGGTTCAACTTTATATTGGATTTGTCTAGTTATGTTCTAGTTTGTTGGTTGGTTTGTTTGTTTGATTATTTAATGATTTTTTATATATGGATGTAATACTTATGATTGTAATTTGTAATTGCAATTTCAAAAAAAAGTTCCAACAAGACTTTTTTTTTTTAAAAAAAAAGCCTCTTATTGAAATCACTATCTGGAATAACCTAATTTTGTAAATGAAGTAAATTTATACTGTCTTTTATGTAAATTTAAAAGTTTAAATGAAGTTGAACACCTAATTTTCTATAATAACCTAAAAGAAACCTTTTATTGCAATCATTTTCCTTTTACAGTAAATCAGAACAAAAAGAGTGCTTCACTTCGAAACATACTCTAAGACAGGTCTTTTCTTGTATACAAGTGTGATATGTATACAATTGCTTCAAGACAATACCAGCTAGACCAATCCGGAGGCCTTAACAATTATTGTTAAAGAATCATATGATTTGGTTCCTTTTTTGCTATGGTTAAAATTGTGTTCTAATTTCACAATAATGAGATCTCAAGGTTCTGAATCTCTAAGGATTTGCAGCATAAATTTCAATAGACAATCATTGAAACTTTGATGGGAATTTCACATTGATCTTAATTCAATCAACTACACAACTACGTTGGAATGCACAGGAAGGAACTTGTTATGAAATAAACATGGGAGCAAAGAAGAGAACATACTCCAAAATCACCAGAAAGTTCAGATTTAAGCGCATCAATGAGACTTTCATTGTAGAGCTGCTGATAAGTTTCTCTAATTTTCTTCCTTTGACTTGCATCTCTATGTCCTAATATCCCAATTATCCCCTCCTCATCTGTTCCCAATCCTGTAAACAGTTTCCAAATACAATCAACAACAACAATTTAAGTTAAAACAAGATCATAACAATAATGATCTCAATAAACATTAACATAAAGGAAGAAAAATGAAAATAATGGAGGTAGAGAGGAAACCTTGAAAAGCTTTCTTGAGTTCCTGAGAGTCTTCTTCTGGGGAAGGAATGACATCAGGTACTTTGAGTGAACCCATTCCTCCAATCTTAAAACAAGATTGAGGGCCATGGGTTTTTGATTTACTTGTGAAAAGTTTCTTAAAACTCTTCATTTTAGTTCACTGAGTTTTCTCAGTTTCTGTTGTATTCCTTCCTGATAGTTCGCTGAATATCAGGACTTGAAATCTTTATTTTGTTACGCTTTTTACACCGTTTTCAAAGTAAAAAAGAAAAAAAGAAAGGAGATTAAAGCCATTTTATTAACAAAAGCTTGAAAAATAATAAGAAAAAAAGTTAGAAGACCCTTTGGTTTTGACATATTTTTGTAAACTTGCATGAAGTTTTGCTATTTATGTTTAGTACCATGGAGTATTGAATTGGATCAACTGATAACAACTTTTGGATACTCATCAATATTGAAAGCAACATTTAATAATTCAGTAACATATCAGTTTTACATAAGCTTTAAGTGAAAGCAACTCTAATGTAATGTAGGAACTTTGTTTTCTTTTTGGGCCAAATCTGTAGGAAAATTATTGTAGGAACTTACCGTTGGTTTGATTAGATTGTGATTGTCAATTGAAGCTAATAATTCTGGATGATACAAACAAAATGATCAATATCTAGTGTTACTGTCCAAACCCCATTTTGTCTTGTAATTTGCTGAACATTCTCTCTTGTCGGTAGGTTGATGTCTCTCTCGGACTGTGAACTATTGCATGTGATATTTATTACATGGTAGGTATGAAATGCTTGATAATGTCCACATTGTTGAATTAAACTGCATAAGATTTCATTTTTCATATGCATAAATTCTTCCAATTAAATTTGTTCTGATACATATTTCTGCTAGACAGTTTCACATTGGTTGACTCAAATTGGATAAGAACCGCAAATTTGTTTCGCATGTTGAAGTCCTTGAGGACCCCAACCAGAAATGAATTAATTAATGATTGTGATATATTATAAAAGTTAATCTAAACCTTAAATTAATTTAAATTCAAACAAAAAAAAAAAAACTGAACCCAATAATTCGAATATCAAATAACATGATCTCAAAATAATTTAAATTTGAAAGATCTTAAATTTTTTAAATCCCAAGTGACTCAACTCAACTTGCTCGATCATGGAGGATAGCAAATTGCTGGATAAGGGTTCAAATTCCATTTTACTTCGAATTATAGCCATAAAATCAAATAGATAAGCAATTAAAATAAGTGGGAAAAATTAAAAAAAGAATGAAATTATATACTTGTAATTGTTTCTTTAATAAATAGCAGAAATATTTTCCACCCCTCATTAATTATTGTTGCCAACTTGCTAATTGCTTGCACATTGCCAAGTTCCACATACACCACCTAAGTTTTGACATATAACTAATTATTTATTCGATGAATAGAGTCGCCTGTTTCACGAGACTAGATTATTATAAGGCATGAAATGCATGAATTTAAAGTTTAAATGATTAAATTGTATGGTTTCTTCGATTCTGAGTGTCATTATCATTGAAATTTGGCTAATAAACTAATTTAGATACATCATAAAGAAGCAAGAATAGACCCCTGTGATCATTGTGAGTGACTCAATAAATAAATAAATAAATATATAGTTAATGAATTTATTTATTTCAAAGGCAACTGTACCGTGGCTAAATATATATAGTTTAATGAATTTGCAAAAAGAGGAATCGCCTTTCTAATTTACGTTAAAGGCAAGATTTATGTAACATCTCCTTAAAAAAAATTTCTAATAAGTTGCTTTGTGATGAAATATATATAGTTAATAAACATACATAAATATCAATGTAATTGATTGAATTGGTTAAGACTAAATATCTTATTTGTAAGATTTCAATTCGACTCTCGTTACATAATTTTTTTTTTGTAAATAATTTATAAATTTAATATAAATTTTCATTAAAACTTAAGATATGTCCTAACCCTAAAATAAAGTTGCCTCCATCACTTAAACTTTTATGAAAAAAATAAACATGCATCTATTTAATTAATTATTTATTAAAATAGACGTCCATGCATAAATTTTCAACTTAATAATAAATAATTAAAAAGTGGCATCACGTTCATCTCACCATGAAATGAATAAAATCAATTTGCTAATTAGTATAATATCCAAAAGAAAAAGAGAATTATTTATGAAGTTAAATTGAGAAAAAAAAAAAAAAAGCAAGTTATTGGCATGCACATCCAACTGCTTTTTTTTTTTTTTTTTCTATAATTAAAACATACATGCTTTTCAAAAAGAAAAGGAAAAAATTTAATGACCGATTTATCCCCAACAACTAAAGGTATCATTCACATATAAAATCACCACAAATCGAAGATATTTATTATTTAAAAAAAAAACATGGTTCAAAAGTATGATCTTTTATACCTTCTCAGCATTGTTTTTCGTAAATATAGAAGTTCATTAAGCTTGATCAATCTTACATTTTATAAATAAAAATAATTCTTTTTCATTTCACAAATTCAGTCTTTCTTTTCTTAAAAATTCAAACTTGAGATTATTAAATTCTCCCCATCTCTATATATACCTCAACTAGTTAGGTTAATTAAGAAAAATATTAAATTCTATGAATAAAAGTTTTCTAATATTAGCAAAACACTTGTTATAAGAAAAAAAAGTTTAGATGAAAAACTCAAACCTATATTGTTATAGTTTTGGTTTTTCTTGAATTTAATTTTTTTGGCGTTTAGTAATGAATTAATTTGTTTGAAGATGTAAGATTGTGTAGCTTTCATTTTGGTCCCAATTTCAATCCCTAAAATAGATGAGTTCACACCCAACAAACTTGGATGAGATTTTTAATGTAAGAAAAAAGGAATGAGAGCCACATTCTACCTAATTTTTATCATGACCAATCAATTCATTTTAATTACATGGAAAATACCTACCCACTTTAATTTTTCTTTGAATAATTTGCTGTTGAAAACTTTATGTGAAAGAGAAATTGATCAAAAGGATATATAATAGTACAAAATAGGAATATATTGAATTGATGTTGAATCGATGAATTTGCAAAATTCTCTTAGATCAAATTTTCTTGTTTTGTAGTTGCAGTAAAATAATTTGGACTTTCGATCGCGGATAAAATGACTTCAATGCGTACTCCAAATGCCACTTTACTTAAGATTTATTTCATCTCAACTAGTTATAATTTGCTAAAAGAATGAATCGAAATGTTTCTAAAATACAGTGAAATCTTATTTGTTCTTACTTTGCACTGGTAAAATAAACTACTAAATACTCCTTAGTAAAAAAGGAGATACATTGTCTTAACAAGGTTTTCATCTGCAGTAAACAATACCAAAGAAACTTGCTTTTAATTGAGAAAGGATATGAGAAAGAAAAGAGTTATTGCTCAATAGAGTTGTATCCAATGAACTGACATTAATCTTTATTTATAGGGATTGAATCTTAAGGTTATGATTTTTTATTATATTATTTCAATAAAAAAATCACTTCCCTTTGATCAAAAATATGTTTCTTTGAAAGATTATAGACATATTTGTTTGTATGAATAATCAAAATTTTCATATAAAGAGAAATCATTTTTTATATTTTTAAAAATTATAATTTTTCACATAGAGCAATCGATTATATTTTCAAGTCTAGAATCATATTATTATTGATGTTAAGAACCAAGTCTTAAGTTATTTATTAACTTAACATGATTCCTCTATCATTAAATTATTACTTAATTATATTTTCATATTTTGAAATATTTTCTAACAACCTATTTGATTAATTTTCGTTTAATCAAAGGTTCAATTGGGCTAAAATAATTATTTGAAAGTTTAATTGGATAAAAATATATATTCTATAGTTCAATTGATTATAATAAAACAATAAGATATTAAAAGATAATTTAATTTTAATTCAAAAGCATTTTATATTTAAGAAAAACTAAAAAAATTATAATGTATCTACAAAATAAATCAAAATGATGCAAAAAGTAAACCTCAAAAATTCACATTACAAGATATAAGCACTGATAAGACACAGCTATCTATTAGACTATTTAATCATTTGAAAAATACACAAAAAGGGCTCGATAAATATGTAAATTGTAATGTATAGATTGAATTTGTTAAAAAAATTTTAATTCAATTGATTTATATAATTATTTTTAAGAAATAGTATTCAATGTGCTTGATATTTAAATTCTAGCAGTTACAATATTTTTTTTATTTTCAAATTATGATTTTTTTTATAATTAAAATATTTTATTTAATTATAGATATATGTATCTACTTGAACAAAAAGTTGACTTTCAATTTCTCCTTACCCCAATTAAAAAAGAAGATTGCAAGAAAAAAAATAAAGCAGGAAAATAATATTGACTTCTTGCTCTTTCAAGTTTTATATTAATTTGCATTTGCTATTATTTATTAATACCAATTTTTATTGTTGTTTGTTTATTCTCTCTTTTCAAGCTTTTTCTTTTCCTTTTCTTTTTTCTTCCCTTTCGAAATTCATTTCCAAAAATACCCTAAAATTGAACAATTAATGACGAAAATAACCTCTAAGGTTTATATAAATGTAGGGCGTTTCGGGGTTAGCATGGCACCTTTTCTTTTCATTGCATTAGTAATACTACGACTCTTTCTCTCCACACTGCATAACTCCAAAACAAAGAAAATGGCCCATCCAGCTGATGTACAACTTCTCAACAAAGCCTTTTCAGGTTCTTCATTTTCCTCCCTCCAAACTTATATTTCATTTTTCAATCTTTTCATATTAATCCTTCCTTTTTTGCAGTTGGTATCATGAATTAAATTTCTTTCTAGGTAGTAACTATGTGATAGTGAAACATATGTAGTCATGGTTTTTTTTTTTTTAATGAATTCACCAAATGGAATTTGTGAATTAATTATTAATTTCTTTTTTGCCTCATTTTACCAAATTGAAAGCTTCAAAATCCTATTTGTCTCCTTTCTCCATTTGGGTTAATTAGTTTTTGCATTGTAATTAAGCTGGAAAATGTGGTCATCCAAATATTGTGATTTGACATTGTCCATAGTTGTAGTCTTTACTAGTACTATACAATTTTACAACTCAAAATCATTGTGAAAGTTAATGTTCTTATTATTTGGCATTACATTATGAGTTTATTTTTATATACTATGAGTGAAAATTATAAAACTTTTCTTCATTAAATTAGGAATTGGAGTGGATGAGAATTCATTAATATCAATATTGACAAAAACACACCATGAGCACAAGAGATTTATCAGGAAAGGATGTTCCCAATTCTTCATCGAGGACGAACGTCAATTTGAGCGGTGGGACGATTCTGCCATAAAAAATCTCAAAGTTGAATTCAAGCGGTTTAAAGTATACTTATATATGCACACTCAGCTTAATTCATTCATTATTATGCTTTTGTCTTCTTTTTATTAGGCTTTTATATTTCCCAGATGAAATATCACCAGTTTATCAATTACATTTATTTAATAATTTAATTAATTTTATACGTATGAGGAATTTTATGGAAAGGGAGATTTGAGCCTTAAACTCGGGAGATGGATATATAAAACGGTTTCAACAAAAAAAAAATTTTTATTTGAAGAAGGGGAGATTATGTAAAATGATTTCGACATTTTATAAAAAAATAAATCATGGATGATGCATATACCTTGACTTCTCTACTCTAAAATATTTTTAGGATGCTGTGATGCTTTCTCTGATGCATCCGTGGGAGAGGGATGCTCGGTTGTTGAAAAAGGCATTGAAGAAGGGCCCCCAGCTATATGGTGTAATCGTATAAATAGCATGCACCAGATCATCTGATGAGCTGTTGGGAGCAAGAAAGGCGTACCACTCCCTCTTTGAACGATCCATTGAGGAAGATCTTGCTACCCACGTGAAGGGAACTGAGCGCAAGGTTTGCACCATATTCACATTAGATTGTTTCTTTTCCTTGCTCCAAATCTATATCAAAGTATAGGTACAACCTATAATTTTACTCAGTTGATTTATATAACCACCTTGAAAAGTTAGCATCTAACAGCTAAAGAGCTTGAATCTGTTCCAATCTTAACACTTTGCAACCCAAAGTGCTATCTCAATAATTAGTTTGTTTTGTTCTTGGTACAGCTCTTAGTGGCACTGGTGAGTGCTTATAGGTATGAAGGACCAAAGGTCAAGGAAGACACTGCAAAATCAGAGGCCAAAGCACTTTTACAAGCAATCAACAATCGCGATAAGAGGAAACCTATCGAGGACGAGGAAGTGATCAGGATTCTAACCACAAGGAGCAAGCCTCATCTCAGGGAAGTCTATCAACAATACAAGAAAATTTCTGGCAAGACCATCACTGAGGTTACCCTATATGGATTTGCATTAATTATATACTCATATAGCATCATTATTATTAAACCTTTGGCAATAAAAACAATTGGCCTAAATTCTAAAATTTAACCACTTCTATATTGCTTAATTTCGTTAGGGTCTTGAAGCTGAGATACTCTTGAAAGAAACAATAGAATGCCTGTGCACCCCTCATACATATTTCACCAAGGTGAGATTATTAAGATTCTGTTTGACTGATATTTTCCGAAATTAAAGTGTAAAAGATACATTTGAATATACAAGTAAGTTTTTTTGATCTATTGTCTTCCGTTTCAGGTTTTCGAAACAGCACTCACAGAAGGTGCAAATGAGGATGATAAAAAAGCATTGACTCGATTGGTTTCAACCCAAGAAGCTGGAAATTTGAAAGGAATAACCGATAAATTTGCCCACAAGATAGAGGAGAGAGTTAAGGGAGCCTACAAGGATGTGTTACTTGGTGTGTTAGCAAAAGGGCAAATGAGTGGACAAGCTTAAAATCCTACTAAATGCCTTTGAATTTTATATTGAAGAATGCTCTCCTCTATTTAATTCCGTGGTTGTTTCTTCATTGCCTAAATGTGTTGGCATGTGGCTTTTAAGAGTATCGTACTGTTGCTTTAATGATTCCTTAATAAATCAGCATTGATGAGTTCTTTTGGGCTTTGGCAGCATCTTTTTCCATTCTCTATTTATTTTTTTCTATAAATTTATTACATTTTTTTTTGCCTAAGCTAAAGAAGTTTATTCATAAGAAAAAAGGTTACAGACAACTGATTGATGCTTGGATCAGTTGACATAAAATTTTTGCGAAACTTAAAAATTGTAGGTTCGAATAAGTTCAGACGCATTACGTCCTCTTGTAAATATAAAGGCTGAGGAATTAAAGGAAATTGGGAAATTAAAAAAAAAAAAACATATGGACAACATCTAGATAAAACTTAACGCCTGAAGTTGTAAGAAAGAAAAAACTTGCTGTCAAGAGACTCAAGACTAAACTAAAGCAACCAAAATTGGTGCAATCTGCCGAAGCAGGGCGTGAGATAGTGGATTCAGGAAGAAGCTTGACTTCTCTGGTGGAAGGATTCCAAAGGGTAATTCGATTGTAATCAAACAAACAAAGTAAGCCATAAGAGGGTCCGGACACTTTTAGTTGACAAGTATCACATATCGTGACCAGCATGTGGATTATTCTCTTTCACTTTCAGATTAAACACGACGTGTTCATCATTTTCTTGGTTTCGTTTCAGTTGAAAGCATGGAGAAGTAAGGAAGCTTGTCGAAACGCGTTCCGAGGAGATTGAGGTTGCCGTTTCTATGGTTGTTGATCATAAAATAGGAGGTTTAAAAGAAGCGTTCCAGGGTCTGCAAACGCACCTGAATCTAATAGGGACTTGACGGGGAGCCTTGAAAGGATGCACATCACCAGGATTTCTCGCAACTCGTTGATTAGTATCGACATCAAGCAGTTAATGCTATATTCGAATGAAGGATTAAGACTTCAATTGCGTCCGCAACAACTCACAACATGCCGCCACGAACTTTTTTCATGGAATAAGACGGTTTAATTTAAAACCCCCAAGCCTCGAGTTCGTTTTGGCATAGGTTAGGATTGATAAGGGTACATTTGGATGCAATAGGGCCATTAGGTTCGGTTCAATCGGGCAGCTCTTTTGTCCAACAGTACTTTGGGCCGGCTAGTATTTGGATAACCAACCCGTGTCGTGATTGGATTGACATGGACAGCTGAGGGGGTTAGTGTTTTTCAACTAGAGGTACAGCGTCAATCAGACAAGATAGGTTAGTAATGGGTCAGTCATTTTAATTTGAAAAAAATTTGAAGTTATTTTCGACTGGAATCGGTTTAAATGATAGATTGAATTTTTTGAATTTGATATTTAAACTATTTAAATTTAAATAATTGAATTTAAATTATTTTGATTCATCAATTAGATATAAAAGTTTAATCTAATATGTTGGATTAGATATAAATCGAATCATTTTAAAGTAGAGCATTTTGGATTGAAAATAATCTTAATTAAATAATATAATATAATAATTAATAATTTTTATTAAAAAATTAATAATAATAATAATAAAATTACTAGTATTTAAAAAAAAAAAAACCTTAATCCCTTATTCAAATGACCTTCAAAGTATATTTTGGGTACCAAATTTCATACATTCAAGATTTTTTATTTTCACTCTAAAATAAATAATATTTCAAATATAAATTGAATCCAAATTGATAAAAAAAGAAAACATTTTAATATTAGAGCTAATCTTTTACGGGTGTACTAAATTTATCAATAAATAAATAAATAAATAAGTTTCAGGAGAGAAAATAAATATATTTAGGATCTTAAACCTACAACAATTTTTGAAATCCACTCCCAAATCTTCCTTCCCGGATGATATGAAATTTAGGTATTACGCTAAATTATATTAATTAATACTGCTAGTTAAAAGACTAATAAAAGAAAACCTGAGAACTGACAGTGATGTACGTAACTATCCTTATCCAAAACAAAAATCATTCTGAATTCAACCTATAAATACTGACTCCTCTCAATTTCTGGCTTTAGCTTTCTTTTTTCTTTTCAAAATCCATTCTTTCTGTCAAAATCCGTAAGATCGCTTTCTCAGCTGTTTTTTCTTTCGATTTTCAAGGTTTTTTTTTTTTTTTTTCGTTGATGGGTTTTTTTTAAATTAAAAAAGAATTTTTTTTGAGATTAACAATGTGATATCTGATTATGGGTATTTGTCAAAATTCATTATTTTTAATGTTTTTGTTGGTTTTATGTGATAGCTGATGACAGGTATTCATCATTAAAAAAAAAAAAAAAATTTTAAGCTGCCAGCTTAATTTTGTCTCCTTATCTTCATGAATCAGTGTAGGCTATTATTTTCTGATTGTTAAACCCTAAATTTTTCTTTCTTTTTTTTGATAATTACATGTTTAAACTTTTGATGCTCTCCCAAATTCTATGTGCTTAATTTTTGGGGTAATTATCGGTTGATTTTTATTATATTATTAGAATTTAATTGTTTGGTTGGCTCTGTTTTTTCAGGGTTTAGTTTTCATGATATTATAGAAGAAAAGTATGGCTGGGAGGATTTTATTACTACTTCTTTGTATCAATGTGGTCTCTCTTATAGTGGTAAAAAACCTTCCATTGCATTTTTTTTTTTTTTTTGTGAACATCTTTTGTAATGTTTATATGTATTCTTTATGTAGATATTATGTTACGTAATTTTTTTCCAATTTTTATCTGAATTGGAATTGTTTTTGCATGCAGAATGCTGCACAAACATGCCCTGCTGATCTTGGTGGAAAATGTGCTGAAGATGATGAGTGGGAAGGGGAATTTTTCCCTGGAATTCCCAAAATTAAGTATGAGGTAAAGGCTTACATCCCAATATACGTCAAAAATATTGTGAATGTGTTGGTGAATAAAAAATTTAAAGGGTCTTATTTGTATACTTTGTTACTACTGAAATATTATCTCTTTCTCTTTTTGGAATATTTTATTAGAAATTAGAAATATGGTTCTCAAAGCAATCATAGATGTGATTGCCATAGCTTAATTATTCGAACATATGACATTTAACAGTAATTTTGACTTCAGGGTCCTTCTAGCAAGAATCCACTTGCATACAAATGGTACAATCCAGAAGAGGAGATTCTTGGAAAGAAAATGAAGGTTAATTTTCTTTCTTAACTTGTATGAGATTTATCAAGGTGTTGATGGTTGCTGACTAGTTATGAATGGTGTAGGACTGGTTGAGATTCAGTGTTTCATTTTGGCATACATTCCGTGGGACAGGTGCTGATCCTTTTGGTGCACCCACAAAGTTTTGGCCTTGGGAAGATGGTACCAATTCCATTGCTATGGCCAAACGAAGAAGTAAGATTGATAATTATTGCCCACCTCTTATTATTTATTAATACTAATTCACAGCATGCATTAATTTTTTTTTTGCTCCTTTTTGAAACAATTGCAGTGAGAGCCAACTTCGAATTCATTAAAAAGCTTGGCATTGATAGGTGGTGTTTTCATGACAGGGACATTGCTCCGGATGGCAAAACACTAGAGGTCAGATAGTTTTCTTATTGATTTTTAAAGTTGCTTTTATATTTGAATGCTTGGAAATGAACTGGGTTTTTACTAAACTGTCTCAGCAGCCCTCCTATTGCTTTGGAACATTGTCTGTCAATCTTTTTTTATCGTGTTTTTTGTAGGAAACTAAATCAAACTTGGATGAAGTGGTGGCCCTTGCTAAAGAACTTCAGGTAACTGGCTGAATGTGCAAAAAAGTTTTGAATGGATGCCGTCTTACTTAAGCAGAGACTTAAGTACCTAACCTGCTTTTATTTCTTTCAATAATTCTTTATGTTCTTGAACATCCCAGATTGGATCTCTTTACAACGTATTTACTTATTTGTTTTTAGTTTGTTTATTTTACAGTCTAGATTTATTAATCAATATCACACAGGTAATAGGCATTGTGCCTGTTTTTAACCAGGCCGCCCATGTCATTTACGTTGGACATATGCATGTAACCTAAACAGATTGAACTAGTTTATTGTTTGTGGAAGAAGTATAACGATAAGTCACTTTTGATGGATTCTCAGCAATGAGTAACGTGAAGGATAAATATTTATAGAACACAAATAGTGAATTCACCTGCTCTGTAATTTTCTACTTCTCTAATATAAGGAATAGAGACCATTGAATCTTCTTGGCAATTGGCTTCCTACTTGTTTTCATTGAGTGCTTGATTGCATACCTGGAGGTGGCAAAGAATAGTAAAACTTAAAGTTGTATATTTTGAATTTGAGAATGGAGAAAGATTGCTATTGGGGTCTGGGCCTCTCATTTTTTAGCTATTTGTGCTCTTGCAATCAAAACTAAGATCTAATTATGGCATGAAAAATTTGTGCCACAAATTTCAAATTGCTCAAAATAATTTGGCACCTTGTTTTGCCATTTTTTTTTTTTGGTGTGACTAATTATACTTGCATGTTGGTCTTCAATATAATCTGTTTGATAAGTTTTTCTTGTTTGAAACTTGACTAAGCTATCTGTTTCCTAAACATCTCTTTTACTTGACTATGAAGGGAGACAAGATCCGTCCTTTGTGGGGTACAGCTCAACTATTTATGCATCCACGTTACATGCATGGTGGTGCTACCAGGTTTCCTTAATTGAGTATTCTGCATATATCCTTAGTATATCCTGTATAGAACAAGATCTGTTTGTCCCTTGATGAACTTAATACTTGCTTCTATGTTTGCTTGGTAGCTCTGAAGTGGGTGTATATGCATATGCTGCTGCTCAAGTCAAGAAAGCCATGGAGGTGGGTGTTTTTCTCATATAACATCGAGAAGAAACTTGGTCTATTTTTGTGCATTTAGTTTACAATTGCATTGGTCTTATTTCTGATATTTGCTTTATACGCTGCTTTGCTCCTACTATAGGTGACACATTATCTAGGGGGAGAAAATTATGTCTTTTGGGGTGGTCGTGAGGGTTATCAATCACTCTTGAACACAGACATGGAAAGAGAGCTTGATCATCTGGTATGTTTGTTCAACATTTCTTGCTATGGTGTTCTGGTAAATTATGTTTTTCAATGTGAGCTCTTGTTAATTTTATGTTACTTAAAAGGTTTACTTTATTTTATACATTTTTCTTGATTGGAAGTTTTTTAAAGTTTCTAATGTGGTGCCCTAGTTCTCATCAACTTAAACTATTGTTATTTATTTTTTGATAGGCAAGATTTCTTGAAGCTGCTGTTGCCTATAAGAAGAAGATCGGATTCAATGGTAATTTTCCATTATTATAATCTTAAGTCTGTATGATAACTTCCCTTCCAGAAAATATAGGTTGCTAGGAAGGGGGAAACAAAATGAAGGATTCCATTCTGGACCAAAGGAGTTTTCTGCATTTCTTCCCTGTTGTTCATTTTTGTATTTTTCTTATTTTGCTGAAAATCTGATGGAACATACTTTGATTCAGGAACCCTATTGATTGAACCTAAGCCTCAAGAACCTACCAAACATCAGTATGTTTCAACAATCCTTTCAGTTCTTAGTAATATCAATCAAGTCCCTTTTGTTCTTTATATGAACTATGCTAAATTTTTTTTCCAGGTATGACTGGGATGCTGCAACAACAGCCAACTTCTTGCGAAAAAATGGGCTACTTGGTGAGCTCTAATGAATTCTCATCTGATCCCTAATGTAGCCTTCCAAATGATCTTTGATAACTATGTTATTTTCGTCAATCATGGTACCAATTTTCAGCATGCATTAGCAAAATAAAGTATAACCTAAACTTGTGCATTTGAGGCAACTTGTCTCATAGATAACTCTTACCTGATAAAGCAAGTGTTGATTTCATGAATGTGACCATATGTGCCGGTTGAAAAGTGAAAACTTACACCATTTAGTAAGAGCAAGTGTATAAGTCATGCTCTTACCAGGACCTGATAAATAAAGAAGAACATGATGATTACATGGTAAGATTAGCTGGCTGAGAAACAAAATATATGATAAGAAAGCATAACCCTCAGCCCAGAGAATAATGTCGCTTAATTTGGAATTTTATTTGGCTTTATGATATTTTGTGATGTAGAACCATTTTGTGGAGTATTTGGTTTCCAACAGAAACTATAGTAAAGTGAACTGTCACTTTATTCAAATACCTATTTTAAATTAATGATCCAAACCATGCTTTTCAGAATATTGGAACTTCTAGTTGATCAGCTCCATCTATATTAGAAGAAAAAGGAAAATCTTCCTGATGTTATCTATGTTGGTAGGCAGTTAAATTTTTTACTCATTGTTCACTATTTCCTTTTGCAGGGGAATTCAAACTGAACATTGAATGCAACCATGCTACACTCTCTGGTCACAGGTTTGTCGTGTTCCATACATTCAGTTTTTCTTATACTTATTATTTCCAAGTAAAATTATTGCCCATTACCAACAACTGCATGATGGAAATTCCTCTGCCAACCTATGGTGCTTGTGCAATTGGCAGCTGTCATCATGATCTTGAGACTGCAAGAATCAATGGATTGCTAGGAAATATTGATGCAAACACGGGGGATCCTCAGATTGGTACCATTCAATAACTAAATGCATTCTATTCTTACAAAGCTTCCTAGTTTCATTTGACAAACTTGGAATTACAATCTTCTTAGAGTTGAAGATTTGGATTTGTTTGCAATACAGGTTGGGATACAGATCAATTCTTGACAGATATTGGAGAGGCAACTATGGTTATGCTTAGTGTGATAAGAAATGTATGCGAAGGATTCTTTTTAATTACTTTTGATAATTCAAAAGGATTTGACTTTCAATTGGGGTTACATTTGGTGTTTACGCTTTTGTTTATGGCAGGGAGGATTAGCACCTGGAGGCTTCAACTTTGATGCAAAATTGTGAGTGTAAACTTTTCCTTGTTTTCTTGCAGTTGTGTTGTGTCTACCCACACACTCATTTTCTTTATCCAGTTGAGATAAATTTTTTTGCTGTTTATGATTTTTAGACGGAGAGAGAGCACAGATGTTGAGGACTTGTTCATTGCTCATATTAGTGGAATGGACACCTTGGCCCGTGGACTCCGAAATGCTGCCAAGCTGATTGAAGTATATAATATCAAGTTTCCTCCAATTTTTGACCATGCCTCTCACTTTTCTCTTCGCTTTGACAATATTAATGGATTTGTATTTGTAGGATGGTTCTTTGGCTGAGCTTGTTCGTAAACGATATTCCAGCTTTGACACAGAAATTGGTGCCCAAATTGAGGTTATATTCTTTGTATTAACTTCCTTTTCGGCCTATAATAGGCATTTCCTATGTCTAATGTAAGCAATACATCATCCAACAGGCTGGTATAGCTGATTTTGAAATGCTTGAGAAGAAAGCCATGGAATGGGGAGAGCCCAAGGTTGCTTCAGCCAAGCAGGTAGTTAGATATATTACTTTTTATAATGTTTATATTCTTTCAACTTTATGATTGACTGTGATGACCATTCTGCTCTACTATTAGAGGTTTGGATTTGGGGTTGGGTTTTGTAAAAATGACAAGGCAATTCTTTTCATAGAGCCTTTTTGACTGTTTACTTTTCTTTTATATACACTCCGTTATGCATTACTTTAACCTAGAAAATAGTGTAGTTAGATCTTTTTCTCGAGCTTTCTTCTTTCATTGTCACATATACAAGCTGTTGACATTAAATAGCAAGTAATGCTAATGACAAGGACGTTTTGTTTGTGTTGTTGCAGGAACTTGCTGAGATGATTTTCCAATCTGCACTATAGGAAACCTTGATTAGCATTGGATCAAGGTTTTTGGTTTTTTTGCCTTTCCTATTAGGAATACTCCATGATACTTTATCCATAAATACAATTATGTAGTTGTTTATAACAATGCAGTACATAGTTTCCAAGTAAATCTGTCCCCATAAAATAATGTCTAACCAGTTGAAACTGTTGGTGAAACGCATCTTAACATGAATGGAAACATACATATTTAACTACCCCTTTGACTGTTCTGTGTTGATATGTGATGGCAAAGAGCGGCTTTAAATACAGCAAGCAAATTTGACTACATAAATAATTTTTGAATCAAAAGAGAGGCCAATAAGAATTTCAATTTTCCTTCCCCAACAGAGTAAGAAGACTTTGTAATCAGCTGGGGTGTCCTTAGCAAGAGCTTGATCAAGAGCCACACTGTTTCTCTTGTGATAAGGGTTTTTGATCTGTTTCAGGTCTTTTTCAGCCCTCGTAATGATCACTCTGGTAAGAGCATCCTCTTCAGTTCCAATCCTTTTGATCGAATTGTGCAAAACCTATAGCAGACAATGCTTAATTTGATGAAAAAGTCTTACTAAAATGGTATTAGAATCATAAGGCTTAACCTTTTCAGATTATTTTTTCGGGTCATTGAGGCATCAAACTGCATTACGCAATGCCAGCAGGAATTCATCACTTGAATCACCTAGCAAATTCTGGAGAAAGAGGAAAGAAAAAAGTTAATTGAGAATACATTTGACACTAACATAGCTTGTTTTAAGTTATTGAAGCTTTGATAAAAGGAGCTTTTTATGGGTACTTTAGTGTGATGGAAGTGCCTAGATCGTCTCTGTTGCGACTGAAAGTCGCCATGAGTGGCATCTTGCTCCTTGCACTCAGGATCCTGATAACTTCTTCATGATTGAATGCCTTGTCTTTGATACCATCATGAAGAATCTTGGCTTCAGAATTTGCTAGTCCGGTTTTTATCTCCTCTCCATCATATCTGAACACACTTACGAAAGCAGCTAAGAGCTGTAACAGCAACCAAAAAACTTCATTAATTACTTGTTCCCCAAGGTTTCATAAACCTTAAAATAAAGTAAAAAGAAAAATAATATATTGATGAGGACATGGCTTTCGGATATCTCCATTGGTGCGAGCAGCAACAACTTCCTCCAGGGAATTCTTGTATCGAGCCTGATAGACTCTCCTGACAGCCAAGAGCTCGTCAGGGGATCCGGTGCATGAAATTTCAATGATTGTAAGAGTAAGTGCAAGGGTGAAAAGTTAATGGAATTGATCAACAAAAGTTTTCTGCTTTGCTACTTAAGCTTGGCTCCACTGGTAGGGAAGGACAAGAAATTAATGAATTAAAAATGGTATGCATACTTTCAATATGAAATTTAATATCAAATAAATTTAAATTCAAATTTTAATATCTATTCCTCTTTAATATTGTAACCTTTTTTATAAAAGAAATTATTTTTGTTAGCTATTAGTTAAACATGATAATTTAAAATACAACACGTTGATACGACATAAATACAATACAAAAAATATATACGAAGATAATATGATTTAAAATTTTATTAATAACTATAATGAATTGAACAAAATCAAAATAATATATTTTATATTTTTATACAAATATAAATTATAATATTTAATTTTTATATAAAATATAATACGAATACATAAATTTTAATATTTTATACGATAAAAATATACTAATAGCTGGATCTTCTATCGGTTTTGTTAAAAAAAAAAAAAAGTAACCAGTAATTGATTTAATAGGGTAGGTGCATATATCACAATGATACATTGTTTTGAATAACCTAAATTTTTATCAAATTTCATCCATTGTTTTGAAATTTTTAGCTTTATGAATTTCAACCATTATTCTGGAAAGTGTTAGATATCAAGGTCGAGTTTAAGAGAGAATGAAAGGAAAAAAATAAAAAATAATTATTTTATTTGATAATTTACATAACCAGGAAAATAAATTACATTAGCAATTTACATGATTAAAAAACTATTATATCAGTAATTTAAAAATGATTTTGTAATTCTATTAAACTTTGGAGTCATATTTTGTAAGTCAAAAGTATAAGAATTAAATTAGTTCAAATTAGGATAAAAATATTAAATTTTGATTTTTGAACGAATATACGAATCATTTGTTTTTTTATTCAAAATGAAATTGAATTGAATATTGAAATGTAATCAAAGCCCTCCAATCACGACTCGGCAAAAGATTGGCTCATTCCTAACCACATCTTTAGACACTCCCTTCACACGTGTCATCTTATCTGCCAATCACCTCTCATATGACGTCACGTGAACTGGGTCCCTCCTCCCTCACTCTCTTCCCATTTTTTTTTTCTCTCGTTTTCTCTGTTACCATCACTCTCTTCGTCCGGTAAAAATAATATGAAAAATCAAAGAAAGTAAATTTATTTTAATTTGTGGAATGTTTTATATGTTGTTGTGTTAGCTTGTTTTGTATTTTCTTTAAAATTTTTGGTGGAATTGGCGATGTGTGGGGCAATTGTGGCACGTACTTTTGAATTGGGATTTGGAGTTGGATTTGTGATCAGCTGCGTTTTCTTTAGAGATGTTTGATTGGAACGAAGAAGAGGTAATTATTTCTGACTTGTTTTTCCTGAAAAGAATTTTTAATAAATGACTTTTTTTCTTTAATTTTTTGGGTATGTCTTTGCACAAAATATGAAGTCAATTTCATTTTTTAATTCAACTTGTTAATTTTTTTCTGTTGAAGTAATTGTTATTGGAATAAATTTAACTGAAAATTTGTGTTTGGCTTTTATGAGATTGCTTAGATTGCTATTTTCTGTGTTCTGTCTGTGTTTTCTCATTGAATTGTTTTACTATGAAAATTAAAGCGCACTTGTTAAGGTTTCTATGTAAGGAAACATTTTCGCTTAAGATTGTCTCACAATCATTATTTATAGTAACTGTTATAAATTTTTTTTTTTAAACTATGGTTTTTAGAAATTTTTTGCTTAAAAATTCAATCTTTTTCTTTCTTGGGTTGAAAGCTGTCTTGGGGTTTAGGTAAAGAAGAGTTTCAGTACTTAACATGGAAATGGGTTAATGTTAGAGATCTAGGAAAGTGGAGTCGTAGGTTAAAGTGAACGTGATAAGCTGTACTAGAGTTGAGGAGTCTTGAGATGTTTGAAGGACATTTTCTAGGGTGAAACTGAAAATGGAGCTTTGGTATTTATGAGTTATTAAAACAATTCGTCATGATGAAGTTATCTGGTTTAGGAACTAGAAAGCATGAAAGATGACAATCAATGAGAGGCAAACTAGTCTGCTAGTAAGTAAATGGTTTATGCACATGGGGGAGCATTATTCTCTGTTCTCTAGCCTCCTATTAACTTAACATGAAAACATAAAACTAGATAAAGTAAAGAACAGCGTGAATGAATATAATATGATCAGTATTTGGAAAAAATTAATAAGAAGCATGTAGGAGGGAGGGAAGGGGCAGGGTATAACCAATATAATTCTTAAAGATAGAGTACTGAAATAGAGATTGGAAGAAAACTTGAAGTTTTAAATTGCTATAACAGTGTAGAGAAATAGACTAATGGCTCTTGTGTCAGATGGAATTTAAGTAGCATTAAGAATTGGTGGAATCAGAAACTTTATCTTGAAATAATTCAAAATTTTAAATGAGTCAGTGGATCCAAGAGAAACCTTGCTTAATTGTAGACTGAAACCTACTTAAATTCACTTACTGCACTAGAGCTGGAAAAAATTATTGTTTAGGGCCAGGATTTTAGAGCAGAAGGGCTAGGGTTTATACTTCAATTAAGGTGTGGAAATGCTCGGTTTCATGTTTTGGAAAAAGAGAAACATTTAAAAAGTGGTTAACCATATATTTAACAATAAAGATTGTAATAAGAGCTAAAATTTTAAGTGGGGTTTATTGTTGTTGCAGTTGTGCTAAAGGTTTCATGTTTCTTAATGAGTTCAAGGATGAAGGTTCTTCTTCTTTTGTGTTTGGTTTCTGATCATCATTTCATTCTTTCCCACTTTCTTTATTTATTATTATTTCTAACTTAGTTTTGCCACTCCCTAGTTTCCTGATACCTAACAGAGACTAAAGTGTCATCTCAAGGGACTGTAGATAATTTCTTAATGTAAAGTTCTGTCTAGCCCCTTTGTATTGGAATTGCTATTGGAGTCCTTGGTTAATAGACTTGATCATAGTTGGCATTGAAGATCATTCTTGTAGCTAAAAAATAATTTATTTATAAGATAAGTATTCCATTATTAACAAATAGAGCTGTCCAATCACTAAGCAACCTGCTGGAGCCCTCTAGACAGGTTGGCACATATTTAAGGTCATCCCTATTTAGCCAAGATGGATAAAAGCTACTTAAGGGATTAAACTCTTCAGATTTATGTTTGCTATTTTGTTATGTTATATGTGTTAATTGTTTTTTACGGATATTTAGGACATTTTGGGTTTCATTATATTATTAGCATTATACTTATTTTCCAAGTATTACAGCATTATGGTTATATTTCGTAATTTGAGCTTATATTAGGTTTAGGGTTTAGCTTTAAGTACCCAAATTATTTTACTTTCCGGGAGCTTATGATTATGAAATATAAAGTTTGGAATGTTCTGAATTATGGAGATTTGAGTATCAAGGCTTTGATCTTGGAGATTTTGATGCTGAGAATTGACTATTGAGAGTTGAGAATTGAGATTTAGAGAATTTCATTAAAAATTTCAGATTATTCTTGAGTGTTTTCTTTGAGAAACTTGCTCTACATCATTAGGAGGTGATAGCTCATATTTTGACGTAGAATACTAAAATTTGCAAAGTCAAGACAGCCTATATTCGTAACTGAAATTTCATGTCACCGTAGATGCAAACTCAGAGGGAGATTAACTTTCTAGTTGTTAATCCTGCCTTGGTTTTTATTCGACAGATGTATTAGATTGGTAAACATGCACGGTTCTGGATAGCATATGGCTAAAAGTGCTGAGAACCAGTCCACTTGCAGTCTTTGTTAGCCATTTCTTTTAGTAGTCTAAGGTAATGTTCCCTTTTTCTTTCTCTCCCTTTTTCCTTTAGATTTCGGAGAGCTTGCGTCTATGTACCTACATCAGTGAGCTTTGTATTAGTAACTTCCCAAGAAAGATTTTGTCTGGATATTCATTTCCTTTATATTTGCATGCGGGGGAAGCTTGTGCAATCTTGTCTGCAGTTGTGTGGCAGTAATATCATAGGCTTGACAACAATGGATGCTTAGCATTTGAAGCAGCTCTTGATTGTAATCGGGCCTGAATGTAGCCTCTTAAGAGCAACGTTTGCTTTTTGAAACAACTGTTGAATCTGTTAGCTTGACATCCAAGTGAGACAACTGTGTATTATTTTATTTTGTTTTTGTAATTTTTTGTTTTGTTTGCTTATGGAAAGTAGTGTTATCTAAGGTTAAATTTGTGGGAAGGATGCTTTGCATTGTGATTTAAAGTAAATAATAAACACTATTAGCTCCAATCAACATAGAAACAATAAAAATTCTTGAGATCAAATTCATTTTTGGGACCAAATCATGTTGAAGGAAGATTTAATGGATTCTGAGTGAAGTCAAAACATTTGAGCAAAAGGAAAGAACATTAAGAGGCTTCGTGGAATAAAGGCTGCAACACAAGTTAACAAAGTAATGCTCTGGGTTGGGGATAGAGTTTGATATTTTGTTCATAATTTCCATTGAAGAAACTCATAACCTATCCTTCTGGTATCTAATAGTTCTAATAATTTCTATCTAATTTGCTGTGGTGAAATTATTGTTGCGGGCAAAGATTGATTTTAGAAAGAACCTAAAGGCATAACAATTGATTTAATCAGGCACATCCTTGGACCCATAAACCAGACAACTGAACTGCAGCTTTGCTATAGCTTTTCAATTATTTTATTTTTTGCTTAAATATCATTATTTTGATTGCTTAAAGATATGATAATACCTTCTTGGATGTGATATGAATGGTGATATGGACCCTTCGTCATGTTTTCAGTTAAGGGATATAATATGGGGTGAGGATGGTGAGACTGATGACCATATAGTACCTTATCATGAGGGAGGTGAAAACTGTAGTAGTAAGAAGGAATGGAGTCAAGAAACTGCAACCATAAAGTCTACTGAGCGAAAGACATCTGGGGTTAAAGTTGATCTTCGTGGAACAAAGTTAGATGGCAGTTCCAATTTCAATGCAAATGGAGGGATTGCCACTTCAGGATTTGGTATGGGCTCATGGCCAGAGTTATCTTCATCTAATACAGCAAAAACTGATCAGGATTCTATTGGTAGAGAAGTCTCTAACAATTTGGTTGAAGTAACTAAATTTAGTTTAAAAAATGATGAGAATATTAGTTATTCAGACTAAAACCAATAACATTTGTTTTTTCTTTATTGTTTTATAACCTTAATTATCCACATTATCTGAACAGAGGAGATGACTGAACTTAGTAATGATCCTGATCGAAATCCCAATGATGGTAAAGAACAAGATTTTGTTGACTATAGCTGGGCTAACATTGGAAGCTTTGATGATCTTGATCGAATTTTTAGGTAAAGCACAATTTATACTGTTCTTGTAGCTTATGAAAGCATTGTCTTGACAATCTAGTCTGGAAGATTGGCATTTGTGCAGTCAGGCAAGCAGTATTTGTTATGATTTTCATTTTTCCTTTTGAATTCTGTAAGCAACCACAAGTTGATAACTTTTGTCACCTTGGCATAACCTTTACTGTCTTAACATAAATGACCAGTTATTTTCATGGACTTTTTACTTTGAAATTTTCTACTTTCATTTGCTCCAAGTTATAACTATTCTGTGTACCCTTAATGTAAAAGTAAAGAACCTGAAACTCCTGCACCGGCTTGAACACTCTGCTGGTCCAAACTTAATGTACACTTGTTATGTGTTTCTCTTCATTTTGTAGCAGTGTTGCAGACTAGTGTAAGAAAAATTTGTGAGGAGTCCAATACCCCGCCCCCATTTTCTGGGAAAAAAAGAACTCCAATCATAGTGTTCCTTGTTTCTCCTTTTCATCATATACAATGGCATCCATCTGACTCAATATTCTCACAAGGGATGATTTTGCAGCAGTGACACCGGTTTGATCATTCTGCTGGTCCAAATTTAATATACACTTGTTATGTGTTTCTCTTCATTTTGTAGCAGTGTTGCAAACTAGTGTCAGAAAAATCTGTGAGGAGTCCAATACCCTGCCCCCCCTTTCTGGGAAAAAAAGAAGAACTCTAATCATAGTGTTCCGTTCCTTGTTTCTCCTTTTCATCATATACAATGGCATCCATCTGACTCAATATTCTCACAAGGGATGATTTTGCAGCAATGACGACCCAATATTTGGCAATGGAAGCCTTGGTAGTGCTGATGAGTTATGGCCCTCATCTAAAGAGATAACAAACAGCCCAGGAAAATCCTTTCCTACCACTATGGATTCTTCTAGCTTAGGATTAGGAGCATTAAGGAGCACATCTGAACATTCGGAAATCAAGAGAAAATATGAGCAACAAGATAATCAGTCATTTACCCTTAGCTATGGGGAAATGGTTGGTTCCCCATCTCATGATGTGCATAATGTGGAATTTCCTGGAGATAAAAGTAAATCCATAATTGAAGAGCAGGTGTGAAACATCAACATGCAGTATGATCAATTCTTTGTTACTTATGCTTTTAACTTAGACAATTAAACCAAAGTAATAAACTAATTTCTATTTTCACTTTCACAGAGAAATGTGGAAACTGGGGGAAAAACCAGTGCATCAAAGTCTTGTCTGGTTGCTGAAGAAGTTATGACCCATAATGAATTGGCTGAGAAGGTATTCCTATCATACTCTTAATACTTAACTATTCAAATTATCTTTGGTTTCTAATATTTCTCTTCAAGATTTACAATAAAATACTATTTTCCATGGTCCTAGGATGGCAAGTTTTTATGATGTCTCATTTATTGTGCAGTTACAGAACCATGGGTATAAGTTTCTTGAACCTTTCTCATGTGCTATATTGGGAAGGGAAAGAGCCTAGCGTCTTTCAGTGTAGAATTTTTAAATAAATGATTTTGCTAGCTACAAACAAAATAGATGGATTAAATTTGTTTACTAGGTGCCCTACACAGAATTAGTGGGTTTGGCTTGGTATCATTAACTTCTGGAAGATCTCTAACAATATTATCCAATGAAAACCATCTGGGTAGAAAGTGCCTCTTCCTGTCAATTTTGAATCTATGTTTGACTTTGACATTTAACTGTGTTATGTGCTTTCCAATGAAAACAAAGTGTAATATTTCAAGCCCTTGCGGCATTTTACTGTTAAATTTTATTCAAGCTTTTGGTAGGTGCTGATATAACTCAGAGTTTGGATTATCTAATAGATGCTGAGAATATACTATTATATTGATGTTGTAATGTTTACTGTTAAATTTATTGAGCTAAAAAGGCCCACTTTCTTGTATTATGTGGACTTGGCAAGTAACCATCAGGCAGCAGTTTAGTTTGGAGCCTGCTAAAGTTTGCTATATACAGTGACAATAGGTTCACTGATTTATATTGTCTATTCAACTATTGAAGTTGGGAATGATTGAGATTGCTTGAACTAAGGATAGCTCGAACTTGTTCATGTAGAAAAGAGTTATAGCTCATTTCACCTTAAAATGTTGTCCAGAGAGGACTTTTTATGTGTTTGGCATATATTTGTTTGTCCTTCAAGGTCAAGTAATTGCTTTCTCTTAAATGATATCTTCTTTCTTTAGCCAAAGAAAAAAAGAGAACTTCTTTAGCGGTTCATCTTTTCTTTCTTCTTTCCTCCTCTTTTTTCCTGGGGATTGGAGGATGCTCTGAATAGGCAATATATAAATTATTGCATTAATTTACTGGCATTATAAATTTAGGCATTCCCTTCAAGATTTCAATGTTTTATTTTAGTTTAATACTTCTGTGCACAGGCATATAGGCAGAAAAAGCTGTTGAAATTTCAAACAAAACCTGAAGAAATAGGTGAGGCAAAACTAGTACAGGATTTATATGGTACCTGGAATCCATCTGGAAACCCATTGGCTCAATATGAGAATAATTTGGCAACCTCCATGGTAAAATCTTCTCCGTCTTCAGTTGTGAGTCAGCAGAGGGAGCTTCAAGGATCTGACTCACTGCAGTACCAGCACATATCCAATATATATGTAACCCCTTCCTCATATGGGAATTTTGCAAACCAATATCCTGCAATGCCAGTTTTGTCAAACATCGAGTCTGGGGAATTTAATCAGCAACCCTTGCTTTCTTGTTATGACATTTCCCCTGGCAAGGCAAATCCTGTAAGCAGGTTTGTTGAGGCTTCTGTAAAACCCTTGAGCATGACACCTCAGGAAAAAATCGAAAAATTGAGGCGGCGCCAGCAAATGCAAGCACTGCTTGCCATTCAGAAACAACAACAGCAGTTTACTCATCAAGTTCCTTGCACCAATCATTCTGTCATTCAAAAATCTACTCAAGAAAATCAATTTCAACATGTTGAGGGAGCTGATGTTGAAGACCTTAGCACTCTTGCGTCTTTTGAGCCAAACTCACCTCTAGAGCAAGATGATTCTAATACAATCTCTGTTGCAGTTGACAACCATTCGGTGGAAGACACAGTTCTGTGTCAGCTACAAGATATAATTGCAAAGGTATGCTTGACTTGCTGCTGAATTTCTTTCCTTGCTGGCTAATAAGGAACTACTGACACCAACATATCAATTTTTGAAGTTGGATGTCAGAATTAGACTTTGCGTAAGAGATAGCTTGATCCGGTTGGCTCAAAGTGCGATGCAGAGACATTATGCTAGTGACACAAGCAGCACAAACAAAAGTAGCAGGGTTGAAAATGAAGTTGCAAAAGAGGAAAATAAGAACCATAACAGGTTAGTAAACTCTATGCTGTTGCATTTATATTTATTTCAAAAGTGAAATTGATTTTATGTTATCTTGGAAAGGTTAATCTCTGTTAATGAACTCTTCAAAGGTTTTACTAAAATTACATTGCACTTCATTACCTAATGTCATTAATGGCTGAGTGCTGACTTACCAAGGCATAAATGTATTTTAATCCAAGATGAAAAATATAGATAAAAAGGAAGGGTGTTCTTTTTAAAGATTCCCTTTTCTTTTTCTTTTTCTTTTTCTTTTGTTTTCTGGGTTGATGAAATGAAGATCTTGCTTTTCTTTGGCTTTATGACAATTTGCTGATACTAACACTTTAAAGTTTAAATAGCCTGGGGTTAACTATGGTTTGTACTATTAAAAGGAATGTACGCTTTGTTAAAAAAGATGAATTTTGACTTAGTATGGAGTCAATGCATTTTCAGCCAAGACATAAAATATAGAAAAAGGAGGGCGTTCAACCTTTTTCTTCTTGGGCATAACTTGTTTCCTTGGTTGATGAATTGCTGATCTTTTCTCTCTCTACTTTTATGAGAATTTGCTGATCCTTTTCGCTTCAAATTTCTTATCCTCTATTTTTTTTGCGTTTTTCTTTCTCTCACTTTGGCTAAGCTGGCTCTATTATATTCCTATTGGCAGTTTCGTTGGGTCCCCATGGCATTCTTTTCCTTCTTAATTTATGGAAAGAAGTAGAAAAATGGAAGATTTTAAGGCCTTAGTATCTTTCTTTCATTTTGGGTTGACTAAGAAGAAAATTTTTTATCTAGAGACATTATTTTTGCATAATGATCTGCTGTCATGAGTTTTCCTTTTGAGATATACTTTTTCTTTTTAATTTATAATCTTAAAGGAAATTATGGATTTTTCTTAATCTTATAGGAAATTGAATGGATTTTTCTTAACACTCCATTTGGTAGGAAGAAAAGAAAGGGGTAAGGAAGGAAAATGTTCTAACTAATGGTTGAGCTCTACAACAACATGTGCTATTTTGTAGCGCAATCATTAGATTATAACTTTTTCCTTCCTTAACCCCCTTATTTCCTTCCTACCTAAATGAATTTTTTTTAAAAAAAATTCTCAACATCTCTCCTACGGCTAAAATTTTTAGAGAACTCAGCACCTCTTATATGTCCATTTTGTTAGTGCAATATGATTTCCATTTCCAATTTTTCCATTAAATGAGATTCAGGCATGGAAGGATAACAGCAAATTCCTTTTCTGTGCATGTAATTAAGTTAAGCAACTTAATTTTTTTTATCTGGGCATTCCTTCTTTGATATTTGATTATAGATAAATTCATAATTAATAGCTTAGGTTTAAATCAGTTTTTAGTTATATTTTACACCCATTGAGGGTTTGCTTCAAGCTCTAAGAGTTTTATTTGTATTCTTTTGGGGTTGAAGATAATTTGTAGTCTCCATCTGAAGTCCCAATTCTTATGAGATAAAAATCCATTCTAGCTCATGCGGACAACCAAAAGATCAAATATAGCCAAGATGAAAATGTCAAAGAATATACAATCATTGGCTTAAAAATAGGAATATGCATCCACAAATGAAGAATTTGCAAGGAAACTGAAATGTTCTGCGGTTAAATTATTTTCAGGAAGAAGAAACTCAAAATTTGGTAACTTTTAAATTGAACATTTGCTTGAAGCACATAAACTAAGATGTCATGCTTTGACATTGGAGATGGGTGTCAGGCATGGCAATATGTTTGTCTATATTTTGTAATGATGAAAAATGAGATAAAAAAAAAAAAAAGAAAAAACCTGTCAAAACTGAATTCTGCAAGTCATGTTATTAACAGCTAGTATGTGTGTCCTTGTCTAAGTTAAATACATACGTGCTTACTCAGTTGTGTTTATGGATTATTTTTGTCTCTGCGAGGATTTCATTACTTTATGTTATATCATTTTAAAGTCATTCTTCTGAACTTTTCAGGTTCTTTCCCTGAATCAACAGTTTTTTCGGAACTTAGAATACCATCTTTAACACTTAATGCTGCATTTTGGGCCTGCTGGAGTTAGATTGCATCAGAAGTTCCAAGTCTCATCTTATTCTCTTTGAATGTATGATACAGGATGTCTGATGCAGAAACAGAGACCAATCCCATAGATCGTACTGTTGCTCATTTACTCTTCGATCGGCCTCTCGAGTTGTCAGGAAAGCATCCTGAGACAACTGGATCGCTTGCTTCCTCAAAGTTCTCATATGAACGCAAATCAGTGGGTTTAATGAGTTTGCCGGGTTGCTTATCAGACAATTCACAAGTTAAACAAAACCTCGCTCACAATGTCTCAAAAGGTCCTTCCCCATTGATGGGACCCCAACACGTGGAGCATTTCAAGAACAGTCCTTGCATAGATACCTCTGAGAATGCATCAAACTATGGGCCTGCAGATGGTGGAGTTGCTAAGGTTGAATCCTCATAATGAAATCTGAAATTCTTCTAAGGGTAATTCCCTTAATATTTCCATGCCTATTAAGCGTGTGCTTTGAATTATTATACGGATTTACTGGTAATTCCAAGGTATTTTTTTCTTGTCGTCTGAGCTGAATCCCTTCAAGCTTATCGTGGAGCCATGAAAATCATCCTAGATTAGCTGGATCTGGAGCCTTAAAACATTGCCATTTCAAGAATCTGTGGACATCTATTGTCAGCATCTATAAACAAAAACTGCATAGGTGCTTGTGTTTGAAGTCAATGTCAGTTATATATCGCCCGTACAAATATTCCTCTGACATACTCCCTGGAGATGACTTATTTATATGTGTCATAATCTACACATTGCCTGAAGCAACATCAACCAACTCTCTGAAACATAGTAAGTCTTGGCAGATCAATTATTTGCCACCTCTATTCTTCCATTACTCCAGTAACTGAAACTTCGATATGGAATCGATGCATCACGTGTCTTTTATTAGTTTAAATAAACTAGAACTTTCTCATATTTTTGTGTTTACCTACCTGGTTCCATCCTAACGGTATTAGTGCCAACTTTCTTGAATATGCTTTGTGTTAATATTGGATTGCATGCATTTTTCTGTTCAATAGTTAAATAAGTAGATTAAAATCTAAAATGCATTGCACAACAATTGATTACATTAAATTAAAAATAATAATAAAATATATGGGAAAGGAAATAATTTTCCATTTTAGTTCTACTTGCTGACTCTGTAATTCTATTACAATCAAGCAAATCGTAACACCATCTTCTCAACTTTGATATGCACATTTGAGAAAGTCTTGGTGGTTGTTTGTTCCCACCGCCTTGTTTGTTAGGGATACCTCAATTAGTTTGAGTAGATGGTTGGCCATTGTTTAGCAGCAGTGATTTCAGGATCAAGTTCGTCTTCTTTTTTAAAGTTTAATACAACTTTATGTTAATTTTATTCAATTTGCTTATTGATTTCTTTCGTAAATGAAGTTCTTTTTTGCCAATTTATTAGAACAAGTCTAGAGAGTAAAAGAGCTCAAGAATTGGTTGAAATGTGTGTTGGTGATTGTAGGAGATGGAAGAAAATAAAATCTGATTTAAACATAAAAGAAATACGTAAAGAAGAAAGCTCCATGGTTTGTAATTTTATTAATCAGAAGAAAAAGAATATTTGCTTACATCTTTTAAAAGAACTGTTAAAAGAAGGAAAAAGAAATGTATTCTCATAACATGTAATCTGCTTTTGTGGGCAATCTGCTCATGAAGTTCTGGGGTGCATTTAAAATGTCATTACCAAATGCTGGATGCCTCATCCAATAAAAGCCACCAACGATAAGAAAAACTTTGAGATTTACGTAATATAAGAGGAAAGAACCTACCAGACAAGAAGCAAGGAACACAGCTGTAATTCTTGGGTCTTGCCAGTTTAGCAGAGAGTGAAACCTCTCAGCTTTAGTTGCAAAGTCACCAATAACAGTCACAACCCTCCCTGCTATACTTCTCAGCCGATCATATCTCATTCTAAGAACGTCAGATTGTCTAGAAGATGGGAATGTGTCAAATTCTTCATCCAATTCATCAGCAGTTGTTGAAATAGCAAGGGAAAGTTTGACATCAATGTGAGTTGGATGCCTCGGTCGGTTCCTCCATCGGCAAATCCCAACTTGAAGGCAATATAGAATCAGTGTAGGCAATATCAAATCTGGTTTAAGAACCGCAATGCAGTATATTGATATGACTAGAATAGTTACCGTAGGATTCTTCCACCTCCGTATTTCATCAAACCATTTCCAAGCATCCAAAAAGCACTTCAAAGTAGCCAATAGTCTTTCGAAATTGGCTTTGGCTTTTCTTAGGCTCCACATCTGGGAACCTCCATCCAAAATGTACTCCACAACTTCTCTCCTTAATGGTGGTTCAGAGCGGCTTAGCCTTAAACAAAGAATACGAGTGGCTTGTTGCCTTAAACTATCGAGGTGATATATGGAGAGCGGGTAAATATGATGCATTTTCGGAAACAAAGGATTAATGGTATAAGCCAGAAATAACTTCAAGAACGATGAGCAAGTAAATCTTACAGCTAACTGAATTTCTCCCATTTTTTTCAATCCATTGGGTTTTAACACCAAAAGGGGATAAGAGTATGAGTAAATCTTGTCAGTTGAAAGAGTAGATAGTCGAATCCTTACCTTCCCAATGCTTGGATCTTTTCCACCTCCAACCACAACACCACCATGCAAGTGACAGTCATCAAAAACTCCTATAGTAAGGACAGTAAACGGATCATAAACCTCCCAAGTATATTGTTCATTCCATTTCGGAGCAAAACTGTCAACTATTGTCCTAGTCTTGACCCACTTAGGCCCGTATTTCGCCACGCAATAAGCATCAGTAGTTTCGCGCCCATCTCTTAACTTCATTGGCTGCAAACTGCTAGCAGTTATGATCCCCAACTCCAAAACCCCTATCATTGCCGTCCACAGCTTTTTCGCTGTTGGCCGGTAGTCACTAACATAGTGAATATATTCATCAAAAACATGATATCCACCATCCAGAGTTATTCGCATGTTAAGCTTACTAAAAAAATTCAGCTCTTTCCTCCGTCCATCTTCAAGTACAATCTTTTCAAGATTGTACCACTTAGGAGCAGCTGGTACAGGTAGCAGCCTCTGGTCAACCTGTGATAAACGAATTACACACCTTCCTAAACACTCCATATTTTTTCCCAGCTTATCCTCCACACTCAAAATTAAAGGATCACCAAATGGCTCTGCCACAACAAACATCAAATCCTCATTCCATTTAGGATTCACATTCTTATCAGGGGAAACTTTGGTCCTCAAGATCACATCCCCAAGAATAGCCTTGACATAAACCTCTGGTTTTCTATTCCTGTTGCCAGCAGGTACCAAATCCTGTGCTTGAATTATATTAACTCTAAGGTACCAAAGTCTAGGTGAAAGATATACTTTCGAACGAGTATTCAGAAGGCATTCACCGCTCACAATTGCTGCATCTGAATGCCAGGCATCAGGAAACACATCATCAGCTTGAGTGCCAAACCAAATGGCCAACATCAGTTCTCCTCTCCCTACATTGATCCCATTTTTGTCCTCCAACTTATACCATTGTGAAGCAAGTGGACTATCTGGTGGAAGACAAGTAGGAATGTCAGACAAATTAATAGTAACCTTGCCAATCATGTTGTCATTAATTGCAAGTTGCTTGTCTCTCACAGTGATCTCCACAGCTGTACCCTGCACACGATCTCTTGTGAAGGCAAACACTTTGTTCCATTCCAGATTTGGTTTCGTCTCAAAGTATTTCGTCGTTGCCTTATAGTTCCCAATCTTTATTTCAACAAAAGGATCACTGATTCCATTGACGGTTTTCAATGGCAAATCTCTAGCTCTAACTATTCTGACAAATAAGAATTGCATCTGCTCAACAAGGTCAAATGAGGATGTAAGCTTTGCACTGCCAGAGACTCGGTCACCACCAATTTTCGGTTTGGTCTCCCCCAAAGAATACTCTACTTTTCCTCCCGCCATTGTGCAAAGCAAACTAGAAGAAAGGGACCATATGTTAGAGGGTTTAAAAGAATAAACAGATAGTCGCAAATGTTCTGACAGAAAAAAAAAAAAAAAAAAACCTTTAAAATCAGTATAATTTGGCACTTAAGAAAGCAGGTTTAGATTTCAAAACATCCAAATTCTAAATTATACTGTAGCAAGGAAAAATTCAAGAATGTATATGTGATTTATCTCTTCCAATACAGATATCAAAACCATGAATCATATGAAAAGGAACGACAATCACATCTGAATGCCAAACAGAGTACAATAATTTGAAGAGATGCATTTGAAAATAAGCAGAAAACATGGGAAAAAAAAAAAACAGAGAGAGACAATAAAATTTCCTATGTGATAGTTATTAGATGCCAGACTTCAGAACACAAATGGTTGATATATAAATTCTAACATGGAGGCTAGAAGAATGCAATGATATTAATGCTACCTCCCTTTCACAGTTAATAAGATTCAAATAAGAACAAAGCAGGGAAACAACAAAGAAGTAATAGTTGTTGTTTTTTTTTTTTTTTGTGTTGAAGTATGTAACAAACATGTTACACGTACCAGAAAAAGTTCTTGAAATAAAGAACACCCCAACACAAAGGAAAGAGATTGGTTGGTTACCTGAACAAGAATGTGAAGTTTAATTGATGGAGGCAGAAGGCTGGTTGCAGCTAGTTATATAAAGAGAAATCCCTAGGCCCTAGATATTTTAGAGATTTGATGTCAAGTAATAATGAAAGAAATTTATATTTAGACACAAGGAGAATTCAAAATGGAAAGTTCTGAAACTAAAGTGGCAAGAGTAAGAGAAAAACCAGGAAAGCTGAAAAATCAAACTGCCTTTATATTTTCTTGTTTCCATAAGTAACGTAAAAGGATTTGTAAAAGGTTTTTTTTTTTTTTTTTGTTAACTATCAATCCCTTAAACCTGGACTTGCAGATCATCAACTTCTAGGTGTAAGAACTGCAACTTGTTTTGCTGCTTCGATTATGAGTGATTAAGTGTGGGATAGTGGCAGTGGAGGTGCGTATTTTTTATAGAACGTAGCGTTGCAATAAATTTTGATCAAAGAATTGGGAGTGTGGATTTGCTTGGACATAGGTACATTTGGATGGTCGAGATGGCTTTGGATGATTGAAGAGGTCTGTGGACTCTTTTTTTTAAGACACCTGGATGAAAGACCGTATATGAGATAACTTCTTTTTTTTTTAAATTGTGCGTAGCAATTGTAGTAAAATAAAAGAGTTTCCAGTTTCGCGTCATGTTAGACTTGGTTGATACGATTTGATTTGTTTTATATCAAAACTAGATTTCTCTAAACAGATTTTTTTATCATATTTTTAAATTTTTAAATTTTTTTAAATTTATCTTAATTTTTTTTATTATTTTAATGAAAAATATATTTCTTAATTTTTTATTTATAAAAAAATAATTTATCACATTTTGATCTTAAAGTTTTTATTTTAAAAATGCATTTATATTTATAATGTATTTGATTCATAACAAAAAATGAAAAAACATTTAGAGTGTTTGATTGTGAATTATGAATTATATAAAATGGTTGAGAAAATATATAGAATATACAAATATTTTTACATGATAAAAATAAAAAAAAATCTAAAGTGATAGATAAAACCTTTGGATTTTTTAATTATCTTACAATATTATTTAAAATATTAAAATATATATAACTATAAAATCTAAAGTGTTGATGTATAATTTAATCAAGTTGAATATCTATTCAGTCATTTATATTAAAATAGAACAAAAAAACATAATATATCCATCATTGGTACCTTACCATTTAACTTAAAATAATCATTCACGGACCGAAATAAGTAATGAAATAAGTAGTTTTCCTTTAAAAATAATAATACTTATTTTATCAAAATCAAATTATACGAGCTCAATAACTAATTCATAACAAAGCAAATATATGACAAATGTGAAAGGTGGTGCTATTTGCACTCCAACTTCTTCTCTTCACACTCCATTACTATTAACATCCAATTTTTTACTCAATACACCTTAAATCCAAAACAAAAATTTACTAAAAACTTAAACACCCCATCTCTTTCAACCAGAAACCCTAAAAACCTTAAAGGATTTAGCTTCAAATCAAACCCCAATCACCCATTTAACATTAAATAACTTAGAATTAGAGGTAAATTATTTGTTTTTTCTGCTTTTCATTTGATTTTGTGTTCAGTTTCATAAGATTTAAAATTTTAAGTTTTAAATAATAATTTGGGATACGATTTAAACATTTCAAAAATGAATTTCCTAAAATTATTGAACATTTTCAAAAAAAAATGTCCAAAATTGTTCAAGATCTTTCAAAAATTCACTTCCAGAATCCCTTAAAGGTTTCAAACATCCATTTCTGAAAATCTTTAAGAATTTTTGAAATTTCTCAATGATTTTCAAACATTCATTTTCAGAAGTCTTTAAAAACTTTCAAAAATAAATTTTCGGTACATATAATAGTACTTATTTTATTAAAACCAAATTATACAAACTCAATAACTAATTCATAAAAAAGCAAATATATGACAAATGTGAAGAGTGGTGCTATTTGCACCCCAACTTCTTCTCTTCACACCCCATTACTATTAACATCCAATTTTTTACTCAATACGCCCCAAACCCAAAACAAAAATTTACTAAAAACCTAAACATCCCATCTCTTTCAACCAAAAACCCTAAAAACCTTAAAGGATTTAGCCTCAAATCAAACCCTAATCACCCCTTTGACATTAGATAGCTTAGAATCAGAGGTAAATTATTTGTTTTTTCTATTTTTCATTTGATTTTGTGTTTAGTTTCATAAGATTTAAAATTTTAAGTTTTAAGGTACGATTTGAGATATGATTTAAACATTTCAAAAATGAATTTCTCGAAATTATTGAAAATTTTCGAAAATGAATGTCCAAAATCGTTCAAGATCTTCCAAAAATTCACTTTCGGAATCTCTTAAAGGTTTCAAACATTCATTTCTTAAAATCTTTTAAGAATTTTCAAAAGTGAATTTTTGGAATTTCTTAATGATTTTCAAACATTCATTTTCAGAAGTCTTTAAAAACTTTCATAAATAAATTTTTGATACATAATAATTTGACATTGTAAGGAATATTGACCTTGATAATGTCATCAATAGATTAGCAAATCTAATAATAGGGACCTTTAATTTATTGGCCACTAAGCACTATTCGTTAAATAATGTTTGCAATATTTTTATAATTTTGACAAACGTACATCTGAGAACAACCAATAAGTGTGAAAAGGCACTCGTGCAAGTTAACTGTTGCACTATGTGCGATGAGCATGACTTCATCGCATATGGTGAAGTAGTCAACTTGCACGAGCTCCTCTTCCCAATTAATGATTCCTCTCAAATGCAAGTTTGTTAAAATTGAAAAAATATTGCAAATATTATTAAACGAACAGTGTGGTAAAAAAATTAGAAATTTCTACTATCAGATTTAAACAGCCTGTATCTTGAATAAATCATTAAAGATCCGTTTGGAGATCACAGCAAGAGATATCCAATATTTTTGTGTCAAACACTGATCAAGAGATTAAAATCTACTATCTCATACCTAATGAACAAAGAAACTAAAGTAAAAAATTACTTCCGAAAATCTATTTTCAGATAATTGTAATGCTTCAAGAACTGTATTTTTTGATACAATAAAGAAGTTTTCGAAAATAAATTTTTGGAATATTGAAGAAGTTTTTGGAAATGAATTTTCAGTACATTGAATAAGCTTCCAAAAATGAATTTCTGTAACTTTTGTTCATTTTCGAAAATAAATTTTGGTAAATAACTACTTTTTCTAGAAATGAATTTTCAAAACTTACTGAAAAGAAAAAAAAAAAAAGATGTGAAGGATAAAAAAGATAATTGACTAATGTGTATTTAAGTAATTTTATTAAAGGTTAATTTTTGGGGTGTATTGAAAATTTTTTAGAGTGTAAATAGCACTATTCAATGTGAAAAGTGAAAAAAAAATATTTCTTGATAATAGGTTAAAATTTAAAAAAATCCAAAATCCAAAAAAAAAAATATAATTTTAAGAAAAAAGATATTATAGGAAGTTATATTTTAACACAAATTTCCTAAAAAAAGAAGAATTTTAATAAACATTTATGAACATATCATCACTTTGCGATAAATGATCAAAAGTTTTGAACAAAATACAAAAAAAAAAAAGTTAGTAAATGAGTATTAAAAGAAAAATGAATTGAAATAAATATTAGTTTTTTTATAAGAATAAAATTATAAAAAAAAACAATATATCTTTAAAAAAAGTTGTAAATTGAAAAAAAAAATAATGGTCTAACATATACCATTTATACGTTTATTGCATGACAATTAAGTGTATAGATAATTTTTAAATTGATACTATATTTTCATTTAAAAAATATAATAAATGATATTTATCTTTTTAAATTTTTAAACATTTAAAAAATAAATATAAAAAAATTATGAAGGAAAAAATTCAAATTTTAAATTGTAAAATTTAAAAAGAAATATATTTAAATAACTAATGAAATTTGAATTAAATAAAATTAACTTTTAAAATTTCAAATTTATATTATAATTTTCTTTTATTTTAAATAGATAATTTTTTCTATTTAGTTATTTTAAATTTAAATTGAGTGAAAGAAATGTTGATAATATGGAACCAATACTTAAAAATTTAGAATCAAGATTTTTTGTAAAAAGATATAACTAAAATTGCAACAACACTTGCAGTAAAAAAAAAATAGAGAATTAATTAATGATAATATGATATATTTTTATTAATATATGAATTTCTTTTTCATTTTAAATTTTGAAAGTTTTGGATAATTAAATAATTTTTTTAAATATATATTTTTTATATATAATTTAAAATTAAAAAATATCTTATATGTCATTATTAAGAAAAATTTTAAGAATTTTTTTACATATTAAAAAGATAAATTGTCTACATAAATGTTCAAATTAATAAATGTTATCTATAACTATTTATTATGTAATATAATATTATATATAGTTATTTTTATATTAATAGTTTAAATATATTTAAGAATAAATTTAACAAAAATATTTTATATTAATAAAATAATGCCTATTTAAATCTAAAAAATTGTGTCCAAAATTTGACTATAATCGGACCAGGCCTTAATAATTATTATGAGTATTTATTTACAGAAATGTTAAGCAATCCAAAATTAACTTGACTAGAGATAATAAATAATTTCCCATTAGGTTTATTTTTAAAAAATTTTAGTTATCATTTAATTATTTCTAATTAAACAAAATTTTATCTATTTTTTCTAATCATTCGTTTAGCTAATTATGAAATGCATTATTTTAAAATTGGAAAAAAATCTTTTTTTATTTTGTAAATAATTAATACCTACATATAATAAAATTTGAGGTGATAATTAGAAGAAAAATGTATTTGCAATGATTATATAATTAATTATTAATTATACAAGTAATATGATAGATTCTTTTTATAATCACTAGGTAAATGTTCGTATTTCTTTGTGGGATAATGATAAAGATGTAATTTGCATATATAATTCTTTCGAAAAAAAGATAATGTTATATTTTTGAAGATTGAGTTTATATTTAATGCATTGTTAGTTTATAGATATTATATACTGTCAGTGAATTAAATAATATTATTTTATTAATATTATAAATTAGATAATAATACTTTATTAATGAGCGAATTTTTTTAAAAAATATTAATTTTTATATATTTATTTTAAAGGTTGATGTTTGATCATTAACAAAGTATTATCATTGATTTACTACTAATGTATAAGATTTATATACTAATAATATATCAAATATAAACTCTTAAAATTTCAAGAATAAAAAAAAAATAAAGGCTAAAGGGTAAAAAAAAACTTTGAACAAAAATTCAATAATCATTTAAATTTTTATCATTTTATTGCAATCAATTAAAACTTTAAGAACCTATTTTCATCAATTGTGTTCTTATTAGACAAAAATTAATTAACCGTCAACACCTATTTTAGCTAATTGAAAGCTTCATTAAAGTGAAAATAGATGTTTAAAGTTTAATTTGAAATAAAAAATTCAAAAACTTAATTAAAATATCAAAAATTTAAATAATTATTTAAATTTTTGTTCGAAAAAATTTTTACTCTTTTATCAAAAATAAAGTATTGATTATACTATTCAAAGTATTTGAATGTTTATACTAATTAATTTTAAATAACGAAATATCATATTAATTATAGATATTATATACTATCAGTGAATTAAATAATATTATTTTATTAATATTGTAAATTAGATAATAACACTTTATTAATGAGCGAATTTTTTTAAAAAATATTAATTTTTATATATTTATTTTAAAGGTTGATGTTTGATCATTAACAAAGTATTATCATTTGATTTACTACTAATGTATAAGATTTATATACTAATAATGTATCAAATATAAACTCTTAAAATTTCAAAAATAAAAAAAAAATAAAGGCTAAAGGATAAAAAAAAACTTTGAACAAAAATTCAATAATCATTTAAATTTTTATCATTTTATTGCAATCAATTAAAACTTTAAGAACCTATTTTCATCAATTGTGTTCTTATTAGACAAAAATTAATTAACCGTCAACACCTATTTTAGCTAATTGAAAGCTTCATTAAAGTGAAAATAGATGTTTAAAGTTTAATTTGATAAAAATATATGTTTAAGAGTTTAATTGATTTGAAATAAAAAATTCAAAAACTTAATTAAAATATCAAAAATTTAAATAATTATTTAAATTTTTGTTTGAAAAAATTTTTACTCTTTTATCAAAAATAAAATATTGATTATACTATTCAAAGTATTTGAATGTTTATACTAATTAATTTTAAATAACGAAATATCATATTAATTATAGATATTATATACTGTCAGTGAATTAAATAATATTATTTTATTAATATTGTAAATTAGATAATAACACTTTATTGATGAGCGAATTTTTTTAAAAAATATTAATTTTTATATATTTATTTTAAAGGTTGATGTTTGATCATTAACAAAGTATTATCATTGATTTACTACTAATGTATAAGATTTATATACTAATAATGTATCAAATATAAACTCTTAAAATTTCAAGAATAAAAAAAAAATAAAGGCTAAAGGGTAAAAAAAAACTTTGAACAAAAATTCAATAATCATTTAAATTTTTATCATTTTATTGCAATCAATTAAAACTTTAAGAACCTATTTTCATCAATTGTGTTCTTATTAGACAAAAATTAATTAACCGTCAACACCTATTTTAGCTAATTGAAAGCTTCATTAAAGTGAAAATAGATGTTTAAAGTTTAATTTGATAAAAATATATGTTTAAGAGTTTAATTGATTTGAAATAAAAAATTCAAAAACTTAATTAAAATATCAAAAATTTAAATAATTATTTAAATTTTTGTTCGAAAAAATTTTTACTCTTTTATCAAAAATAAAGTATTGATTATACTATTCAAAGTATTTGAATGTTTATACTAATTAATTTTAAATAACGAAATATCATATTAATTCATTAAAAATTAATTTACTTGTTATTGTATTTAAGATTTAATACCATCCAACTATATATATATATATATATATATATATATATCACAAACTCAAAACATCAATCACTAGAAAAAGTAGTTCTGATCTTTAAAGAAAACTAAATGATCTTAAGATCTTTGGAAGAAACATAAGATTCTTACCATTTAATGAAAAGAAAAGGAATTTGATTAATTGATGTAAAAATAGTTAGCAGAAGGGCTATTCCAAACTTGTTTCTTTCAAACTACTTGTGATAAATGACTGTAAAAATTGTTAAGCCCTACCATTAGATCCTAAGAATCCCTTAAACCATCCCAAACTTCCAATTATGCCCTCACTTAATACATTAAAAAGACTCAATCACCTCTCTAAATCAATTAAACACTCAATTTCCCTATATGAACTGATGAACACATGTGCTTAAATTAACTTTCCAAAAACTTAAATTCAGAGAATCAATTGAGGATAATTTAGGGTTTATTTAAATGAGTAGACAATTTAAGGTTTATTTAAATGAGCGATGAGATTAGTTTTATTAAATTTTAAATAGTGATGAAGTTAAAATTAATTATTATAATAATAAAATTTAAATTAATGATAAAACATATATTTTAATATAAAAGTAATGATAACGGTGTTGTAAATTATAATGCGAAAATAAAATGATCATTAAGTGTATTAATTTTAAATTTAAATAAAATATAAAATTTAAATTATTAGACATTTATGAAATTAATTAATAATTAATAATTAATAATTAATAATAATATAATAATATATCAAATTTATAAAAAAAATTGATTACGAATTATGATAATTTAGGAAAATATAATAATTATTTTTATATCGAAATAATAATTATTTTCATTTAAAAAAAGTTTTGAAAGAATTAAAAAGCAGATAAAGAAAAGTCAAATGACATAAGTGTACAATCCATTACTTAAATTTTGGTCATGTACGGATGAAAAATACATGACTAAAATTTAAGTCACCTGTTTTTTTTTTTGTTTTTTACATTTTTATCTTTTTTTTTAGGTTTTTTATTTTTATCAATTTTTTATATTTAATAAATATTTTTATAAATTTTATTTTTAAAGTGGGACCCATTTTATACCAAACTTTTTTTTATTTTTTACTTTTTTTAAGATTTTATTTTTTATGAGATCCATTTAGTATCACGTGTTTATTTTTTAATATTTTTTATTTTTTATATTTGATAAATATTTTAAAGATTTTAATTTTAATCTCACAAATACCAAAAAGTATTACACGTGTCAAGTTTTTTTTAAAAAAATTTATTTTTTATTTTTTAAATATTCATATATTTATATAATATTTTACTTTGAAATGAGTTAAGAGGATTTTTTATTATTTTATTTTTAAATAATATACATTGAAATAGATTGATTTTTTTAAAAACAAAAATGAGTTCGAATAAAAAGCATATTTAAAATATTTTTTTGAGCTATTTCAAGATATATATATATAATTTAGATTTTATTATTTATTTAATTATATATATTATATTAATAAAATTATTTTTTATCTGAATTTAATAAATTAATATTTTAAACTTAAGGTGTCAATGTTACACGTTTAGTGAGTTTTTTTTTTCATTTTTATTTTAAAATTTTTTTTTTATTTTTTTATTGAATAAATTTATAAAAAAATTGAGACTAATTAAAATATTCATGTGTCAATTTTTTTTTAATTATTCGATTTTATAAAATATATGATAAATAGAGATGATAAAACAAAAAAATTTTACCCGCATCAACGAGTGGGAATGAAAAATCCCACCAAACCCTCTTACCTTCAGTCTGAAGTGACGTGGAAGTTTTTATGCTCAATCGCACTTGTAACATGTTACCAAACAATTCATCATGACCATTGGCGGTTGCTTTAAAAAACCCAGGGCCATGGCCTTCCAAAAATTTTAATTTTTTTTCATACATATGTTATTTTCATAATAATTTTAAAAATTTTTATATAAAAATTAATTAGGTCCTCTCAAACCTAAATTTATTATGTTGATACATATCATTCTTTATTTTATATATTTATATGAGATAAATAGTTATAAAAATTATTTGTATCAAAATATTACAATTCTTAATTTCAAAAAAATTATAATTTTTTAACTTGTATTTACTTATTATAAATAATTTTAAAAATTTAAAATAAATAATAAATTTATCAACATTATATTTTCACAAATATGTAAATTTAAATTTAATATATATGTATGTAAGTATTACAATTAATAAAATCGATTTGACAAATATCCAATTATAAATTTTTTTCAATCAATTTTTTTATTATATTTTGCATACTCATTTTTTTTTTAAATTGTTACATGTCAAAATAATTAATATAATTAGTTTAAATATATTTTTATTTTTCATAATGTAAAAATACAATGTAAAAAATTAGAAGGTTTTAATTTATGTATCAAATTTTTTACTTTATTGTTTTAAAATTTAATTTATTAAAAAACTATATTTTTGTGATTTTTTTACTTTAATATTTTAAATATTAAATATGATAAAATAATGTATTAATATTGTAAAAAAATAATTTTATTCTTATAAAAAATATTATTAATTATTTATAATTAAAAAAATGTAAGATCAATTGTTTAATATATTCATTTTGTTATATAATACATATATATTAACATATCAACATAATTATAAGTGTAAATTTTGTTATTATATGTTTACATTTTTTATTATTAATAAATTTGATATATTTTAAAATAATTATTGTAAAATATTATTTTGAGTACAATTACACAAAAAAGAACAAGTTAAACGCACCAAAATGGAAGATTGATGATATCGAAATTAGGGTTGGTAGCTCAACCCATCCTCTGTAGATCTCAACTTGACCATACTCCACAGGATTTTTTTTTTTTTTGAAAATTGAGTTTTGGATAAGTCGGATCAAGTAATGTTAAGAAAAAATAAGGTTCGGATCGAGTTCAGGTTTTAAGCAAACTCAGTTTAATCCGATATTATATAAAAATTATTTTTTATTAATTAATTAATTAATTATATTTATATTTTAAAAATAATATTTTATATTTTAAAAAATAATATTTTATTAATTTTGGATCGAGTCGGATCGAATATAATTTATACAATATCAAATCGAGTTGGGTTCGAATATGAAAAAAATAAAAATTTTTTGAGTCAAATCAAATCGAGATCAAATTTTATGAATATAAAATCAAATTCGAACTAAGTAAAAATCTACTTAGATCCGATCCGTTGTTAACTCTAAATGCAATCTTAATCTTTTGGTTATAGAATTTTCGAAATAAATCTAAAAGCCGAGGACTGTCGAGCCCGAGGGGTTGGGCTTAAGACATTGATATTTTTGCCCAAATTTCGGCCCGTAAATCAATGGGCCCATTTAGTTATCCAGCCCAATTCTAAAGAATCAACCGAGGTACTTAACTCATGTCGACTGACTGTCGTGTCGGATTTTTGTTCCTTGCTTACTTATGCATCATCACGCAGTCAATATCTTTATAAGGTAATAAACAATTCTTTTTTTTTTATTTAAAAAAAAAAATCCAAAGAAATAAATTACTATCTTTTCTTTGCAAAGCGTCCAAGGCAAAAGGCCATGGAGATGCAGGAGCAGAAAAAGAGAAGAAAGTCAATGAAGATAACAAGAAGCAACAAAAATGAAAAGATTTCCTCTTCTTCTGCTCCTATTAATAATCTTGATGATGGTTGTCTCATGCATATCTTCAGCTTCTTATCTCCCATTCCAGGTTTTTTTTTCTATTAAACCCTTTTTCTTGACGAATATTTTCCATTTCATGGAACTGTGCAAAGATTGGTTCTTTTGTAGCTAAGATTCTTTATTTATTTTCAATTTTGTATTTTTTCATCTGGGTATTAAGAAAATTATGTATTTTTTCACTCAATTGTTGGTTTGGTTTCATAGGAAGTTGGCTTAAGGTTAATTGAAGTTATTTTAGGTACAATTAGTAGGCAATTGAGTTTTTGTATTAATTTTTAATGTTTTACTTCTCATCTATGTGTTAGGAAATTTGTATCACTCCATTTTTTTTCACTTAAATGGTCAAATGTTATTTTCTGTTTTATAGGGAATGGGTGAAGGTTAGTGTGATTAATTTGTTGGATTAAGAAAGTATATGTGATGTCCTTAATTCATATAGTTCTTTTTTCTTTTAAGAATATGAATTGGGGTTTGCGTTAGATTTCTTAATTGGAAGATTAATTTCGTGCAATAATTCTTTTTTTTTTTTGTCCTTTAAGATTTAGGTTTTTGGTTTTCAATACCTAATGTCTGGATTTAGGATAGTTGGATTAAGAATGCTACGGATTTTACCGAACCAACAACTTGAAATCCAAATTTTCCATCCCTCTTCCTTGAAACCACTTCATTTTGTTTTATTTTTTTTTTCATTGTTTTCATTTGAGGACCAATGGATTTTCAGATTGGTGTTTCAAAGTGTCACATTCTAGTGACCTGAAAGCATTTTAGTAGGCATGGTTATTCCTGATACTTTTATCACGTTATCAAGTGCAATCTCTATCACGTAGTGCTATTGAGTTGCAGATCGGTATAACACCGCCCTCGTTTGCCACAGATGGTGTTATTTGGCATGCCACCCTCGATTGTGGCTGCGAGTTGACAGATCTGTGAAGGATTTCTCTGAACCCGGTGTTTTCCCTAACATTGAAGAAGCTGTCTCTGCGGCCAGGTATGTAAAACTAAAATTTCCACTTTGTGGTTCTGGGATCATATGGTAGATTACTGAAATCATATCATCAAATTTTCCCTTTTAGACCCGGCGATACTATTTTAATTGCAGCTGGCGGCAGTCATCTTGCCTCTAATATTCAGATTAGAAAACCACTTTGCCTGGTATGTCCATAGGGTTCTGGAAAGTTGCTTATATTATATATGAGTTGCTTGTTTGCTATACATTTACTCTTTGAAGTTTGAATATGAAATATTGAGAAAATGTTTTAATATGGCCACTATATGATCTACCTTTGGAGGGAACTTCCATAAGCATTAGCATTGAATGTGCCATCCTATATTTGGTGTCTCTTATATTTTTGAATGCCTTACCATTGTATTTGAGAAAGGAGAAACTTAATTTCTTTCTCATATAATTGTTTTAGTCCCTCTATAGTTATTATTTATGTCGGTACACTTTTCATCATATTTTAATGAATATGATTTTTTTTTCTGTAAATGCACTCAAAGATGTTTCATTTAGGTATTATTTGAAATACACTTCTAGACATGTTATATGTCTAATGTTTTGTTATAAAATATATGAACAACCAAAGGTCGTCCTCTGTATAGATATAATGTTGCCATCAAAAGATATATAGAAAAAAAAAATACAGGCCTACAACTCTCTGCTATTGGGCCTGATATGAATTAAAATTACATTTTAGTAATAGCAGCTTATTCAATTCTTGGCTGTGGCAAACCTTCAGCCACTGCTCCCTACCCTCCTTTAATCCCTGCTCTATACTAAATTATAACCTCTTCTCAATTAGGAGTAGCGTTTATGATTTAGGATTCTACTTTAGGTGTCCCAACATGGATGGCTGTTGGCCAACTACTACCCATGTCCCTTTCCCTGTCCCCCCCTTTGCACTATGTAATTGTCCCCTGGTAAGGAGATGAAGAACATGTATGGGGAAGGAAGATTAACTCTTATTGATTATTGTATCAAAATTTTCCATTTTTTCCCCCGCTTCTATCTCAGCCTAGTTTCTGCAGATTGGTGGAGGTGAGATTCCTGATGAAACAACTCTCCTCTGTTTGCGAGGTTCTGACAGGTTTGCAAATCTCCACTAGTTTTTGCCTAATATGCACATGGTGATTCTTTGAGAGGCTTCTCCATGTTTCTCTCTAGAAATGCTGTGAGGAGTCACCTTCATATTGTTGGATTTCAGTAGCCATATGATTAAAGGGCCATAGTGGTTCACATGTAGCTCACATTGAGTGAGTTCTTTGACATCATAAGCCTTGTTTGTTCTTACTAATTTCAAACATGGTCAGATGATCTTGGAACATCAATGTGGACTTTCTTCTTTTCATTTCTCTTTTTCCTTTTTAATGAAAATGTTATATGGTGGGATGAGTCCAAGATCATTCTGTCACTAATCTTCTTTAGTCAGTGGATGATCTTGATGATGCTTTTACCTACAAGCTATATTTTATAAAATGAGAGATGCCCAGGATTGCTGGAAAACATTTTTTTTCAAGTTTACGATAAAAATAAAAGAATGGATTGCATGTCGAGCTGCTATGAAAGAATATGGATATCCAACAGTCTGGAGATGGCTCCCATTATGTCACCACTAGCTTTTTTTTATCTAAAGAAACAATGGTTTGTATGGGCCTTTCATTTTGTTGGAGCAGTGCATTAGAGTTTCTGTCCACCTGCAAGCTGACAAACTTAACAGTAAAGGCGGAGCTAGGTTGCTGCTTGCTTCATAGGAGTGGAAGACTAATTATAGAAGAATGCATCCTTCAGTGTGAATCAAACCCATTGGACTATCTATCATGCCCAATCGTAAGTACAGCTGGTAGTGGGGTATTCCCTTCCAAACTGAAGGGCCATGGTGATAGCGTTTCTGTTTCGCACACTCGGATTGAAGGAGGAGCAAAGGCTGTTTTGACCGGTGGATACCTAGCACTACAGCGAGTTCGGGTCATTTATGCTCGAACTTGTCTCTATTTCTGGTTTGATGTTGATTGTACATAATTATATGTTCTCATCATCATCCTTTTTCTCTATCACATTATTCCGATTATGGATTCAATTTATTCGTGAATGTTGTACTCGTTTGTTTTCTGTAGGATTAAATCTAATGTAAGTTTATATTCATTTCTGCATTACTTCTGCAACATAATGTAGCCAAGGAAATTACATGTTATTTCGTTTAGTATGTTTTGAACATTCTGAAGTTCAGCAAAGTAAATCTTGTGGAGTATTGGTGAGACGTGTATATATTTGGAATAGAACATTTTATGGGATATCATAATGAATAGATTCAAGGCTAGGTTCATATTTACCATTAATGTTGAAATGCCAAAAAGTCATGGAATAAAATGTGTTTTTTGTTGGGAATTTACATTTTAAGGATAAAAATATGGAGGATATATATTTTTTTAATCTCGTCAAGGCATGGAGCATAGCTCTCTTTTCCCACTTATCCAAAAAGGTGCATTATCATGAGCAATGGAAATGATTTGATATGGGGGTTGATTTTTGCCACACTTTACCTGTTATTATTAGGATCATTTTGCGTGGTAGAGTGAAATCTTGTGTAATTTAAATGGTGCAGTACCTGGTGAAAATCCAGCTTTATCTTAATAGGACACATTTAAGTCGGGAATGTTTTCACTCATTTCCCCAAAAAGGTATTTTCAATCGAGACAGCAAAGAAAAATATTCATCATCATCCCCAGGAACAAGCTGCTAGATTTTGAGGTCACAGGCAACACAACTTTCGACAAGAATGCTTTTTGATACATAGACAATGCAATGTTTCGTTCGGCACCCAAAAATTATTTTCATTACTCAAGTCTCCCATAAAAAAAGAAAAAAAAATGTTCTTATCAACTTTTTCTCAGTTGATTCCATAACCATGTAACCATAATCATAACTTCGGGGAGCATCTCCCAGCAATGATGCTGTTAAACAAAATTCCATTATCCCTACTTGAATTTAATTTCTAAAATAGAGTGCCGCTTATCTTCCTAAAATATGAAAAAGTCGAGCACTTGACAAATTCGATAAGCTATTTAGGGTCGGGCCATCTTTGAAGCTAAGCTAAAGGATGTACTTTTGGCTGCTAACAGGATAGTAATACGTCCAATACATGGTATACACTTGAGTACAGCCAAATTAATAACATAGGATTGACTAAATTCCCTGATGCCGAATTCATGTTGAAATGCAGTAAAGCAATCAATCCAGTAGGCACAATCTATGCAGAATAATAACATAGGATGACTTAATTCCCTGATGCTGGTGTTTCATGTTGAAATGCAGCAAAGCAGTCAAGCCCGTAGGCAAATCTAAGAAGAATAATAATCTGTGGCGCTGTGATACAAGAAATGATTAGCAATTGCAAGCCTAGAAAAACTCAAGGAACAAGACAAGTAAGTTTGTATTTGTATAGCAATTTTAAGGCCAATAAAAGTAAATACATGGTAAAATTTTTCTCTTTCGATAAAATAAATGTGAAATGAAAATGATTTGACGCAGGACCATGTCTTGCATCCCTGCATCATATCAAAGATTCAGAACTAGTACTCCTTACTGTTTTAAGTAATATTTTATCATTTGTCTAGTAAGTTTACAGGCAAATACGGTAACAACAAATAACAAATTAACATTCACAGCATGTTGAAGAACACAAGGAACAGAAACTTGAAACTTTCATGTTCCATCAGGTCTTCAAAGCAGTTGAGCTTACTTATAAGTATCACCAAAAGTGTGACAAACAAGGTTTGATGGAAAACAATCAAATGCCAAACAACAGCAAAGAAGAAATTTGTCCCATATTTAAAATACCTGTAATCTCAGAAATCCCCTAATCCCCCAACTCAGTTGGATCATAACTCATTTAGTAAGACTCAAGGATTGGAGGGATCTTGGGAGTATATTTGTCATTTAAACAGAACATGACTTAATAATACGAGATGAGCAAAGAACTAAAGTAAAATTTAAAAGATCAAAATATCAGGAATCATAGATAAAATGCATTAGCAAGGATTAACACCAACTAGATACAGTTCAACTCAAGTGTTGCAGTGACCAAGATACAATTCTTTAGTCATTGACCTTAGCATTCTTGCTCTCAAAAAACAATGTGAAACTACTCCTATCTGCATAGTTGAAATTTTACTCCCGAAGCTCATCCTTAAAGCCTTGCCCTCATTAAATTCTCAGATTCAAAGGGTGGAGATAACATGTAATGACATTTAATGTTTATAGGTTGACGTCAATAAGGCTGCATTTAGACTGGCGGTGGGAGGGATTCCCACTGCAGCGAGCAACAAAATGACTTTTAGGGTTCAGCAGCTAAACAACACCTCGGTACAGTGGAAAAGGATTCCCACCACCCATTCGAATGAAGCCTAAAGCAGACCAGAAAAATTTTGTGGGAGACTCAGTTTGCTAATAAAGAGATTGGCAGACACATACGTGTAAACATAAAATATTTATATATTTATAGCCACATTTGGATGTAAGAATAACTCCAAGGACCAACATAGTCAGGAGGTTTACAAGTGGTGATTATAGGCAATCAGGGAGAAGAGTTTTAAAGAACTTTACTCAACAGTGTGTTGACCTACAAAAAATAAATTTATAGGAAAGAAAGAAAAAACAAAACAAAAAGAGAAATATTGAGTACTACTTTTGGTAAAACTTCAAGACAATGAGCACTTGAAATTACATTAGAACTTTGAATTCTTTTGGACGTCATAACATTTTGTTTGTTATGCAAAAGCACCAGATTGGTGCAAGTTGCAGTTATCAAAACCTGAAGGGAGATGTAAAAGAATATCCAGAATTCACATAGCAACAGAATCAAGTTCAAGATTTTCAACATTCTATGCATTCTAACTTTATAACACCTATAAATCATAAGTTGCAACACACAGGTTCCCCAACAAAGCTTGCTCATGCAATTTCAGTTTAAGAAATATGTATTATTAAACTGCTACCTTAAAGCAAATCTACAATTCATAAAAATATATATCCTTTGAGGTTATACGAGAATACCCCTTAGCAGCAGAATCAATTACATCCAACAACCAGCATAATAAGCTGAAGGCTAATTTCTCTCACAGTTGTGGTCATTGAACAAAGGCTGAAGTGCAATTGATCACTTGATAAAGATACAAACCACTTAAAGAGAGCCTTATTATTCTCTTGGTCTACTTAAAACATAGGAAACAGATGACCATTTAATTCCCACCACCTGCGAGCAAAATTGAAAACAAAATGGTTAACTCAACATCATCTTAGAGAAAGAGAGGGATGTTTGATCTTTCTTTTCTTTTTTTTTCATTTTTCTTGGGGGAGGATTTGGTTTGGAATTTCTGGGTGGTGAAGGGAGAAATGTTTTGCTAAGCAATCAGCTTGAAGTGAGAAAAGTATCACAAAATGAAATGGCATAGATAAAAAAAACAACGCAACCTTTAAAAATAATATAATTGCACAGAGGGGAACAAAAATACTAGGATAACTGCAAAGAACCTGCAGTTAAAGAGGTGATAATAAGCTTTATTCAATCATCTTTTGATGTACAAGCAACTACTGGAAGAAAACAAAAGCTAAAAGTCATCAACCACAATGCATGAGCCCCAACAAATAGAGTACATACGATTGATCAACCTCATTGCTTTTATAGATCTGTAGTAATTATGCAGAGTCCCCTTGTCCTCTCTCTACAGTTGCAATAAAGTTAATGAGCCTTATCATATAACCAGCAAAATTTAACAGTAAAATGAAACACAACATCGGTCAGACTCTCAACAAACATAATCTGAGCTGGCTTCTGGTAACAACAAGAATGAAAAATCACAATCTCTGAATATGGAAGCTATGTAGTTTTCAGTCTGTCCAATGCCATTTTCATAATTCTTTTCATGGCCAAGTTCAAAAATTTTCCCACGCCACCTGAGCATCCCAGCTAGGAATTGGGAAAAACAATTCAAAACATAAACATGATGGCAGAAATTAATTTTTTGGAAAAATAAATCTCTGTGCACCCCATCAATGTTCACAAGAAAGCATTTGTCAATTGAATAGAAATACTTATGAGTGGTTATCTTATGGAACTTTTAAGAAGTTTAGCGGACATATAAATAAAAAGTAAATTTTCCTCATAAGCATATCCTGCAAAATACTGCTACCAGTAGTATACATAACACATTAACCCAAATAATGTGTTTGCCCTGTATGTCAGTTCTTATCTTCAAGGTAGAGTCAGCTTGCATTGAAAAAAAGAAGAAAGATACTAACATGCTTCCAAAACAAGGAGTTATCTTTCAAGAAAACTCACATATATTACAAATTAAAAACACGGAACATTTGGGGTGGGAGGTTAGGTAACATGTGTCAAACAAAGAATCACGGCACATCTCCAAATTGAATGGTTATGGATGTCCGTTCCCCTCAAGAATTTCAGATGATTGATAAAAAATTCAGTACATCTCCATGAAAGAACATGGAAGGATAACCCATCAAAGATATGGAGTAGTCCTATATCATACAATGATCACAAAGAAAAGTAGAAGTGAAAAACCTAAGATGGGATGTCCTTATGCCAAATTCATTCACCCATTCACCAGTGCCTCCCTTGGGAACCACCTCCCTTGTTCTTTGCAAAGAAGGCATTCTTGGGTTTTGGTAGCTCATGTATGTCCATTACTTGTATTGTTCTTTGCTTTTTGGCTTCAAAAAGCACAGGAAAACCACAGACAATCACATTTAGTATGAACCTGAAGTGAGGGATTCAAGATTAAATAAAATGTGGAAGAAGAGAAGAAAGCAAACCATTTTCAGCTTCTTTGTAACTTTCTTGAAGCCTTTTTCTTACAGAAGCCAGCCTTTCAGAGTCAAAATTGCTTTCCTTCTGTTCTCTCTGTCTCTACACAAAATCCCCAGAAAGGCAATTCAACAAATAGACGTTACAAAGCTTATACCAAAAATCAACTCAGCCGAACTGAATTTTTTGGGCAAGGTTAAAATGATTAAATTAAGTTGAATTTCCCTTTCTTGACATTTTTGCTAAGATAAACTGTTTGGGCATTGTAACTACAACTTCTCATTCCTAGAGAAGCATAAACCTTGGATCATAGGAATTTGTCAAAATGCCAGTTTAACAGCAAACAATCTTTTTGAAAGCATTTGCTTCTAAATTTGGTACAGACCTCCATGTCCATCAACAAGATAATGATGCAATTAGAGGCTCTAATTTGGAATGTATTAATACCTGTACATTTTGTGGAGGAGTTGAGTGAGTAGGTCTAGGTGGAGGATCCTTTCGAGGAGGAGGGATTGGCTTTGGCTTCCTTTCTGGTTCTGAATTATTCTTGTCTGAACCAAAACTCCCATCTGTCAATTGTCATCCAAAAAAGCGTTGAAAGGAAGGCTGATTAATTAAATGCACAAAAGAAACAACGATCAAATCAAACTTTGAATCAGATTCTGTACTCACTGTGTGGATTTGGAGAGTACGCAAAATCAGGAACCTATAACAGAGCAGAATCTTAGAAAGAGAAAAAAAAAAGCGCAGAATTTTCAAACAACTTTCACAAGAAAAATAATTTCTTTCACCTGTTGACGACCATTTTGAGGAAACTTTTGCTGTGGTGAATCTCCATCAGCTGCCAGACAATATTCATTGTCATTTTCACTTTAATGACATGTCAATTTCCATTCACCTTTGAAATATTTTCTCACAAAAATGAAAATTCTTCGTGTTACAGTTTAGATGATAATTTTACCCATAAGTGCAGCAGATTCAAGTTCTCCAGGTTGATTCACCTTTACCCATTCATCTACAATCTCTTTCCATTTTCTGGAGAAACAAAAAACCCAAATCATATAATCAGACTTTCCTTGAACTGCTCTTTCAAACTAAATGAACATAACAAAACATTTATACATATATGAAATTTCCATAAGCTTATTAAAACCTGACAAGTTGCTTCACTAATTTCCTAACGTCATTTGATGAATGCTTCCTCAATTTGTTCACATGCCTCCCAATATCAGTCTCCTGAAGATAGAATCATAATATGTCAATGGTCTTGAATCAAACTAAACTAGAAACTAAACCCATAAAAAAAAAAATTCGCTCCACATAATTATTACCTTGAGAGCTTGAAATGTTATATCCATATCTGCCAAGCTTTGAAGCAAATCAACCAAGGAATCTTCAGACTGTAAAAACAATAAGAAAAAAACTAAATTCAAATCAAAATCCAAAATATCAAACCAACAATACAATCAAGAAAAGTTTCAAAGACCTGATCAGGTACTTCAAGACGCTCCTTAATCTCAAGAACCCTTTTTTGTTCATCATCAAACAAGCCTCCGTAGGGATCCAAATCATCATCTTCATTATCCGATTGAGGTGTAAAAGGTGACCCTTTACCTCCTTCTCCTCCTTTACCTTCATGGAGGTTGCCTTCCTTATTAACTTGATATCCATTTGATCTCTCACCAAAATCACAGCTTTTACATCTAGTAACCATAGAAGCAGCATAAAGCTTCTCCACAATCCCATCTCTCTTTTGCTTCAACTCTTGACCATAATCCAAAGAAGCCACCAGGATTGCTGTATCTATAAAAGTCCACACATCAACACCAGCTGTTTCAAGAACTGATCTAAAATCATCCAAATCCATTAAAACTCAATAAAAAGCTAATGATTTTATTGCAAATTCAAAGGCCTGCCTCCAGGTGTCAAATCAAAATTTGTTATTCAACATAATCAGATCTGCTTGAAAACAAACACACATAATGCTTGAATTTTGCAAAATTTTTCAAAAAATTCTTTGATGCCAAAACTGAAACTGGTTCTGGGTTTTTTTTTTTTGTTGGTTTTTGAAGAAAGTCTATGGTTTTCAGTTTGCTAATAGAATTGGATTTTTTGGTGGAATATACCAAAATGGAGCTTAATTTCTTTCTTTTCTTTTCTTTTTTATATGAATTTTGAGAAAACCGTTTGGTTATTTGTTATGGTCAAGCAAAGTTTGATGATGGTGTCTTTTCTTCAAAGATTTTCTCTACAGGTTTTTTTTGGCTGGTTGTGATTTGGGAGATGAACAGACATAAGGAGAAAGAGAAACCTGCTTGAAAGAGAAACCTGTTTGAAATGAAAGGACGAAGGTTTTCTTTATTTGGAGGAAAATATTAGATAAGTGTACTCTTTTGGGTACAATTATACAAGTGTATCTGAAGAAAAATAATTACACACAAGTGAAATTTGAGATAAAAATTTTTGCGCTTTTTTTGTGGTAAGAAAAAAATTTTAAGTGTAGATAGGTTGTAGGTTGATCATTCGAAATGATTTTAATAAATAATTATCGATAAAATTTGAATTTAAAATTTTTTTATTTAAAAAAGATAAATTTTAACCTATTGAACCAATTACTTATTGATTTTTTTTTGCTTTCATTATGCAATTAAAGATGTGGTGGGTATTAAATTGATAAAGTAATTTTAATTTTCAGTATTTTTTATATTATATTCATTTTTATTTATTTATTTTTGAATAAAAATTTATATTTATTTTTATCTTCATAATGATTTTACGATTTGGATATAAAGATTTATGTACTTGTAGTTTTTTAAAAAATAAAATATTAAAATATTTAATAATTATTAAAATAAATAAAAAGTACAAAGAAAACATAGAAAAAAGGGAAAGTAAGGTTATATTTGATAAACTAAAAAAATTAAGTGCTGAAAAATTAAGTATTGAATTTTTAATATTAAATTTGATAAGTATTGAATTTAAATTATAAAAATTATTTGGTATTTTACTGAAAATTAATACTGAAAATAAATATGTTGTTGATAATGTAAAACATTGAATTTTAAAAATTTATAATTTTATTTTTTTATATTTATTTTCATTGCATATATTGAAGTAGTATTTTTAAGGGATAATAATTCAAAAAAAATTAATATTGAACATTTTCTACATGTAATATATATATTACGCATCCCTACCATTATTTTCAGAATATTTTAAATTCATATCCATTTTATTTTTTTTTTCAAAATTTAATACTTATACATATTTTTGTTCAGATAAAAAAATTAAAATTTTCATTGAATATACATAAAATTGGCATTTCTATATGCAATAAATACATTTTTTGCTACTAATATTAATCATTCAATTACTAATGAGATTTTAGTTTAGTAACAAAAGACAAGTCTTTAAATTTTAAGTCATAAATTCAAGTTTTATTATATGTGAATTTAGTTCAATTTTATGTTACATTTATCTAATTATTTATTAATTTTGATTGATTTATTTTCATATTTAATTAAGCAATTTCTTATATAATTTAATACTTTAATAATATTGCATCTTTGTCTTATAATTGCAACTTCATCAAAATCTTATTTTTTTTAGCATTAATAATAATATGATTTCAATTAAAAAAATATTTTAAATAAACACGAAGATTAACATGAGTAATCTGAGTAGTTATTTGAGTCGTTAGCTTCATAAATGTAAATGAAAAATAACTCCAATTATAAATGCTTTTAAACCTGTTTTTTATTCAAAATTTTTGAACAATTAATTTTTAAAAATTGAAAATGCCGTTTGTTAAAATAAGATTATGGAAATCACCTTATCTGTCATTAGCTTTGGTCGAGTACATTTAGTGATATTGGAGACAGATCGTGAGTGGAGGGATGATTTTGGTGCCGTATTTTGCGCGTGATGATGTAATTTCTGTGTGTAAAATAATATGCCATATTTCAATTCCATTCCCCAATTTTTGCAGTGAAAAACTATAAAAAGAATTGTCGACAGTGTGAACAGAATCGGTAAGAGATGAATATTGAGTTTATTAATATTTAGATTTAAATTTTTTTATAATTTTTTATTGATAAATAATTTATATATTTAAAAATTTATAAATAAAAATTTAATAAACTCATAAATTTTAATTAAATTGATAATTTACTTTGGCTTTAAATATGAAATAACTTTCTTTGCTCTTATATAAAAGAATAAGATTCTATCAACCAGAATGCTTCGCATTATGTTCTTCATCGTAAATGCCAATACGGCAAATACCAAACTTCATTCATTTTGTTAAGAGAGCATCGGATTGTTTAACAATCTGATTACAGCTTTAAATCTATTATTTCACGCAAAATTGTGAATTAAAATTTTACACTCCTTCCTCCCAAATTTTTGGGTCACTTTAACTTCAGCAAGTTTAAGAAAAAATTAATTTTAAATATTTAATATTAAATTTTAATATTGTATAAAATTATTTTTTTATAATTTTTAATGTCAAAAAATAAAAATATAAAAAATAGTTTTAAAATATAAAAGAATAGCAGTTTTTGTTTTTAAAAAGATGATATGATTTTACAAAACATTCAAAAAATAAAAAATGGACAAAAAAAAGATAGAGAAATTAAATGAGATTAAAATATTATTATAATTCTTTATATTTATTATTATGTTAATTTTTTAATTTTTAAATACATTTTAATAACGTATGTGGCAATCGTTAATTTTTGTTAGTGGTAGATAATTATATATATATATATATTTAAAATTTTTAAATTTCATAAACGAAATTAAAAGATTATATTATGTGATTTTTTAATTATATATTTAATGAAAGAATATGTAACAATTCTCTAATTTCGTTAAGGGAGTTTTTATTTGTATCCTACTAAATATTTTCAGCATTTTTTTATAAAGATACCTTTAAGTAAAATTAAATAATTATCTTTTATTAAACCGTTTTTTTAACCCTTTTTCATCCATTTCTATTCTTCATTTTTCTTTTCTTTTTCTTCATGTTCTTTTTTCTGCAATTCTACCCTAGACCCTAATTCATTAAAACTACTTGTCTTAACTTCTACATTGTAAAAATGGATAGCCAAATGAAAAAGAAAACTAGTGGAGATGAAGATGGTCGAATAAACGATAAGGTAAATCTATCTTGAATTTGACTTATAAATTTGAACATCTAGTTAAGCATATCTAAAAATAATATTACATTATCGATGTGAATATTCGACGTATTCGATATTATTATCGTGTGTGCATATCCAGTATTAGTCCCAGATATGCATATCTGGTATTGTATAATGATTTTCAAATATACATATTCAATAAGTATTTAAGTAACCAAAATGCATATTCAAAATGCATATTAAAAAACAATTATATATTACCAAATATGCATATTCGGTAACATAAAGAATTTAACAGATATGTATATCCAGTAGCATAAAGTACTTAATAGATATCTTTATCTAAAAATATATAAAACCTATCAATTTTCATATCCGATAATGTGATCATTTTAATTTTTTTAACTTCTTTCAATATGCAAAACAATTTTGAAATGGCACTTGCAGAGTGGAATGAATCACCATACAATTTGGATATAAGTTATGATTGCAGTTTTTCATTTACTACAACAGAGTTATCATGTTTTGAAGTTAGATTACATAGAGACATATGTTAGTTTACATTGACGGACAATGTGATAAGTATAATTTGTTGTACAAGTGTTTTGTAGTAAGAAAATTTTAGTTTTATGGGTTAGACAAATTGGAAAAGATAATAGTTTTGTTGTTGTTATTAGAAACGTTAATTTGGAAAATCTAGCTAGGAAACCTAGAATAAAATTGGCATGTGAGCAAAGTGAAAAATACAAGCAATAAAATAATAAGGCAAATGCGGAAAAAAACGTAGCATAAAAGAACGAGAACAAAAAAGTATGGTTACCCATTTGAGTTACAAGGGATTAAATTGATAACAAACATGAGTGGGGGTGTGAAAGTAGTATATGGGTTTCATAATCATCTACTAGTAAAACATTTAGAGGGATATTCATATACGCGTCAATTGTCTAATAAAGAAAAAATAATAATGGTTGATATGTCAAACAGTATGAGTAGACTAAAAAGCATCAATTTACCTAAAACAACATGGTGAAAAGAAATATCAGCACAATAAAGATTATATATAATGAATGTCAGAGATACAAATTGATTGAGATAGTTGATAGATGACAAATGAAATAATTGATGAAAAAGTTGAAAGATTGTAAATTCATGGAGTGGCACAGGACTAACAAGACAAGCGAATTATCAAAGACTTATTCTGGGCTAAATTTATTGGTATAGATTTATTGCATGCCTTCTTAAGTGTCCGGATTGTACTTATAAAATCAATAGATATAATTTCTCGTTGCTTGAGATTATTGGTGTGACATTTACTGAGATGACATTCTTTGTTGTATTTGTGTTCATAGAAGTCAAATGGTATGACAACTATTGTTGGGCACTATATACGTTAAAAAGTTTGATGCTTCCTGGTATATTTTTTAATGCATTATTATTTATAGAAACTTTGCATTGTTGAATGTAATAGAAAGTATGTTCCCCAATACAACAATTCTTTTATACAAATTGCATATATCAAGAAATGTGCTTTTGAATTATAAGAAGTTTTTTTAGTACAAGCAGAAGTGAGAGGCATTTATGTTAGTATAGAGCATTTTTATGCTCTTTTCTATCAATGATGAGTACCAAATGCATTTAAGTTCACTAAAAATTGATTACCAAACTTATCAAAGAGTAATCAATACATGAATGAACAATGGTTGACAAAGTATAAGGATAGATTTGTTGCTGCTTAAACAAACAAAATGATGCACTTTGGTAATATTACAACAAATATGTGTAATTTTTGTTATATTTTAAAGATTATTTTGATTTTCACAATTCATAACATAACATTCATATTAATATACCTTTCTAAATTCATTTAGGGCCTAGAATGCATATGCAAAGTTGAAAAAGCTTCTTGGATCATTTTAAGAGGATTTTTGAATCATCATGGAAGATAATCAACTCTTTTATTGAGCTTTGATATATAGATAAAGGCTTTATTTAAGAGAAGCCTTATAGTTGTTGAACATAATTAATATTATTTAAAGAGTTGTAAGGACTGGTATTTAGGAGTGCACTAAATATAATTTTGATGAAGACCAAACGAGCAAATCAAGTTGGAATTAACAAGCATACTTGTGGTTATATGATAAAGGCACATAAGAATTACCTTACATGCATAAAATTATAGAGCATATCAGAGTAAGAAGTCCAATTTCTTTATCTAAAGTGCATCATCATTGGATGAAGTTAGACTTAATGAAAAGTAAAGTTAATGAGGTATCCTTTAAGTTTACCATTGTGTTTGAGGTTGAATGAATCATAAAATGCTTCAATGAATGTGATGAGGCCGATAAATAAGCCATGAAAAGAAAATTAAGAGAATCAGGTGACACGTGAACAATTTTTCTAGTTCCACTACTAGATATAGCTAAGACAGAAGGTTATAAAGATATAAAAGCAAATATATCTACATAATGTAACCTTTTACATTGGTAGATTATATTATCTACTCAAAATAGTACATCACCATTAAACATTGTCAATTTAGTGCAAGTGATGACGTGATAAATAAACTTCCCATTCATCATTTCGAAGGTAAACAAAAAAATGCGATATTTGGATGGTTTACCCATAAAGTTATAACCATACATACAGGGATCATGAATGTTAAGGTAGATGGACACTATAGTTTTGTTATGTTATTGGGTTGCTTATAATGGGTTTAGATAACTAGGCACAGATGCAACGAGATTTATTTGATGAACTTAATTGGTATCGAGGTAAATATGTGATGTTCTATGAATCCACAGAGCATGTTAAGGAGTTGTTAAAACCTTATCATGATTTGAGACTTGTGCCTCATATGATAAGTGGATGATCTTACCTAATATAAATTATTTAAAAGCCTCATGATAAGATGTCATACTAGTTCATATCAATTCGAGATAGTGCCTAATATATCTCCCATTTTAGATCTGTAACACTTGTGTTATTGGAGGACAGAGTTATTATGATTGAATTTGTTAATGATTTTCATTTTATGCAAATATTGAGAAATATATTTGATTTTTTTGTATTTTATATTTGATAATTATATACTCTCAATATTTAATTAATCTTTTTTTACAGGTATTAATGAATTCAGTCTCACCAATACCTTTATTTGTATATAATTGGCGTAAACATTGATATGACGTGCTTGAGAATGAGAAGTTCCTTTATATACATTAAACATTTAACGAATCATTTTTCACAAGTATTATAAATTCGATCTTACCAGTACCTCTAATTGCATGCAACCAGCATAAGTATTGATATGAGTGTGCTTAGGGATGAAAAGTTTCATATGTAGCTCATGATTATAATATACATGTATCATAGTAATTTGTCATTTATAAGAGAGATATTTTCATCATTTAAGACATGAAAGGCATTATAGTGATTTGATATTTATAAGAGAGGTATCTTTGTCATTTAAGAAAAGAAAGGTATTATAGTAATTTATTATTTAATTAATAAAGGGATATTTTTGTCATTTACATAAAAGGATACCATCATCTTTTTAATAAGTGTCAAGCAATTAGTAAAAACTTAAAAAGGGTAAATTTATCTTTTCTCTGGTAGATTACTTTTGTTTTATATTCATATAATTTAAAATAAAAAATAAGAACATTAATAAATAATATACATGAATCCAATTAGTTTCAAATCATAAAATTTATTTTTTATAATTATTTCAATTCAAATCAATCAAAGTCACGGAATGAAAGACATATATCATTTAATTAATTATCATATGTCATTTCATTTCTTCTAAACCTAAAACAATAAGATATGAATTAAGCATAAAAAATTTAAGAGATACCAAATCACTTAAAAATTACATACTAAAGTAATAAAAAATAAAATTGAGGATATGCATACATGTATTCATAAAATATTTCTATATATATAATTATAATAGGATTCATTATTACATAACATAAAAAATTCTCAAAAATTAAAAAGAATATAAAAGATAATATTAATTCAGTATAATAATTAATAATAAAGAGTACTTATAAATCTTTATGAAAATACTAATAGTTGCTTCTTTGTCTTCCACAAGGGCTATTATTTTTTTTTCTAGAAGCTTCTTTATGCATAAGCTTCTGACTTCATTTTTTTTTTTTTCATTCTAAACAATTCATTTTCTTGCTTCTATTATTAATAATAAAAAATTATTCAATAGGCAAAACAAATTTTTGCACGTGCTTCATGCTGCTTTACTTAAGAAGAGTTTTTTTTTTTTTTTTTGTTATAAAAGGATAAAATCTTAATATAAATAAAAAAATTTAATTCGAAATTAAATCTTTGATTTTTTTTAAATATTTTTAATTATTAAATTAAAAATTTGGGGACGAGTTAAAAAAGTTGGATCAACATGAATTGATTCAAAGATTTAAGGGAAAAATTGAACTAAAGGACCCATCGTACATCTGCGAAGACGAGGAAAAGGAGCGTACAAGAGCGGTATGGAGCCTGCCTTCCAATCTACTGTTCACCCACAAATAACCATAAGCTCCTGAATAAAGGATAGGAAAGGACTACATGTAATTTGTAGTTTTTTTCTATGAAAAACGAAAAACTAGATGCTTTTACTTTTATGTTGACTAATTCTAATATAATTTGTGTTGCATATTTGTTCATTTTAAATTAATTATGATATTATTTTTATTTTATAATAAGTATTAAAAAGTAAAAATAAATAATAAAATATAAGTAATACCAGTATTAAGAAAATCTTGATTACGAATGTAACTTCTTAAAAAAAAAAAAGTATAAAGGAAATAGATCCTAAAAACTAAAGTTATTTTCATAAAATATTGTTTGGTCATTTCTTTTTATTGCAATCGAAGTTTTCTAGTTGTGTTTAAATATGATAATTATTGTCAAAACTAAATATAAGAATAAAATCTCATTATATTTTTTTAGATAAAAATAAAAATAAATCTTCAAAAACTATATATATCAAATATGTATCATAGTTACATGAATCGGACTGAATAATGAATTATTTAAAAAGTTAGGTTATTAGGTTATTAGTTCAATTTTTGAATGAATCGAGTCAATTGTTGAACTAATAAAATTATTTTAAAATATAAATATTTTAAAATTTTAATTCATTATGTGATAAATAATAAAATTTTATTGTAAATAATTTTATACTTAAAATATTAAAATATATAAAATAATATAATAAATGTGAAAAAAGTATATATATTTAAAGAATATATAATAAATTTAAATTACAAAAAGAAATTTAAAATATTAGTCAAATAGTTTAACAATATTAATTTAAAGAACCAAATAAAAGTAAATATCCTAAAAAAATTAAAACTAAAAAAAAATAAAATTCTAAAAAAATAAAAAAAAAAGCTCATGTAAACTATAAATTAAAAAAAAAGTACCTTCAAACTCCAATATGATGGGCAAAATTTTACTTTTAATCAATCAAATCCTTATTCTTTAATTTGATATGAGTGTGTAACTAAGAAATAAAAATGGGAAAAGGATTATATTTTATCAATTTAATTTTTTAGTGTGGACAAAGTGCAATAGAGGACAATACCATTTTATTTAGATTTTAATTATTTGATTATTTTATTTTATTTTAAAATATATTATTTTAATTAAATAACATAATAATTAATAATAACTTTTAAAGCTATTTATTTATTTATTAATTAAACAACCGATAACATGCACTAATAAAACATGTGAGATTTTATTATGATGTTGAAAGCAATGTATTGTGAAGTTGGTCCATGAAAAGTCTATTCTTACTTAGGTAGCAAAACAAAAAAAACATGGTCGTTAGATGATGCACGTATCAACTCCCAACTTCCAATAGTTTCGAATTTTCATGCTTTGAAAGTGATATGGGTGTTCCACAATAATAAATTTTTATTTTTTATTTTTACAAAGGGAGTTTGTATGGAAATTATTTAGATGCTAGACATGGTTACGGCAATATTATCAGTAAGAAAGAAAGGGAGCGGGAGGCTACAATTGTTTTACAAGAGTAAAAATCTCATGACAAATGTTATTTAATTTTTAATAAATTAGGCTATATTTGATGAGTTCCATGTTCTTTGTCCCCAATATATAAAATTCATTCAAAAATTTTGAGTCTTGTAATTTTTTTATCAAATTGTGCATCGAACACTAAATTAAATATTAAAATGCAAATTAATAAGTATTTATAATAAGTCAAAAAGTTAAAAGGTTGGATTGAGAACAAGGATTACAAAGCATCTTCCCTTAAAAATAATAACAAAAAGAAAAAAAAAACGTTAAGAAAAGAAATGAGAGTATAACACAAGCCAAACACTAAAAAGTTATAAAGCAAAAAAAGAATAGAAAGATGCTTTGAGGCTTTATACATGAACTACTTTTAATGTATTTCTTAGTAGCCAATCCCATAATCAACCATTTCATCAATATTTTAAGCTTTGCATCGCCTAAACCCTTAAGGTATTTGATTCCAGGAATTTAGAATTCCCATAGAAAAGTTGATCTTTGAAGAACTGTCGATTTTGACTAGTAGCTGATTCTTTTTATCATAAGAATGCTAAATTTTTATATTTTGTTCACGAAATATTAGATTATATAATAAAAACTTTTTATTATAATATTTTTTATTACATGCGAATAACACGTAATAAATATTACAACTCTTAATTGTTAATTTGTCATATATGTAGTTACATAATCATTATAATTTTTTATTTTTTATTAATTAATTTCTTAAACAAAAAAATAAAGAAATTTTTTATTTTTCGATTATATTAAAAATAAGATTGTATATTATGAAAAAAAAAATAAAAAACACATAAGGACAATGTTTATTGAGTAAAAAAATAACTTAATATTGGAAAAGCACAACATTTTGGTTATTACAAATGTAATTTTTTAATATTTCTTAAATTAATATTAGACAAGGACAACATTTTTTTATTTTATAAACTCTGTAGTATTGAACAAGTATGATATTTTGGTCATTATATACATAGTTTTTGACAAATCATCAAAACATGACAATCATTTGGAAAGGGCTTTATGATTATAGCCATATGGGTAGTGAATATGCATCTGGGCATGATTTGATCTTCCATCCTAAGCCTAATATTTATGCAACAGTAGCACTAATTGTGATAAAAGCGTGTAAAACCATAATCAAATTATGGCAGCTAGCAAAGTTGATTATAATTATTACGGGCTTGAAACACTCCCAGTGTGCAAAGGTGAAAAGGCATGCATCTATCTTGTATTTATCTTTGAACATAAAATCAATTGAATGATCAACTAGAATTTTCATTGGCTACAAATAGATGTCAATATCATAAGCCTAACACATCAAAATTTGGATCAATCTAAGTATCAAATTATATTGATCTAGGCCCTAGATATTGATAGTAATATGTTCATCAGGACCTGGAATGTTTCTTATATTTAATAGGCATGATGTTTTTGTTTTATAAATGCTATAATATTAATAAAGCATGACATTTTAGTCATTGTAAATGCAGTTTTGACAAACAATCAAAATATTATATTTAATAAGGGCGACGATTTGATTATTATAAATGTAATCTTTGACACATCATCAAAATGTTATATTTAACAAATACGATGTTTTGGTCATTATAAACGTAATTTTTGATAAATCATCAAAATATTATGTTTAACAAGCATGAAATTTTGTTTTATAAAAGCCAAGTATTAAGCAAACACGATATTTTTGTCATTATAAATATAGTGTTTGACAATTCATTATATACTTATTTTTTCCAAATCTATAGACACTCATGTCTGTAACAGTGTATCCTTGCTCCACATTGTTCTTAAATCTAAACATGCCTTATGTTGTCATCGTCATTGCTGTTGCCTTATTATTTGAAGTAATAAATCATTTCTCATTATTTTACAATATAAAACAAAGAAAATAATAAGTTTTTCAAAGGCTGTGTCTCTCATTTCCATTTCATATTTGTTTGAAGAGATATAATGATTCTATGAGTATAAGTGTTGGTTACCTTTTTTATTATTTAAAGGGATTGACTATCTGTAATAAAAAAAAATAACATGAGTAACATTTTCAATATATATTTAATTATTTAAATAAATGTGAAAAGTACTTAACAATCCAACAATCATTTGCAGGTTCCTCATCAACCAAAAACTCAAGAAAATGAGTATTATGTCTTTTATTTCATAAAGAAAATAATAGATAACGATATTTTAAGGACACCAAATAATAGATAACGATATTTTAAGTACACCAAATAAAGTTAATTATTGTTTTTAATTACAAATACATTGTTAGTATATGGATAATTATGAATTACTTTTTTATTTCTTTTTTTCACTTCATTAATTATTTTCAATGGATTAGAAAGGAACATTTCATAAAAGAGAACATTGATAAGGTGCAGCATGAATGGTGTAACTATATATCTAGATTTATATAGTGAGGACAAGAAATGTGCATTATGTTATACAATCTCTATTTTTTATTGATGCAAATTCAACATATAATTTTTATACAAGTCCAAATTCAAGCTATAATTATTATACAATTCCAAACTCTTTATCTTGCTTTTATGTGGATAATGTTCAAATTCAACATATATGAATATTTTTACAAATTCAAATATTTTTCCTTACTTTTATGTGGATCATGTGATATCGTCCAAATTGTATAAATTGAATAGCTAGGAGTTTGAGAGCAATAATTTATTATGTATTATTAAACTTAACATATATGACATTTTGGTGTTAAAAAATAGTCTTTGCTTGACAAATATGACGTTTTTATATTAAAAAATGCATTCTTTGTCATTTTATAAAATTTAAAATTTTAAAATTATCAAATTTTATGATAACTTGATAAAGATGACATTTTTAGGTTAAGAAACACAGCTTTTACTTAACAAAGATAATGTTTTAATGTTAAAAAATGTAGTATTTGTCAGTTTATAAGATTTAAAATTGAACTTTATTAAATTTTATGTTAATTTGACAAATATTACTTTTATATGTTAAAAAACATAATTTTTGCTTGACAAAAATGATGTTTTGATATTAAAAACACAGGCTTTATCAATTTGTCATATTTAAAATTGAATTTTGTCAAATTTTATGTTGATTTGATAAAGATGATATTTTTATATTTAAAAACATAATTTTTACTTGAAAAAGATGATATTTTTATGTTTAAAAACAAGTTTTTGCTTAACAAAAATGATATTATGATGTTAAAAAATACAGTCTTTGTCAATTTATCATATTTAAATTAAACTTTGTCAAATTTTATGTTAACTTGACAAAGATGGCATTTTTATGTTTAAAAATGTAGTATTTGTCTAAATGTTTTTAGATTTAAATTAGTTAATTATGTTAACCATGGCGTTATTCTCTTAATAAACTCAATATTTATCTAATGCTTTCTTGAATTGAAAAAAGTAATTATATAAATTTAAAAAGTAATTATAACTTTTTTATATAGTCTTCAAATTACATATTCCATAATTGAAAACAATTCAACATTAGAAATAAAATACAATGTCCATAATCTAAAAAAAAAGTAATTATAATTTTCAACATTACAAATATAATATGATGTCCATAATTTAAAACAGCTACATATGTCCTAGAGGAAAAAAGTCAAATGATGGTCAATAAGCATTGTATTCATTCAATTACTTCTGTATGTAATCTTTTCTAAATTCATTTAGCAGAGCAAAGAAGAAACAAATCTTATGTGTATCCCTTAAGATATACTCTCTAGTAGATAATATTTCATTTTAGGAGAATTTATCTAATTACATGATTTTTGTTAAAGAGTAACATTCGCCTATCACTTCCCTCAGCTTCTTTCTTAAAACAAAAAGAAATGTCCTTAATTTATTACGCTACCATATAATATGCAACCCCAATATTGCTTATTTGTTCCACAATTCATCTAAGTCATTAGAGCTCTTTGAATCTTTTTGGTCATACGACATTTTACTTATGGTATGTGTTGTGGCACAAGTTGAACATTAACTTTATCATCTTCTATTCTCTCATCATCATGATCAGCGTCGTACTCATTCTTGTTATACCCAAAATCAACATTATCATAAGCATGAAATGATTCCACAGTATCAACTATGGTTTCAACATTAGCTTTAATTGCTCTATCTTAACCAAATATCTTCACAAAGCCATCAAAAAATGAAGAAAATATTTGTTCTTCAACTTTCTGGCATGTGGGTGATTTTACACAAAAGTTAAATTAAAAAGATTTAACTGTATATATAAAAAATATTTTGATAAGAAATAAACAACCAAGGTAAATTCTACTTGTATGTTAACTACTTATCTGAACCCACCAATCAAAAATATCTTTGGATATAGTTACACATTTATCTTTATCGTTACATCCAAATCTAATTGAGATGGCTATCATATCACAAATAGCATTATACTATCTCTTTAGTAACTTGACTTTTGATTCAATGTATAGTTTTGCCTTCAATTGTGATTTAGGAATTTTGGCCTCTAACATCCTTTCTAATTATCCTTAGTAGCCAACTTTGATTGTTTCATTATTAGCTTTTCATCTAAGATCATTTATCAATAAATATAGGCATTGGAGAAGTGTGGTATCCTTAGCTTTTGTCCGTGTGTGATTACCAACATAAGTTTATTTTCTTCTTTTGTTTGTACTTTTTACTTTCAAAGCGGATGACGACATATCAATATCTTAATAATCTAGTTAGACATCATACAACAAATGCACATCATATCAAAAACCAATAATTACAAAGGGAAAAAAATCAATAGATAGGGTAACAAAACAAATATTATTGTAAATAATAGTTAACTACATTATACACTTAACAATAAAACAAATAGGAAAACAAATATAAAATAAATGTAGAAAATAAATAGTATACTTAATATACCGTACACTAAACAATGTTAGCAATCAAATAGAAAAAAAAATAAACTGTCATTAACCATTGGATTACAACTAATTCGTGAACATTTTCTTTGTCAGCTTGTCTCTAAATTTAGTCTAAACATCACTTGGCTCTATGTGCCTAATCAAATCTTGATAATCATTATCTTTTACTTGACTACTATTCGCTTCACTAATATCACCTTCAATAAGGTCAATTGACATCTTGACCTAATAAAATTATGGAGAAGACAACAAGTAAAATTGATTTTACATTGTATTTTAATTGGATAAAATGATTTCTCTCTTAAAATTGTCAATCTAGCTTTTAATATACCAAAACATCTCTCAATACAATTTCTTACTTGAGAGTGTTTTATATTAAAGTATTCTTAGAGTGTCACAGGTTGGTGTCTTGGCCTTTAATCTTTTTTATATTTAAATTAATTGATATAATTTTACAAAAATTCTTCTATCAATTTTACAACTATACACACTCTGTATATCACTATTAAAGATTATTTTGTTTAAATTTAACGACCTAATCTGAAGCTTATAAAGAGTTTCATCAATATAAAAGATTTTATGGCTTTTTTTAAACTTTAAAATAACTAATGTCACAGCAATAATAAGCAATAGTTGAAACATACTCTCAATCTGATTCATTTACAAAATAATCATTGTTACTGATCGCATCTTTTTTTTATTGATAAACAGGACATAACTGTTTACAAGAAAAATTTGTGTTAATGTTCAAAACATGTATTTTAAGCAATGATGTGCATTTCGTGGGTCAAGATCTAAGCCACATCCAACGAATAACAAATAGCAAGAAAACATTTGAGTAAATCAAGATCTAAGCCAAATAGAATAAATAACAAATAGTAAGAACACATATGATAGATTAACAACTTTTAAATTAAGATCTAACCTACACCTAGTAATATAGCAAAAAGACATCTGACGTAAGAAAATAATACAAAAACTCAAAAACATAAACCCGATTGTATAAAAACAAAGAGTAAACTGACAGGATAATGATAAAGATAAATTAAAATAAACCAAATGAAGATGAATTTATAAAGTTGGAAGGTGATGTTGTGTAAAACAGAAAGGCTACGATCTAGAGTCTTATTAGAATTTTATGTCTGCCAAAACAAAATAACTATGCGTTAGATATAAAAATAACTCCTGAACTATACACTTTTTATCAATTTGGTACTTTAAAAAAATAAAATTATCAGTTAGGTATTTCAACTTTCATTCTATCAACCACTTTAGTATGTAAGACTAACATTATTAATCAACTTACTAACATGGCATGAATATCCAATAAGATATTGACATGTGTCAAAAGTCTAATCAGCGCTACATCATCAATTACCATACCAGCATTAAGAGACAAATTCAATAAAATTCAATAAATTTTTTTTAAATTTTTTTAAAAAGTTTTAAAAATCCTAAATATTTTTAAAAAATTATTTAAAAATTAAATTTTTTTTAAAATTTTAAAAATTATGAAAACTTAAAAAATTAAAAAAAATCTAAATTTTAATAAAAATCCCAAAATATTAAAAAAAAAAAAAAGAAAATTTTAATAGGAATAAATTTGTCTTCAAATTCAAAAAAAATTTCTCAAAAAATTTTAAATACAAAAATCTAAATTTTTTTTGAAAAAGTCTAAAAATTTTCAAAAAATGTAAATTTTTTTTAAAAATTATGAAAAATTTTCATTTATTTGAATCATACAATTTTAAATATATATTTAATGAATTTTTAGATTTTTTTGAATTTTTTTATTTTTACTAAAATTTTAATTTTAATTTTTAAAATTTTTTATAATTTTTTAGAATATTTTAAAATTTTGGAATTTTTTTATATTTTGAAACTTTTAAAAATTTTGAAGAATTTTTTTTCTAAATTTTAGATTTAAAAAAGTTAGATTTTTTTATTTTCAATTTTTAAGCTTTTTATGATTCATTTTTTATTTTAAGAAAATATTTTGTATTAAAATTTTTATCTTTTTGAATTTTAAATTTTTTTGAATTTTTGGATTTTTTATTAAAATTGTGAAAAATTTTTAATCTTTTAAAGTTTTCATTTGCTTTTTAATTTTTATAATTTTAAAAATATTTCTTATTTTTATATTTTTATAATTTTTAAAAAATATTTAAGATTTTTTAAAAATTTTAAAATTTTTTATTTAATGCTAATGTGACAATTGATAACATGACGCAGACTATATTTTTTTTACACATTCCGCATCTTATTGGATATTCATATCATATTAATAAGTGGACTAACAATATTAGTTCAAAGTACCAAAAAAATGACGGAATAAAGATTTGAATATCAAACTGATAATTTTATTTCTTTAGCTAGCAAATTGACAAAAAATGTATAGTTTATGAGTCATTTTTATATTTAACCCAATAAATAGACAATATTAAAATAATATAACAAAACTATATATGTCAATTACTACATCTCTAAAATAAAACCATTGTTGATATCATAAAAAGATTTATTTATTTTGTTATTATTTTCTATTATCGATTACGTTTTATATTTAAAAAATGTGATTATTACTAGTTGATAACTAAACAATTATTATGTTTTATCAATGTTATATTTCAATAATAGAAAAACATTATTGATATAGAGAAATATATTATTTATTTTAGTTTTACCTATGTTTTATATGTGAAAAATGTTATTAGTTCCAGTGATCAATTATTACTATTTATTAACAATTACGTTTTCATAACAAGAAACATAATCATGAGATAAAGAAATACAAATTAAATTTTAGTTTTATCAGTTACTATTTTTTTTTACACAAAACGTAATTAAATGTAAAATAAATATTATACGATATTGACTCTACCAACAATAATTATATTTTATGTAAAAAAAAGTTATGTTTTATTAATTACTACGTTTCCATATTAATAAATATTATTGATATTGAAAATATAAAATTTATTTTGTTATTATTTTAAACAATCAATTATGTTTCATATGTTAAAAATGTAATATTTTTGAAACTATAAAAAAATTTCAAAATCTTAATTTTGAAACAATCTCATACGATTTTGTTTTTAAAATGTTATTTTTATTATAATTAATTTTTTATAATATATTATAATATATAACTACATTTCTAATATAACAATTATGTGTAAATAAAAAAATTGATTTATTAAAATTTTATTTTATTCATCCTTTAATTACGTTTATAATTCAAAAATATTATTTTTTTTTAATTTTATTAATTGAAAATAAATATTTAAATTTATAAAAATTTAAATACACATAATCATTGTTAAGTGTCTAATTATATGACTAAGAATACAGATTTATCTAACCGTATGATTAGAAATACAAATTTACATGTTAAAAAAGGTATCGATTTATCATTCAATTACATTGATTTTAAAAGTAAAAGAGATTATAAAAAATTATTATTGAGATCAAAAGTAAAATAAATTTTACATTATTTCAAAAATCTTAAAAAAATTTAGGGAAAGTTGGATTGTTGACTTAAGGTTATTACCCTCCTTTTTTGACATTACTTAGAATCTTAGAAAATCTCATAAATTAGACTTTATGAATCAAACTAAAAAAAATCAAGTTACGAAAATTTTAACCAATAATCTAACTTTTTCCGACGAAACACTCTTTGAAGTAGCTGAAAAATTATCCCACCCTAAAGTCCAAAGAAGATATTTTGTGTCCCCAAACAACGTTTTTTTTTATTTTCCTTGAAGTTCCCAAAGAAGCAATAAAATAGGTTTAATATTTCTTTATTGGAAAGTATGCAAATGGTAATGAGCAAAACTAGACTCTCAGTTATAATAATGGATGGGACCCTAAGCTTAATTGTTGATTACTTATCAATAAATGAGTTTTTATTTTTTACTATGCTGATTCTTATTTGATACTACTAATCTCAAATGCACGATACATGTCATAATTAAGAAAAAATGTTATTTTGATTTAAGGGATTAAATAATTTATCTATTATCCAATAAAAAAAAATAAGATTTCACAAAAAATAATTATAAAATCAACATTTTGAAACAACTTATTCCACAAATGAATCGCTTATTCTGGCCAACTCTATTTTTCCTAGACAAGAATTCGTCACTTAAAGTGGCTTGACAAGGCTTGTTTGTTTTCAGTGCAAGTACATCTGGAAATCCATATCCATATCAGATGGGTCCAAGCTTGACCAGAGCACACAGCATATAAAAGTTTATTGCTTCAATTTAGTATCAATCTACTGTTTAGGATAAACTTCAATATAAAAAGCTATCCACCATTTAGGATGTTTAATGATCTTGTCGAGGTGACAACACGATCGATCGTTTGGTAATCACAATCATCATTAACATTTGGGTTAAATAAGATAACTTCAATCATCAAAATTTTGTTGGTAAAAGATCACTATCCTATCTCTCTCATAATCCAGTTTTTTACAAATAAAAAAAAAAAAAATTCTTCTCAATCACCCTCAGTTGCTGCTTTTATGTCGAGATTATTCTGAAATTTCCAAGCAAAATGCAATACAGAACTATACCCCCAGTCCCCAACACCATCAAGTTTCAAGCCAAATGTAATACAACGGTAGTTCATGAATGATTTTTGATACATGATACAATGAGGAATTTCATGATGATAAAAAAATTACCTTCACTTGATTTCCCTTTTTCTCCCTACTTCGTAAGCCCTACTATCCATAATCACAAAAATGGCTTTCTTTTGTTTCTCTGGAGCTTGCCGAAGTTGATTCCACAAACTCGTAGATTTAACGAAGGTTTCTCAGCAACAGGAATGCTCACTTGAATTTCGTATCTGATGTTGTGCTGCAGAAACATTTGATCAAAAGTTCTATAAGGACAAAGTTTGAAATGAAGCACAGGCAGTTACTTTAAGCTATTAATGGAGTTTTGAATATTCGAAAACTCAAATACAAGCTTTTCAATTTAAAAGATTAGCATGGGAATAATTATTGAGCACTATGACCACAATTTCCTCACAACCCTCAGCCCCTTTCTCCATAGGCTGAAAAAGCCCTTACCAATATATCTGAGTACCGTAAATTTAATTGCCAGAAGTAGGTCTTCATTGCACTACTAGATCACCAGCAGAGTAATAATCAGCAATCAGCCGGTACATGTATGACGGATTATGCCCTCCACTGTGGTCCGAGGAGGTCCATGAAAAGCAGAACCCTCTAGCAATTGCAGAAACATAAGAGCCAAATACATGCAATCTTTTTTCTCTTTTGGCCAAGATCAATGTGAAACAGTAATAGCTGAAACAGGACTATGCATTGCATCTCCACATTGTATCAACAGGGCACTAATACTCCACAATCTGGAAAAATAGTAGCAATTGATTTGGTTACCCGAATAAGAACAGAAAGCATAGAAGTTTTAAATCTTTCAAACTCCATAAAGTCCAGTTGAACTTACATGTCCGTTATAAAGAGACTAACAAGCTTTGGTGGCACATAATCAAATGTTGGATTGACAACATTAAGAAGAGAGGCACCAATGCCACTTCCAAAATCCAAGCAATCAGAGAATTCTCCAAAATCCAGCAACTCAGATGGGGACCGTAATTCATTCAGTAAAACTTCAGGATTGTGTGGATACAAAGGGCATAACTGTCATGTACACCACCAACGAGTTAACAAGCAAAAAGCACGTATAGAAGAAAAATTAAAAAAACAGGGATAATATAATATTTGCATTAGTAACCATTAACACCATCTGGGCGCATTTCATTGTTTGGCCATTTCTCTGGCCATCTTCATGTCAGCTGTGTAGCTCTTTTTGGTTGTTGATTTCTTTAGAATGAAGCTCAGGAATAAATTAGCAGAGATCTCCACAACTATACCCCCAATAATTTTGCCCTTCAAGCTCATACTTAAATTAAAAGTTTACCCTCATTAAATGTCTAGATTTAAAGTAGGGATGTAATAATATCACACAAAAAGCTTGAGAGCAGACAGCAAAACGCCATGAGATCCTGGCTTGCCGATAAATTGACTGACATGCAAATCTACACATGTCAGATTCAGCACAATTCGATTTATTGCCTTGTTGATAAGCAATAAAAGATACACCACTTCAAATCACTTTGGCCAGCACTTTGGTTGGCCACCTTCTTATAACAAGTATAGGACTCTAACCTACGTTACTGCACTCTAAATTTTTCTAAACTGCTTCAAAGGAAACATGCGCATAAGGTATGATCCACTACAAGGAAAACTGATGGAAAGCTGAACCTGAACATAAGGTATGACCCACTAAACATAGGGAAAACTGACAGGAAGCTGAATATAAGGTCTGAACATGTTGAACATACCAATGTCTTTCCTCCTTTCTTTTTTTATTTTGAAATAAATGTCATATGGATCAGACTTCAATTTCAGCGACAAATATGGGGTATCTTCTTTTTCACTGTTAACATCCCTATGTCATTCCCTCTTCACCTCCCTTTACTAGGTGTTTAGTACTTCTGCTATTCTGCATCACACAATTGGTGTTCAACTGCATGTTTTGCACCATTAAGCATATTTGAAAATATTTTTTGAACAAATAGCCCCTCTTAAAGCCCTCTAAAATTCTATCCTATCATTCATGAGCATGACACCTCAAGCTATTAAAACTGAATTCATCTAAATAAAAGAAATAAAAGAACCGTGCAAAAACAAAATTCATACCATCATAAAGGCATAAATAAATGACATAAAATGTTAATTTAAGTTGAAATGAAAAAAAAAAAAAGTGGTTTTACTTTTTATTCCACTAAAACTTCTTGAAGGTTTGCTGGTCAAGCAGGTACCTTGTGACTGCCAGCAAGTACAACAAATGGGACAACATACTTTTGAGCAGCAAGTGCAACCATGTTCAGCCCAACAGGAGCAATGACCCCACCATTAGCCAAGACAGCATAGGCTCCAACAATAACCTTCATATTTCAATCTCAAAATGAAGCTCAAAACAGTGCAAGAAACCCGTAATCAAGTAGGAAAACAGCAAAACATCACATACCATGTTTACTCGGGAAATCATGGCAAAAACTGCAGAGTCGGTAATCAATGTGGTCTGTAGACCTCTTGTGACCAATTCTTTTGCAAGAAGATGCCCCTGATACCTAAGTTAACACTAAGTAATGGGAAAAACAAAACTGTTATGCGGAGAATATCAAAATTACGACAGCTTAAATGAAATGCCTTTGCCTTGTAAAATATATTAGCCACTTGTACAAGCCTTGGAGCACCCTCCGCAACCAATACCAGAAATGATCTTTTCCTCTCTTTTGCAACACAAAGAAATTGCAGCACTGTTCTTGAACTGCCAAAAGTTAATATCACTTCCACTGACAATATGTTTTAACTATAATCAGTATACTGGAAATTTAAAATGTGAAACAATAACCTTAAACTATCAAATATGATTCTTGTAGTTTGGTCAACAAATAATCAAGGAATAAATAGTGTTTTGCAATGGAGAGAAAACCAAATTGAATTGAAAAGTTTAAGGCAGAAAAGATACTTTTGATGTATATGCTCTACTCACACCACAATCGGTTCATGGCAAGTACTAACATCTTGAATAAGTTCATTCATTGCTTCAACAACATCATGCTTCAGCTTCCGATTTCTTGAACTTTTGTCAGCAGCTGTGAACAATAAAACTCTTAAACATCAATACCCAAAAAAAAGTATAATGTTACAAGATTTAACATTACATGATTATCACCACAGAAAAGCAAGTTTTGTATAAACCAATATTTAACCACATGCAGAAACATTGTCTCAGAGAATATCAATGGCAAAATCAAAATCTAATTTCATGAAGCATAACGCAGATACAAGTGTCTCAAGTGCATTCTTGAAAAAGAAGTGCCTGAAGTAATGGGTTTACATTTGCTTTTTCCTTCAGAATCTCTGCCAGATGAAGAAGTATGCTGAACTGCAGCAGAGTCAGGCACATCCTCAAGTAGCGTCTGCAAGGAAGGTGGATGCAAAGCGTTTCTAGAAGCAGTGGCAATGGCAGTTGCTGATAAAACTGGTTGGTCATCTCGATCAGCATCATCTTCATCATCACTTACAGCTGATAAGTTCAATCCAACCATAGCAGCAGTTGTCAGAGAAAGATCCTCCTCTCTGATAATGTACAAAACACGCCTCACAATATTACCCACCACAAACTCTGCCATCGCATCCATACACTATTAACATAGAATACCAGAGGACAAGTATAAACAATCCCTATAAGAAAGTTATAGCACGTCTGGCCCAGCTTTTTTTAGCAGCTTCTCTACTCCAGAAAGCTGAAGCTACACCAAACAGGGGTTTCCAAAAACAACTTTTATCTTATCTAGAAGGTTAAAAATCAAAATATAACTTCTAAAAATAGCTGCAATGAGAAGCCGATAATTTTGTCTCAATGAAATTTTTAAACAATGAAAAGATATTCTTAGTTATTACAAAATCATTTTAATTTGACACAACACTTTACACTTATAAAAAAAACCACTTTAACATTACTTTTCCACACAACTTCTTCAGCGTGACCGAACAGACTCGTAAAATGCAAGACTTCACAAAGAAACATTATGGGGTCAAAAAATACCCTTCAAGTTCTAGTTCATAAATTTACAACAATGACCTATTAATCATTCGATATGTAAAATCCATAGATAGAAATGAACACAGATAGACGCGGTCCTAAAAAAACGCAGCAATTATCATGCATACTCTGAGCAGCATTGACTGTTCAAGTGTAATGTATCAATGTATGATACAATTTCGACATCAGCAACATGACATAAATCAAACTGATACAGAACACTAACTAATTTTCGAAAATAATCAGCAAAACCAAATCAAACCCAAACAAAAAAGGCATAATACCGACAGGATTTGCAACAATTAACCGTTCTCTAACAACCTTAACAGAATGAATCAAAGCTCCAGCCTGGTTGCTACAAGGCACTCGTGTCTGCGAAATCACTGACCAAAGCAGTTCCGCTGTCTGCTTCGCTGTTGCCTGTGAACCCTCAATCTTACTGCCCAACCACCCCAAACAAAAAAAGTTCATAAATCACTGAAAAAAAAACCCTAAAAGAATCTAACTATTTTTTTTCTAAAATTTATATTTAATGAAACAAAATGAAATGCTTTACCGTTTTTTAAGCTTGTTAAGAAAATCATTGACGAGAGCTTGGGCGTCTGGCATCCTTTTTTTAAATCAATTAAAAAAAGTAATTTCATAAATTAGACATATATATATATAAATAAAGAAAATTAAAAAATAAATTGATGAGAAAAAGATGATCGGTTCAATTACTGTACTTGCAGCAGAGAAGAGGGTTTATTATGTGAGAGAGTTGCGTAGCTGTTTACTGTAAAGCTACTTTTGTTTGAGTTCGGGTATTTTACCCGGATCCGACATGGCTCAATGGTGTGCTGGGCATCAGTTTTTGACCATCTGTCAGTACGGCGCAACCCATTTAAGGCTTGTGTCAGTGTCATGGTCTACACTTAAATTTTGAATTTACGCGACTCTGAAACTTAAACATTTACGCTTTTGATATTTCAGATTAATTTATTTATTACTTTGTGTGACTCTGAAATTTAAGTATCTATTTTTTTTACGTCTCAGATCAATTTATTTATTATAGTTCATATTATTATGAGGTATTATCTATTTTGATCTTTTAACTTCATAATTTTATCTTATAAAAAGCTTCACACTCTTATGAGATATTGTACGTTTTAGTTCTCTTGATTTCAAGATTTTATCCTACAAAAAATACATCACAAGAGAAAGGTGGTGTGAACTCGAAGTGGTGGGTATTATTCGCTCTGATCTCTTTGACTTTACAATTTTTTCTTACAAAAAACTTCACACCCTTGTGAGATATTGTGAACCCGAGGTGATGTGAACCTTTATATATCCCAGTGACATTACTCTTTAGATCCGTGACATTTTTTCCTATTTAATTGCTTGATGTGGATCGAATGATATAGGGTTGACTCTGATATCACTTGTCACGGGTGGTGATTTAAGCTCTGAACTCGCGTGGTTCCAGGAGTTTCAAGATATCTTTATGAAGTATTGTTCGTTCTGACACTCTTATCTCATAATTTTATCTTATAAAAAGTATCTTATAAGATAAACGTGATGTAAACTCTTATATATCAAGTAACTTTCTTTTTATGTTTGATATAAAATTTATGATTCTTTTTTAAATCCATGACACTCACACTTATCAACTCCAACTACACGTCATGGCTAGCAACCTATAAACAGGGTCGCATCATACAACTTTTTTTAAAATTTCATTTGTAAGGTCATTACGGCTTTGAGGTTAAGGCTGACAATTCGTATTATTGGATCGTAATTGGGTCTGAAGGTGTTTTTGAGCAAGATTAGATTGGGGTAACGTTGATTGAAATTTGATATTAATAATTTATATATTTATTTAGATTTAAATTAGTTTAAAATTTTAAATTTTAAAAATTTTTAAATTTGATTTAAATTAAAAAATAAATGTTATGTTTATTCATTAAATTTACAATAATACATTAAAAATTATATAATTAAATTAAATTTAATAAGATTATATTTAATTTAAATATATATAAAAATTAAAATTAAGTTTAATAAAATATAAATTTTTTATTTTCATATTTTTATATATATAAATTAATTTTTATATATATATTCACATATATATAAAAATAAAAAAATTATATATACGTGTGAATTTGAATTAAATCAAATTTATACTTTAAATATTTTATTTTAAGGTTCAATTTAAAATATAAATAGACCTAAAAATTATATCTCATTTAATAAATTTTAATTTTATATTCAAATTCTCTAAGAATTTGTACAAATCTTCGTATTTAAATGAGCAACTCAATCTTTAAATAAATCTAATTGTATCATATTTATAACATATATTAAAGCAGTTCCGTCCGTGAAGAGACTGCTTCAATAACTCTACAATGTCAATAAAAATAATTGGAGGCAAATTTGGTGAAAAAAAAGTCTCCATAAACTTCTCTATCATTTCTTCTCCTTTCTCTTTTTCTCTTTTTTTTTTTTCGCTTCTCTCTTTCTTCTCTTCTAACCAAATCCAAGTCTTGCCCAATCATCGGTTACTACCCGTCTTCTTTTCTTCCTTCTTTCTTCTCTTTTCTTCTCCCTTCCTTTTTCGATAGCTAAATCTTTGCTCGGACAGTCCAAGTCTTTCACTGTTAAGTTGAAACCACCTTTTTTTTTTTTTTTTCTTATTCTCTTTTTTGTCAGGGTCTTCACAATTTGTAAGGATGATGGTTTTAGTTTTTTTTTTTTTTTTGTCATGATTTTGTGACAAGTTTTAGGTATGGCAGGGCAATTATGTTAGTGTCGGTTCTTGTGGGAATTATGAGTGTCCATGCCATACCCAAAAAAAATGAAAAAACGATAATTTGTAGTTTAATCTATGCTTTTGATATGTCCATCACTGTGCATGAATTATAGCTTTCTGCTAGGGAAAAGACAGAACAATTTTAGTAGTACCAATCAATTATTGTTGTGTTATTAATTTGTACCTGTAAGAAGCTTACAAAGGAAATAAAGGTGACCTTTCATACGATTTCAATGTTATATCTCGAATGTTTCTTGCACTTTTAAAAGCTTTCCTGATGGTTTAGCAATATGTAAGTGGAGATATAAGAGTTGATGTAATAGACATATAGATATGAAGATGTATGCAATTATACAGTATGCTGATTATGCAAATTGTGACATTTAGCTCATGTACATGTTGTTGGCTAGAATCTGGCAATAAAGAATTAATTCTTAATTGACGCTATAAGTTTTATACGAGTCAAAAGGCATGAAGCTCACGGGTCTATTGTTGCATTTTAAGAGACCTAGGCATAAAATTTATTTGGTTCTAGAGATTCCTATAGTCACATGTTTAGAAGATTTCACAGCATCCACCAATTTCAATCATTTTAATAAGATATAACATATATATTTTTAATTTTTTTACCTTATTTTTTCATTATGTTAATATTTTCTATTATCTTTTTGCTTTGCAAAGTTGCAAAATGTGTAATATGATCACCACATGAATGAAGCGAACGAATCAAATGTATGTTACATATTTGATTTTTAAACTTATCTACACTATTGGTTTGCTTCAGTTTCTAAACAGTGTTCAACCTATGTTCTCTGATAAAATTTCGATCATGTTTTCCTTTTAACATTTGCACCTTGGTGACAATAGATTACATCTAATCGAATACATTCATACACTAAGATTAGAAAATTTATTTTACGCTTAGGATCTATATTTTTCAGCATGAGTTGCTATTGGTGCTGGATGATAGAGCATCGCATTTATGTATTTAATTATAGCATCCCATAGTAAAATATAACATATAAATGGTTAGATACAAACGTGACACCATTAATTGTGTCAAAATTTTTTACATGAACACAATATATTTTTTAATGCAACATAAACAATTATACTCTCATAATGTTAGTTTTTTTTTTTTTTTGTTGATTTTCTTGAAATTTAAAACAGACATTTTAACTTTAATCTATATAATATTAAATTTAATTTTTTATAAATTTAAAATTTTATAATTTTTAATAAAAATTAAAAAATCATGAAAAATAATTTTAGAATATAAAAAATAAAACATTTAAATGTTTAAAAGAAGAATACGTAATTTTAAGATATTAAAAAAATGGATAAACATAATGAAACCGAAGGATATATTATTATAATGTTTTTTCATCTCATATTTTTCTTACAATTTCAATTGAGTTTTTATCTAAACCTTAAAACTAATATATATTTAATTGATAAAAAAGTGATAAAAGAATAATTTGATTTTTATAAAACAATGTTCTAATTTAAAATAGGTTATTTTTATATGCATGAAATTTCATTGAATTTGGAATTTACAATACAAATTACGCCTTTCTTATCTCATATATCTATTTTTTTCTAAAAATAATAATAACAAGTTTATTCTCAATGAGTTATTAGATTAAGGCCTCGTTTGTTAGGCCATTGGGGGCCAATGAGGTGCAATTGGACCATTCCCATCCGACCACATCTGTTTGTGAGTGTGGTTAGCCCAAAGAGGTGGGTGCAGTTGGGGTATCGCACCAAAAATGCTGTGATGTGAAGCTAAGCTGAATGATCATTGTGAGCATTGTTACGTGCAGTTGGGCTCATATCTGCCGTTCACTGTATTGTGGGTCACTGTCTATGCTGCTTGCCTCCGTCCATTTCATTTCAAAATTAAAATCTCTTTTCTCTGTCTCAATAGCGCCTACGCGTGCGTAGAATCACGTAGAATTTCCCTCCCCCGACATTTTAACCTTTGAAAAAACAAATAAAAACCAAAAGCTAGGTAAGGGGCCCCTCTTAACTTCGAAACCTTTTTTTTTTCCCTCTTTCTTTTTGTATTTTCTCGAGAAAATTCTCTCTCCCAATCCAATTCCCAAACGCCCACGCTCCTTTCTCTCTCACTAATTTGAAATTCTCCACTTCAATTGCTGTCATTATTATTAGTAGTCCATTAAAAAAAAATCCGCCCATTTCCTTATAAAAATATTTTCTTCTTCGTCTTCATTTTGGGCGGCTGCCCACTCGTTTTTGGAAGGTTTTCTTTTTTTAATTCAAATCCGTGTTTGACTTTCAATGGACGGTGCGTTTTCTGGGTTTTCTTTTTTTATTTTTTTGGGGAGGTTTTGGTTTCTGGATTTTTTCTTTAGTTGATCATAAAGTTTCCCTTTCCGGAATATTCTCTAGATCTGTTTGATCTTTTAAGGTAGTTTTATTTTTGGAAATTTTATATTTTTGTCCCCTTTTTGGGGTTTTTAATCTTTATTTGGTTCAGTAAACTACAACTAAATTTTCTATTTTTTACTTTCATTGTTTTCCACCTACATTGTTGTAATCTCCACAATTATGAACTTTTTAGTTGGGTTTTTATTTTGGAAAAAGAAAATAAAATTTAATCTAATTTCTGATGAATATTTGTTTTTCTAGGGTAAGGAGGAACTCGCGGCTGGCCGGTGAATTTAAGAAAGAGAAAGAGAGAGGATTGAGGGTTTAAAAAAATTGGGTGGTAAGAATATTTTGTCCTTATGATTAAATTTCAGATTTCTTCTGTTAATTGATAGACTAATTTTGAAGATGCGCATTGAGGGACCTTAGTTATTATTATTGAATGATAAAATAGGTTGGTTTGACTTAAATAATCAAATATTGACTAATTATATTCATGTTGTTGATTTTTAAATGAATTTTTAAACACCAAATGTCAATGTTTATCTCTGTGTTTGGTTATTCTTTCGTGGGGACTTTCCAGAAAGAATTGTATGAAACGATTACTATTTATGATCAAATATTAGTTCCATCTAAATTTAAATGACAGTAGTACATTAATACTTGGAGTAACCATTTAGTTCAATAACCTATCTTCAAACTTTATTCATATAAAACATGTTATAATAAGTGGAATGTTAACTGATTTTTTGCATTTTTGTTTGTCTTTTCAGTCTGGACTGGGCATAGATACTAGCATGGCGTCTGGGAATCCATTTTTTGATGACTTGCGGAGCAAGCCTGAGGTTATTGATCCTCCACAAAATGAAGACATTATGGATAGTGAATTTGTGAATGATCCTACTCAAACTGCTACAAAACCTAATGTAACTGTGTCTAGTAGTGTTCGAGAGCTCTTGGAGTGCCCTGTTTGCTTAAATGCAATGTACCCACCAATTCATCAGGTTGGTTCATATGGCACCTTGCGATTGATGATTACTTTCAAGAAAGTGTTTAACATGCATGTTCTGTAATTGGTGTCTAGTGGGATCTCTTTCAGTCCATGGAAATCTCATGGGAATCATATCAGTTTCAAACCACCTTTTATTTAATCATTCTAAAGATATCTTTAGCAAAACATGTCTATATGCAAGATGATATTTTTTTGTGCATTCCATTGCACTGATAGATTTAACCTCACATTTTAAGATGGTCAGAAGGCCTCAATATGTTGTGTTTTCATTATCTTGTAATGTTGTTTTTCTTTTAGTTGTTTATAATTACTTTACCTTTAAGCTATTAGTAGTTTTGAGTTAAAACCTAAACCCTGATTTATTTATAGATACATCATGTTTTCTTTATTTATGCAGTGTTTAAATGGACACACATTGTGTTCTGGTTGCAAGCCAAGGGTGCACAACCGGTGCCCCACATGCAGGCATGAACTTGGTAATATTAGGTGTCTTGCATTGGAGAAGGTTGCTGCATCTCTTGAGCTTCCCTGTAAATATCAAAGTTTTGGGTGCAGCGGCATATATCCATATTACAGCAAGCTTAAACATGAGTCTCAATGTTCTTGTAGACCATATAGCTGCCCCTATGCTGGGTCAGAATGCGCAGTCATTGGTGATATTCCTTATCTTGTGGCCCATCTTAAAGATGATCACAAAGTTGACATGCACAATGGCAGCACCTTTAACCATCGTTATGTCAAATCAAATCCACATGAGGTTGAGAATGCTACATGGATGCTAACGGTATTGTTGCTTTATTCTTGGTCCATATTTCTTGTCATATTTTGGTTTCTCTTCAACCCTCTAGAAGAGGAATTTGTTGTGTGCTTGTTGATTTGGTTCATATGGATAGAGAATCCTACAAAGTCCATTAGCATTTGGTTATCCTATTGTTCTACCATTGAATCCAATCATAGAGGGGACCTAAAACTATCAAAGTGGCTTTGCTGTATGAAATTGAAGACTGCTACTAGGTTGATTTCTACTTTTGGATAAGAAATTTTTTTCTTAGTTGTTTGACATGGCAAAATGATATTGAATAGATTGAACCTTGTTATTTTAGATTTTATTTAAAGATTTTGTGTGGTGTATGCCACTGATAGTTGGATTTATTTTCTCAATTATTAGGTTTTCAGTTGCTTTGGTCAGTACTTTTGCCTGCATTTTGAAGCGTTCCAGCTTGGAATGGCTCCTGTTTATATAGCATTCTTGCGATTTATGGGTGACGATAATGAGGCAAAGAACTATAGCTACAGCCTTGAGGTGGGTGGGAACGGGAGGAAGATGATTTGGCAAGGGGTACCCAGGAGCATAAGGGACAGTCATCGAAAGGTTCGTGATAGTTTTGATGGTCTAATTATCCAACGCAACATGGCATTGTTCTTCTCAGGGGGAGACCGGAAAGAATTGAAGCTTAGAGTGACAGGAAGGATATGGAAAGAGCAGTGATGGGGTTTTACGGGTCTTCTAGTCTTTTTTTTTTTTTGGTTAGTTTCTAGGGGGCAAACTCGCTTTGCTTATCCATGTATTATGCCTACAAATCTGTTATCTATCCGTCTATCCATAGTTGTTTTAGATGGTCATATATGCAGGCTTATATGTATCAAAGTGCTTTTTTATTCCTCTTAGTTGCTAGTGTTGCTGATTCTAAGCAAATGTGTTTCCTAGTTATCAGCATTTGATAGAAAACCACCAATGAATTAGCAGATCTAAATCCAAGAAAGTTAAGGCGGATGAAATATTTCTGGTGCTGTATGGTTGGTGCCTAATGGGGCCATGGCATCTCTGGGTTTTTTAAGGCTACAAATTTACCTCTAATTTGGTTGCTGAGGTGATGGGGATCAGCATCAAATTGTGTATTCTCATGCTGAATGGTCACTGGGATAATGAAGATCTGCTCTTTCTCTCATCTTGCCTTGCCTAAACACAAAATCTCCACAGAAATGTTTATTCATATTCGGCTGGTTTTTTTTTTTTTTTTTAATATTTTAAGAAAGTAAGGGACAAATAAATACTTTATTACTTCATTCAATAACAGGCCTCAAACTTGTATCCTTATCATACAGGAATTACATGCATTTGTAGCATAGGAAACAGGTCAAGATGGGTAATATGGAAGTAAAAAATAATCAAGAAATTTCATATATAAACAATTAATAATGAATTGGAGTTTTTATTTAGTCTCAAACGTTATAATTTTTAGATTAAAAAATTTCCAACGTGAAAATTAATAGATTAATATAGTTTGTTCAATAAATTAACCATACAAAATTTAAATTTTTTAACAAATTTATATAAAAAAAATTCCCCCACTATTAGACAATGAGTTATCAAAAATTTTTTTCATGAATGATCTATATTTTTTTAAATTTGACACCTAGATCATTTTTTATATAATTGAGATTTTCACAAATTTAATATAAGCCAAACTCATAATGCACAATAGTGTTTATTTAAATTTTTTAAAAAACATTTATAGTTATATGAACATATTTTAAAATTTTACTCTTCTTAGAAAAAAAAAAAGGAAAATTGGGCTTCTTTTGGGTCTTTCCTTACCAGTTTTTTGGGCCAGGCCACAAGTTTTTAAAACTTGAAAATATAAAACAAATCCCGGGGGCCACCCATACTAGAAAATAATAAGCAATAATTTTCCTTCCTTTTTTTTTAATCAATTTCCTCCCAAAATTCCTATTTTAAAAACTCTCCAAAACTCCCGCCTCTCTGTCCAGAAATAAAATTTCAAGTCCAGAGAAGTCACGTCACGTGCTATCACTTTCAATTCATCAAACAGGAAGAAAGAAAAACCGAAAGTCACGTGCGTAAAAATGGCGACCTCATCTCCAGCCACCACGAAGAGGAGCACCGAAACAACCACAGCACAACCACAACGGCAACTACGACTGCTACAGCTGCGGCGGCGACGCCTCCTTCTCCGCCGTTTCAATGTTTGGACAAACCCCCTAAGACACAGCGTGGGCTTAATAGGCCCAAAAGTATTCAGTGTGGCAATGTTGCCCGCTCCAGGTAAACAAATTCTCTCTTTCTCTGATTTTTTTTCTTTTCCACTCCCTGAGATTTTTTTTTTTTTATTTCATGTGTAGTAATGAGATGTTTTAGGTTTTTTGTGGCAATTGAGATTTTGGTTTATTTGGTTTGGTCAGCTATTTGGAAGTTAGCTTTTTTTTTTCCCCAAAAAATTAAATAATTTAAGGAAAATTATCCAATGAAATATTAAACAGCAAGGTACTTTAAGTTACTTTGAATCTTAGACTCCAGATTGATTTAAGGTTGGTTGTCAATTTTCTTATCTGGTTTTTGTTTGGACAAAAGTTGCTAAGAAATTTAAGTTTTGATAGTTGGCACATGTCTACTGATTTATATATAAGAAACTCATTAATTTGACATAATTACTTGAATTAGCAAGTGTCTGATTTTTTAAACCCATTTGAGTTGTTTAAATTCTTCATTGCAGGTGTTTGAAAATTTTGTCTTTTGTTGGTTTATTGAGCTTGAAAAATTTTCCCATAAAATCATTCTTATTACTTGGATTGCTTGTGCAGATTCCCGTATGCTAGAGTTGCTGCTCAAAAGCACAAAATCCATGCCATATTCACGGTATGCCAACTTTAACATTTTGATGAAGAAAAGTTGAAAAATGGGTTTAGTTATTATCAAACGTTAATCATTTTGGTAACAGGAATTTATCCTATTTTATGGTTACTTATCCAAAAGAAGAAGTGGGGGTTATAGGGTCATTGGGTGATATAAAGTAAAAATCAAGTTGGACTAGTTAGAATGCATATTATCTTAAAACACATTATAAGGATCTGAGGGTTCTTCTTGATAGTCTTCTACCTTGATTCACTTTCTTTTAGGTACTTTGCAATTGCAGATGGTGAAAGGATCTATGTAGTATTCTAGTTTTATGGTGCAGCTTAGTAGCTTTCAGTATTATTAGTTGCTTATTTCATAGAAGTAAATATTTTAATTTTGTTGCAATGGTCATATTTTCTATTGAAAGGCTAACAATATGCTGAGGTTACTGGCTTAGGTTTAAGTTTATCTTTAAAAGCATGCTCGGTGAAGGTGTTGTCTGAAGGGGCTATCAAACTCTGCTCCTTTTATTAAAGGGAAAAGGGGAAACTTTTGACGTGGGAATTGTTATTGTGTAATAAAAATGAAACTGCAAATATCATTTAGATGATAGTCTGTTGTAACATTTGGATGATTTTTTTCCTTGTATCCACAGAAAAATCTAAAAGAACATACTTGGGTAATCGAATCCTGTAGAAGTTTCCAAGAGAAAACAATTTCTTATTCACATTCTTAAAGATGTGGGAGCTTGGCTAAATTTTTATCTTGGTGAGGTTATCAAATAGTTCTGAGAACTCATTGGTTTAATACTTGTTGGACTTTTCATTTCAATGCAATCATCAGTTATGTGTGACACACAACATGAGGGCTTATATTGAGTGACAACAGCATAGATCTTTGTAAGGCTGCAGGCATTTATATCGTTATCTGGAATCTGTATTACCAACTATTTGACAAAGGAAAAACACTCCGAAATCTGGTCTCTACTGAATGTTAGAGATGTTCATTGAAAACAAGAACTGTTGAATTCTCTGGAGATTTTTTTTTTTATGGTTGGTAAAGTACTTTTTCTGATTGAGCTGAAAGTAATGTAAATTGAAGGAGGTGTGGACGTTCATAGATATTGTGTTCTGCTTTGGTTGTTAGGAAAACAAAGAATTTGTTCTTAACACTTTAGAGTATTTATAGTTAAGGAATGAAGCAATGAACGTTGTAAGTAACTCAATTCGTGATTTATATTGTAATTGCAGTTTTAAAGTCAATTTCAGCTTTTCTAGAGAAGATCCAAGTTGAAGCACTACTTCATCAGACCAGAAGTCAACTTGGGCTTCTGCTCAAGGGTATGTTGCAAAAATTAGCTACTCAAAATGTGCTTCTAGCTTTTATATTTGATTTGGGCATAGGAGTCAGTGTGACTGTGTCTAGCTGTCAGAACTGAAAGAATGATACAAAAGCAGAGAAGCATGTTTCTCTTTGGGCAACTTCACTTTCTATGTTAAACTGTCACTGCAAATAAGCAGATAGTTAGAGAATTTTGTTAGGCATGCATGTTATATTTCTTGTTGGACAATGTGGTTGTATCCTGTTGGTCAAAATGGGCACACCTGGAAATCTACATCTAATCTCGAATCTGATGCTTTACATATTGCTTTTCTACCATCACCAATACTGTTTCCAGAATCCTTAATTAGCATAGGTTCTCAAAGCCCGCTGATAATTGATCATTTAAGGCCTCTTGGAAATGTAATTGGCCTCTAGAATTCTTTTTGTTTCTCATCCTATTAAATTCTTTAAATTTTCTTTTCCTCTTCATAGTCAACTTATTTTTCCCAATCTGTAGGGCCTCCTACAATTTTATTTTTCACTTTTTGAGTTGCTGACTTCACTATATTGGTTGTCTACATGAGTTGTTCAGTCATATCTTTTTGGGCCTCAAATTGATTTTTGAGTTTATCATTTGACTTGTGGCTGGTTCCTTCTCTGTTGAATGCTATTATGGACGCCCTTAAGGGTTCCTTCATTTTGGAAACTTTCCAAAGCTTTGGCACAATTTGACAACTTACAGGTCCGCTCAAAGATACACCTAATCAGAAAGGTGCAGAATAGTTTACAGTAAAAAGATACTTTTGTTCAAGTTTGTTATATTACTGTATAGCCTTAGCTGGTGTGCTATTTCAGGATCCTGTAGCCTTAAATGAATGGAGGTTTTCCAAGTTGAAGGAATTCAAGGACAGAAATATTGAAATTGAAAAATGATGCTTTTGACCGGTACATGCAGAATATTAGTTTACTTGTGGAAGTCTTTCAACAAAATTTATGCATGAAGGGTCCAATGAGGATGAAGGGTCTAATCCTAGCCTCACTGCAAAGGAAGATGAGACTTTGATGATGACTGCAGGTGTGAAGTTGACTCTAAGATTGGATCCAGTGAGAACTGAGTACTCCAGAAAGAGGATACAACAAATTGTTGATCAGGGAATAAAAGAGCTTCATATAAGTGATGGTGCTAATGATCCAGATGACTGAAATAAACTGGATAGTAGGTTGAACAAGGTAAAACCCTTGTGTGGTTGAGAGAGCTTCAGTTTTAAGTGATATTGTTGACAAGTTGAACAAAGCTCGAAATGAAGAGGATCTGAAATCTTGTTTGTAGATGAAAGCGCAGCTTTATTATCAAAGCACAATGTCTTCTGAGAGAAATTAAAGATTCTGAAAAATTGAACGAGCAGAGTTCAGAGAGTGACTTAACTCCCCGAAAAGCAGCAAATCATCCATTGCCAATTGAAATTGATCAACTCTCAACAAAGCTGATGAACATTTCTCTTCCTAAGAGCAGATAGAAGACTTATAATTGTAAGGAGGATTATTATTCACTTAATGACAAATTAGTCTTAGGTTAACCTGTCAAGCCATGATTAATGGTGATGGTTCCTCCTTTTTGGCTTAGTCACAGTGGCTTAAATTTATTGTTATAATTTAGTCCCTCTTATGTGCTTAGCAGCTTAGTGGAGAAATTAGTGTTGTTGATATTGCAATTACTATAGCTTGATCAATATGAATGTAACATAGAAATTTTGTATTACTCATAGCTATCTTTGACTTAGAAATTAGATTATCAATGTTTGTCTTTTTTGTTTCTAACATATATAAAATATAAAATATATTGTATTACAATTCGTATTGATACCTTATACACAATAAATTTATTGGTTTTACTAATTTTATATATGATTTTTGTTAAAATTTAAATTATAAACTAATTTTTTATATGATTTTTGTTCAAATTTTAAAATCGCTTTTTTTTTTTTTCCTTATCATGCCATCTTAAAATTATCTAAGTCTAGTAATTGTAGAGGGCTATAGATCATACCATGCTTAGGTTTAGAACTTTCACAAAAAGGACTTTGTTCATTTTTGCAACCCGTTGGATTGTGGAAAGAAAAACCAAAATTTGGAGAAAGTAGGCCTACAGCACAGATGTAAAGACAATTCAAGTTCTTCAAAGCAAAATCCTAGCTAGCCACTGAAATAATTGTAGTTATTTTAGTTTAGTGCCTTGGGCTGGTGAAATAATGCCGTTGGAATCTCACAACAACCATAATAGAAGAAAATACGAGCTTTACCTGGGTATGAATTCATCACTCAACCAGTGACGTGCATGGAATAGGAATCAACGAATTTATCCAATTTTCCTTTTAAAGGATGCTTTAGCAAACTGGACTGAAAGGCACCAGAGCTTGGACAAACAAGCAGACTTGTTGACTTGCAAATACAACATTGAACATGCATGCTGTCAAGAGAAGCACATTGTGACCTATTTGTTCGAGTGATGTCTGTAGGAACAAGATTACACTTATTTTCAACAAGATGGAAATAACAGAGAAGGGACGTTAGGCGGGAAAGGACTTGGATGTAAATCCTGCTCTGGAACAGAACTAATGAATGAATGTACTAGAAAGTTCAACCGAGCTTCAACATATGAAATCTGTTTTTCCACTCAAAAAAGTTTCCCATACAAAAAAAAGAACCAACAAAACCGAATAAAAAACATTTTCACTACATTCCACCCTTAGTCATATGGAATTTGGATGTATGCAGCATCACCAAAAAAAGGAACATCAGCATACATACCAGCAAGAGCACATCGAATGCACTCTAAAACAGTAAATAGGTGGGCAAATGCCACAGCTGTCCAAAAGTGCATACCCAGCTTACCCCAGTAGACTGCACGCGGCATGCGGCGGCTACCAATCCCTATCATCTGTAGGGCAATTTCCAAAAGCAATCCCAACACCACATGAAATCTGAAAAAGTGAGGCCATACCTTTCTCCTTACCACTCCGAGATATGCAACAGCGAAATATGCCATCAAGAACCACCTTGGCAACCTCCCAATGGCTTCAAGGAATGGGGTGGTCAAAAGCTCAAAGTTTTCCAAGAAGGGGTGTAAATGATATGCTGTCTCTGCATACATCCAGGTTTCGTGGAGAGGCATTAGATAAGGAAGACATGCTAAACTCCTCCACCACCACTCAGGCTTCTTAGTCATTGGAGGATAGCGGAAACTGTATGGCACATCCTTTGATGCCCGAGGCACCAAACTAGAGCTCCTACGCCTGGGAAAGGAGGGTACTGTATGAGACAAACCACCTAAATCCCCACTCAATAGTGGGGTTGATGCACCAGAGAGGTGCAAGGAAGGCAAACCTACAAAAAGGAAGATAATAAATTAGAGAAATAATAAAAATGTTTGAGGCAATTCTGAAGCAATGCAGAAAAACTAGAATGACCACATATATGCTGAGGCTTGTAGGAAACCATAGTTTGGCTTTGTCATAAGCCTAATTAAGAACATTCTGCTAATCACATGTATACCAAATGATGCATTTTAAAAGGGAAAAAGGTATTTATATACCTTTAACTAACTGGGACTTTGAATCCCGATCTGGCCTCCAAGAAATCCTGATACTTAATAATGCATCCGTTGTAGGTAAACGAGGAATTGATGCAAAAAGAGAACTACATGGCATGGGCTTAGATAACCTTGAACACGTCAAAACACCCCCAGAGGGCATGCTGCAACGATGCAGAATCTTGGCCAGCTACTTTTAAGAATAATTTAGGGAAATTGATTAATGATCAGCAGAAGGAAAAACAAAATGGCAAGTCATCACAGAAATTAAGAAACTACTCTGTATCTGTGTCTCTCGTTAAAAAAATATGTATCCAGTACAGATATGCATTTCAAGCCTATTAAAATTTAGCTGATGTGATATCAAGACCAGACCAGGGGGAAACGAAAAAGAATATCAATACAATCATGCGATTTTTGTTTACCTTATAACTTGAATGATGGAAGAAAAAGCAATAGGCTGATATCAGTGAAACAATAAACCAAGACATCCTAAAAGAGAAAATACAACTACTCTATCGCCTTGTTTATTTTGTGTTTGAGGTTAAAAGATTTCTTTTTGACATATAATTTTGGACTACAAAATGGTAAGTAGCCCTACTCGATCGAAGATTCAAATTCAAGTCATCTAAAATGGAGTTTAAAGCTCTAACAGATGGGAACAAAGGTATTTTTAATATATGGGCAAGTCCATCTCTTTCCAGTTATCAAATTATAATCAAATTTAGACCACCAAAGACCAATTTAATAGATTTTCGAAGCATACACTAGGAATTACAGTTAGGAAATACTTCCAAATAACATCATCAACAAACTATTCCAATAATTTATAACTTATTTAAAAGTATTAAATTTAAATAATTTATTAAATAATTTTTAATTTTTGATATATTTTTATTTGAATTTAAATAATTATCTAAAAATATTAAATTTAAATAAATTATTAAATAAAATTATTTGACAGAAAATAAATTTTATTAAATATATATTTATTCGGAACTGTCATTAGATTTAAAAATAAAAGATAAATTACAATTTAATATATTTGAATTCATATCTTATACAAAAATTTCAATAATAGATAGATTTTGATTCAATTTAAATAATTATCCAAAATATTTAATTTAAATAATTTATTAAAAAATTTTGTTTGATAAATAAAATAATATAAATATTATATTATGTGTCATTAAAAGAGATTATCCATCTAAACATCTACATAAACGATTTTGATCATGTAATTTTGTATGTTGTAATATAATATATATATATATATATATATATATATCTTAGATTTACGTGGGCACATTTTTGTAATGTTGAATTCATAACTTGGAGATAAACATGCAAAATGAAAGGTTTTACATTTACATGATTGTGAGGGTTCAATAAATTTTTTTATATTTAATATTAACTTTTATTAAAAAATTAAAATTTTAACATTTTATCAATAAATCACATATTTATTAACTAATTCAATAAATTTAAGCTAAATATAAAAAAAATACCTCTCATCATATGATCCAATCTTGCTTTTCTTATTTATTATTTGAGAGAAAATTGAAAGATAATTTTTCAATTTTTTAAGTTGTTTATTTTTGTAGGTTTGAGTTGTTTATTATTATTATTATTATTGCGTTTGTGTTAGTAGAGCAGTTAGACAATTAGTGTGAAGACATTACTTATTTTTTTTTTAATTTTAGTTGAACATTGAAAAATATCATTTTATTTTTTTATTAAATCTGTCTCAACTTCATATTTTACCCTTTTAATATACTTCACTTTTTTAAAATTGTGTGTAATTTACTATCGTTAAAAATTTTTTATTTTGAGCAGATATCCATAAATGTTTAATCTTTAATTAAATTAAATTAAAGATAATATTTTTAATTAAAAAATCTAAATTTTAAATTTTAAATTAAGATTTTAACCCTGATATTACGGTTCCATACTCAAAATTATCATATCCAGCTGAGAGACAAAAATATTTATATGGTTGTTGGTACAAGGAAAAAAAAATTGAGTTTGTTTATTTGAGAAAAAAATCTGCCAGTACCTCTTCTAGATTTTGTCCGGTTTCCCATAATTTTGACATTCTCTTTGTTAATGGCAAAAACTATTATACCTAATACCCAACTAGTATGCAAATCCGCGTAATGCTGGAGGTTTATTTTAAAGAATTTTATGTTAGTTGTTCAAATGAAAGATGACACTAAAACTAGTTGAATCAAATTAATATTAAATTAAATTAAAAAGTAAAGTTTTAAGTTATTCCATAAGTTTAACACGACAATGATTTAAAAAAAAAAAGAAAAATAGTTAAATTTAAAGTTGCAGCTCTAAAAATTTATGTATAGCATAATAATATATATGTTCCTTTAATTAAAATTTAAATAAAACACCTTTATTTGCTGCTTTGATGGGTCTTTTGTGTTCCTACAATAAAAGTAAAAAGAAATTCAGTGTTATGAGGCTTAGGATGGCAAAGAATATGTATTGTGTGTGTTTAGCTTACGAGATTTCATGTTGGGGCCAAAAATGCTCTATAGACAAATTTTTGTTACGCAAAAAGGCTACACAAAAAAAACATATTCTTTTTTTTTTTTAGGGAGTTGGCATTCACATTAGCCTTTATGCGTCAGAGAAGAGAAGGCATGATTGAATTAGGCATGATGCACAATATACAATTTAAAACTAATTTACGAACAAATTATATATGAAAATTTAAGAAAAAAATGAATCAAACATGAAAAGCTTTTGAAATTGGTTTGAATGTTCCATCATTTTTTTTTTCTTTTGAAATTCATGCAAATAAACATAAAATTTACCAAACAACCTACTAGACTAACATATTATTAAAAGAAAATTACACCAAACATATTGAAAACTTGAAGAATTATATAAAAACATAAATAAACACATATGATACGAACAACATCTAACCACCAAGCAAAGAAGGAAGGGTTGGCCAAAACATGGGGAGCTTGACCAAACACTCCATTTGGCTCTCATAATCATGCTACCATTTATATCTAGCTAGATCATGCATGAAACATCAAAGTAAACATCATATGGAGTCATTTTTATCATAAAAGGAATTTCATTAAACGTGTAATAAAGTACCTAATAAAGAAACTATGAAAACATGCATTGTAGCCAAATATCTTACGTAAACTACTAACATAACCGACATTCATGCAACTAACACATAGCATAATACTTAAATCATCCAAACACATTATTCAAAAAAGGAAAAACATCAAATTAAGCCATAAAGAGGTTCGGCCCGGAGGATCACAAGCTTGGCCAAACTTTCAAATGATTTTAATAGTGGATTTTGTTTTATTTTTTTGATCTTTTGTCTTAAATCAAACTATGAATTAGTTGATTGAGGTTCTAGATCAAATTTGAAGCTAAAAACACAAACACTATCAATTTCTTTCAAGAAAAACAAAAAGATAAAGAAGCAAATATAAAAATGCTATAAAAATGTGATAAGAAATGCAATGAAATATAAGAAAGGGAATTAGAAATTATACCTCTAAAAATGTTATTCAATCTTTTTATTTCATTCTTATTTTCTCCACTGATTTTTTTCAGCTTCTCCTCCCCTTCTTTTTCATGTTTTCAACCCTCATGAAAAAAAAAAAATCTTACAAGATTAAATATTAGCCCTTGGACCCTATTCTCATCTAAGGGTCAAAAACTCTCCTTTGTTTTCATTTCAAGGAGCTAACTTTCACCATTTGATCCACCTTCCCAAGATGATCCGATGGTCCAAATTGTTAACTTCTAAAGATATGATTTTTAAAGCACTTAGATCCAATGGAAAGACCAATTTGCCCTTAATACAAAAGGTTTTGGTCTTTAGGTCATTTTTTTATAAATCAATGCTCTCGTATTCATATTTTAGATTTTAAATCACCAAAAATCATGAAATATTATGAAATCAAGATCTAAAAATTTTTATGAAAATTCGACCTCATGAAGGTTAATTTACAAAATTACCCTTAAGGAGTATTTTGATAATTTTACACCTTTTGAGGTACTGCTATAGTTTTGAAAGCACCAAAAAATCATCAAATATTATAAAAACATGATCTAAAAAGTTTTACGAAAAACCAACCTCAAGAAGGTCAAATTATGAAATTACCCTTAAAGGGCATTTTTGTATTTTCACATTTTTTTGAGGTACAATCAAGGTTTTCTAAATTCTAAAAATCATCAAATACTATCAAACTATGATTTGGAGTGTTTTGTGAAATTTTAACCTTTGGAAGGTCAAATCACAAAAATACCCCTATGGGTATTTTGGTAATTTCACACCTTCCAAAGGTGCAATCTAGGTTTTTAATGCACTAAAAATACAAAAATATATTCAATTATGATATGAAAGTTTTCATAAAAATCTGACTTCGAGAATATTAAATTACAAAAATACATTAAGGATATTTTGATAATTTTACCCTTTTTGAACTACAATTACACTTTTTAGTGCTTTGAAAATCACAAATTTTAATCTTAAACCATATTGATTCCAACTTGATTGTGAATTTTAAGAGTTGACCTAAGTTTCATCCATTTTGATCAAGTTTGATAAATTTTGACCAAAGTTGATTTTGGAGTATTTGGTTCAAATTGGTTCGAATTTTGATTTTAAAAATACATCAAAATTAAAGAAGTGTTGGATTTAAAATGAATTGAATTTTAAGTATTTCATGAATGGCCAAGATTTTGCTTAGAAAAAAATTAGGTGTATAATAATAATCTCTTTTAGATGTACCTAAGCAAAGAGTCCTTTTGTATATTCTTATGTTTTATAAACTTTTTAATGATTAATTGTTAACCTATCATGACATGTTGAACTTCCTATGGTATCCCCACAGTATGGTCCTAGCAGATAGTATCAGATATAGTTGTTCCCCAATTAGCATTTTACCTTAATAGCTTCCAAAAACTTATATTTTCTAATAATATGTTTGGTTTATTTAATATGTTGAATTTGTAGGATCAGGCTCTTGCTTATATGATCTCTTATGTTCAGAAACACTAAGTTGGAATCGAGCAAGTGATGTGGAGAGTATATCTTGGATTCAGAGAAAGGACACAAGGAGACCCACTGGTATTATGTGGCTTTAACTCAAATTTTGTGTTTGAAGCATTGTATCCCTAGTTATCAAATAGAAAATGAGCAATTGCAACATAAAATTTGGTCATGCACAAAGGATATAGAACCAAATATAAAATACTACACTGTATCAAAGATGATTTTACTGTGCTTATTTACTAAACCCTGTGTTCACAGTTTGTAAATTAAGAAGAAAAGTAAAAGTCTTCAAAGATCCAAATGCATTCAGTAAAGATCATATGTGCAGCTCTAGTGTGCAAAATTCATCTCCTACGACAAGTATGGTAATGAATTAAATTTTGGTTTGATATGAAATGCTCTTGCAAATTTTGATGAATGTCAGTTGTTAGATTTTTGAGTTCTGACAATGAATACCTTCATGTTTTGGTTTATTAAACTGCCTGCCTAAATCATGTTAAGTATGAAAACCCAAATAACAAATGAAACCATTTCCAGATAATGGTTATTATTAAATTCTACATTTTCCCAATCCCCATTACCTTCTGCACGTTCTTTAATTAACTTCTCCATGATAATGACAATTTTCTTTCTCGAAGTCTCTCTCCCTCTATTTCCTTTGTTTATAATCCCTTGAATCTAAAGTATGCCACGATATCTATTATAGTGACAATAATTCATTTTTTTGCCTTTCCACGGTTTTTCCATTTTATTTGTTCTTAGATTTGGTATAGTAAATTGACATTGCCTTTCTTTTGACTTTTTTTTTTTGTATATATCAGATCTTTAAGTATTGGAGTGTTTATTTGTATCAAATGCTCTGGTGTTCATAGACGCCTTGGAGTGCACATATCAAAGGTATAGTTCTCAAATTATGCTCCCATTTTCCTCAAGTGAAGTTTTAAGTAACTGATTATATTACCTTGTGCGGTCATTATCTGGTTTTGTGAGACATTACTACTTTAAATAAGGTAGGCAAGAATTTTGCGGGTATAAAACTTTGATAGTTGCGTTAATGCATCTTGAATCTTCCGTCCCTATGTCTAATACGCTCAGTCATCACTAGGGAAAATTTTAAAGGTTGAGAGTATTTCATAATGAGGACTCAGACTAGTTAACCATCTTGAGTAATTTGATGTTGTCACCTAAAGCAGTTAGGTGACATATTCAGTTATTCAGCCAATATGTGCCACATTGTCAATGGTGATGTATACATACTGCATCGACAATATGCAGTTATCCAGAATTTTCCATTCTAGTTAAAATTTGAAGGCTATTGATTACAATTTATCTGAATAAGTGAAGCAGCAAATACTATCACATCTTAGTTTTTTACATACCAGGGCAAATGGAAGTTGTGTTAAAGTGTATTACTGAATGTTATGTTTCTTTAATATTGTTTATAGGCAGGTATGGTTGATTTTGTTGGGCTGGTTAAGGTGAATGTGGTTAAAGGCACCAATTTAGCTGTCCGGGATATGGTGACTAGCGACCCGTATGTCATTCTTGCATTGGGTCATCAAGTATGCTTCTTTTTTCACAAATATGCTTACATTATTATATGTTGAACTGAAATGGACAAATCTAGTGAAGCAAGTTATGATAGTAATCTAAATTCTTCATAACTTCCTTTTTGCAGTCAGTGAAGACCCGAGTAATAAAGAACAACCTAAATCCAGTCTGGAATTTAAAGCCTAATGTTATCAATTCCAGAAAACTTTCCTCGCCTAAAAATGGTGAGTTGCATTCTTTTACATGCATTCTTTTGCACCAAAAAAAAAAAAAAAGGAAAATGTAAACTTTGTTGTATAGAATTACATATGAAACATGAAAGGACAAACTGACTATACTTTGTTTGGCACTTTGCAACGTTAGTTTCATTACACTGATAGTACCTTGTCTGTTTGTAAATCATCAAGAATACTTTTACTTGATTGCATGAACATCTAGGGAGAATGATTAATCTCTAGAAGCCAATACATTATAAACTTCGATTGACGTCTGAGAATGAAAGAAAAGAAATGTGGGAATCTTAAAATTGTTTCAGGTTATATAGCGGTAGTAAAGCATGTATTTCCCTTGTCCTTTTACTTGTCAAATAGGCAAGTCCAATGTTTCACTGAATATCATCATCATTACTCTTTTAGTTCATTTTTATCTAACTATGCATATGATTTAAAGGCACCACTAGCATTCTTTCACTTATGAAAGTGCTGATTATGGCTTGTTTTAATCTTAGAAAATTTTGGTAAATGCTCTCCGGGCCATTATATGCAGCTTGTGTATGATAAAGATACTTTCCCAGCTGATGATTTTATGGGGGACGCGGAGATTGAAATTCAACCACTGGTTCCCGCGACCAAAGCCCGTGAGAATTCTGAGATTTGAGAATCGATGCAGCTTGGGAAATGTGTAGCAAGCAAAGACAACATCCTAGTAAAAGATGGCATCATCACCTTAATAGTTGGGAAAGTAAAACAGGAGATCTCTCTTAAGCTACAAAATGTTAAAGAGAGGGGTGCTAGAGATTGAACTTGAATGTGTTCCTCTTAATAACTGTCAAAAAGACTCGGGTACATACTGAGATGTTAAAACTTGCTTCTATTCACTCTGAATGGACAATGTAATTTAGGAAACATCATCTCGGGTGGTTAACAGTTCCTTCTCTGAGGTTTTTGTCCCATTTTGAATGTTCAAGATGATACATGCATATCCATTATGAACATTCACTGCTCCGACATTGTGAGTAATATACAATGGTGCTTGCAATGAGGGGGAATCTCACGGTAGGACACCATGAAGTGTCCAAGAGAGTAAGCGGGAGTGAGCTTGTGAGTCCTCAGTGATGAGCGGGCAACCCCCATTTATAGAGTGAGGCAATGGTGTGTGGATGCTGGTAGAATTTGTGGCACCCCACTTGCACTCTCACCTTTGCTCCTTGTAATGGTTTTTCTCTTCATTCTTTCATCTTTCCCTTCTTCCCAAATCGGGCCAACCTCACTGTTAGGGGAGAGTGGTCTGGCATTAGGGTCCTTCTCCAATGCTCTAATCAGCTAATACATGGTTTAAATCAAATTTTTGAACAAATGAAATATCTTTATATTCAAATCCAGCAAGTAATACGGTTGAAAGTGTTGAAATACGGGTGAAAGCAGATTCAAATCTTTTGGAGAAATTATAGTTTCTTGATGAAATAAAGATGTGGTTACTAATTTGAGTATTGAGTTGAGCTAATAATGTGACTCCTATTGTGAATTGAGTTATAAGAAAAAAAAAATCAGCTATAATACATTGTTGGATGTTGAATTTTGAATTCCAATTGTATAACCAGGAAAATGAGTGCTCAGTGATTTTTTTTTTTAATTTACTCTAACCCAATCTTCCTTGCAAACCAAAAACCTAATGTCTTTGAGTGTGAAAATGTTACTAGTGAATAGCTAGTAACCTATTCATACAAACAAGAAAAATCAAGCAAATCAAGAAAGGGTCGTAAAAAAGAAATCTAGAAGGTTTGAAGCTATCATTTTGGATTTGAACATTCATATCATCAAGAAAAAAATATGGTCTAACACAATTTGCCAACAGGAAGGATTTGAAAAAGGACTAAAATTGGATGCAATCTCTTGTAAAAGTTTGCGAGAATGATGGTTGAACATTCATATGCATATTGTTGCTCTGCAGCTGCAAAACATAAGAAGCAAACACTTTTAGTTCAAAAATTTTTAATAAGAGTATATTTTAGTCCAAAATTCTGACTTCAGCAATTACAATATACATGTATAGGGAGAAAAATGAAGAAGAAAAAACCCAAAAAAGAATCAAGAGCAAACATCTCCATCAGGTATGTTACAATCACAAACTAGATTTGTAGCTAACACCAGCATCTGAGATCCACTTTTCCCTTTCCAGGAATTCCTTGACTCTAAACTTTTTGGCTTCTTTGTCAGTAATATTTCTCAAACCTTTCCATTTAACTCTATCTTTGGTTGAAGAACCAGGGCCAATGTTCTTATATTCGGAGTAGAATATGGTCTTTGGTGCAGTAGTGCCACTCCATGGCAACCACCCTGCTGGATATATCAAGCTCCCAATATTTGTATGCATGAAAATTGTGGTTGAGTAATCCTTCCATGGTCGTCCAAGGTATGTTCTGACAGAAGTACTCAAATTTCCATAAGGCAAAATTGTGCAATTCTGAATGGTAATCACAGTATTCTGATTGGGGTCAACCTTCCCTCGAGCAGTGACTGTGTTCTGTTGGTTAGGCATAGGTTGCCTGGGGAGTATGTTACAATTTTGGAAGACCAACAGCTGAGTTTCCAAATATGAAATCAATGGTTCCAGTAATGTCACATTCACGGTAGAACTGGCGGTTGGAGTGTGCATAGAGAGTGTCCTGAAAGGCATCGAAGCAGCATCTATAGAAGACTGATTGGTCTGCTGTTGACATTAAGGCCACTGCCTGATTTTTTTGAAGTCCAGCAGTGTTGGCAAATCCTATATCTCGAGCAACAAAGCCTTTTCCGAGCACAGCTGCAAAGAAAGCAAGTTTACACTGTCAAACACTCATAAATCACACTATAAACTTCATAAACCACTAGTAAATTACAATGTCATATCATCAAAGTTTCTTCATAATTGTCAATTTTGAATGAGATTGGTAGCTACGATTTATTACCAATGTCAATTATTTGCTGTCAAATAACTACATCTAACTAGCAGTTGAAAACTTACCAAATGTTGCAGTTGAAAATGTGGGATTACCATCAAAAAAATTGAGGCTTCCAGATACAATTGTCGATTCCATCCCATCACCAATCATGGTGACATTCCATTATTTCTTCTCAACCCTTACATTTTCTTTATAAACTCCCTTCTTCACATAGATCACAGTCCTGTTCTTGCTTTTGTCAGGGACTGCCTCCAGGGCAGCACTGATAGTCTTATACTTACCAGCGCCATCCTTCGCTACAATAATATCTGTTTTTTTCTTCAATTGATCCGAGCTTTGAAGTAATATCCTGTCTTTTTGATGCAACCACTCTGGCTTTTCATAGTTTGGACAAAAATTCATTAATTGCCTTAGATTAAACGCACTTGCAACCTTTGAAATCCATGTTATAATGGAGAGGCTGTTGCTAGTTAGTTCAGAAGAATACTTTAGATGGTCATGAACACTAGCCATTATGTCTCCTCTGAGCTCCTGAAACCCATCAATGCAGGTCTGCTGGTAAGTACCAGCTGCACTTAGCCATGTCCTGAAATCATCCACAGCTTGAATAACCGAAACTTCACCTGATAACGATAAGGGGCTATTAAGATGATTAATTGCTGGACTCAAAAGATCACGGCAATTCTCCAAGGCTGCAATTGACATCTTATCAATGTCACCTTTAAAAATTCCATTCTTGGAGAAATACTGGGATGCTTTCGATAGCTGAGTGATGGCTACTTTCATCGACAATTTGAAGATATCTTCGGGTTTGAACTGGCTGGAGTTACCCGTTGTAGCAAGACTACTGTAACATGTATCTTTATACAAGGTCATATCACATACAGCTTTGATAGAAGTAGAGATGGACTGAAATCCACCATTGCCACCATTTTTGGAGTCTCCTTTAGAGCCTCCACTTCCCAACACAGCCGCAACTGTTGCGCCTGAAACAATAATTACAACAATACAGAAGCAATAGACAACAATCAATAATAAAAAACGCAGGAAAAATAAAGCACACCAAGATTTACGTGAAAAACCCTTAAGTGTAGAAGGAAAAAACTACGGACTACCAGAAAATTTTCACTATCAAATAATAGGTATACAAAGTTCTTCTCTAGCTAAAACTAGAGCTAATCAACAACTAGAGAAACAATTGGAGAAATCTCACCAAATAAGTGACTCAACAAATACACCTTAGATTTGTTCTTAGAGAGCTTCAAACCCGATCTTCACTGTTCAGAATGTAGAACTCTGAATCATAAACCTCCTAACAAGGTTTCAACTCAATCGGACCACGGATCGACTTCCGTTCAACCAACTCTCCCTTCTCCTTTTTCTATTTGCTTTTTTTGGCTTTTCTTCTTTCTCTACTTGGTTTTCGACACACACTTAAAACAACCCCACCTCTTTTTTATTAAATAGCTAGGGCTCTGTGTAAAATGAAAGATCAAGGCCCATGGCCTTTACTTGGTCCAAAATCACTTACATAAGGTTGGACCCCATTTTCTTAGCAATCTCCCCCTCCAGCCCCATTAGGAGGAGATTCATCACCATAGCAGTTTCATTTGGAACTTACCTTGGTCAGGGAACTCATTCCGATCAAGTTACTGCAAAGCTCAAGCTTTTCCTTGGGAAGTATCTTAGTCAACATATCTGCTACATTCTTATCAGTATGAACTTTCTTCAATAGCATCTGCTGTTCTTCAATCACTGAACGTAACCAATGATATCTAACATCAATGTACTTTGTTCTAGCACGGTACATGATATTCTTACTCAAATTTAAAGTACTTTGGCTATCACAAAATACCACATACTCTTTTTGATTCAACTACAATTTAAGAAGAAAATGTTTCATCCAAAGCATTTCTTTATATGCTTCGGTTGTTGTAATATATTCAGCCTTTGTAGTTGACAAAGCAACACACTTCTGTAACTTAGATTGCCAAGATACAACTCCTCCTGTAAAAGTGAACAAATACCCTAAAGTAGATTTCTTACCATCAAGATCGCCTACCATGTCAGCATCAGTAAACCTTTCTAGAACTGGTTGTGAAACTCCATAAGTCAAGCACATTTTTTAGGTACCCCTCAAATATCTAAAAATCCATTTCATTGCTTCCCAGTGAACCTTTCTTGGATTAGAAAAAAATCTACTCACTACACCAACTGTATGAGCAATGTCAGGCCTTAAACAAACCATAAGATACATTAAAGAACTGACTGCAGAAGAATAAGGAATACTAGACATAGCCAGTTGCTTTTCCTTAGACACTGGATAAGATTTCTTACTTAGATGAAAATGATTAACAAGTGGACTGCTAACTGATTTAGCATGTTACATGTTGAATCTACCAAGCACTCGTTCAACATACTTTCCCTATGACAACCACAGCTTTTCAGCTCTCCTATCTTGGATAATGTCCATACCAAGAATCTGTTTAGCTGGACCTAAATCCTTCATATCAAAAGACTTAGACAATTGTTCTTTCAAACTGTAAACCATACTAGCATCTTGTCCTACAATCAACATATCATCAACATATAATAATAGGATAATGAAGTTACCATTAGAGAATTGTTTAACATACACACAAGAATCCGCTACTATTCTTTTATAGCTAAAACTCACCATAAAAGAATCAAACTTCTTGTACCACTATCGCGGAGCTTGTTTCAAGCCATACAAGCTTTTCTTCAATTTGCAAACTAAGTGCTCTTTCCCTTTCACTTCAAAACCCTCAGGTTGATTCATATAAATGTCCTCCTGCAAATCACCATGCAAAAATATAGTTTTAACATCAAGTTACTCAAGCTCAAGATTCAAACTAGCTACTAATCTCAGTACCACTCGAATAGAACTCATCTTTATAACTGGAGCAAAAATCTCATCAAAATCAATGCTTGATTTTTTAGAAAAACCTTTTACTATCAATCGAGCTTTGTACCTCACTAATTTGTCACCATCTTTTTTCAACTTGAACACCCATTTATTCTTTAATGGCTTCTTTCCTGTTAGAAGTTTAACAAGATCATAAGTACCATTCTTTCGTAATGACTCCATCTTTTCTTTCATTACTTTTAACCAGTGCTCTCTATCCGAAGTAGCCTATACATCTTGAAAGCTTTCTGGCTCCCTTTCATTGGTAACTAAAATAAAATTTAAACTTGGATAATTGGTAGATGACCTATGCTCTCTAGTAGATCTCCTAAACTGAGACTCTACATCACTTGATGCCGAAGGTAGCTCCTCCTGCTCAACACTTTCAGGTAGAAAAGATTGCTCCCCCTGCTCAAAACTAATTGCATCTGGCTCATCATCTACTGTGGCTGGCTCATTCATATCTCCAAGTTCTGTTTCTTGCTCATTTCCATAATCTGTGGCTCTTTCCTGTAGAATTCATGTCGGTGTTGAAACATCACACTTAACAGTAACCCATGTAGTCTTTTCATTTTTTTCAAGGTCTGCTATAATTTTTTTTTCATGAAAGACCACATCCTTGCTTCTGATTGTCTTTTTCTTTACTAGATCCCATACCCTGTAGCCAAATTTCTCATCACCATATCCTACAAACACACACTGTGTAGCTTTATTGTCAAGCTTTGATCTCTGCTCTTTCGGTACATGCATGAATGCTTTACACCCAAAAACTTTCAAGTGAGAGTATGAAGTATCTTTCCCTGTCCACACTTTTTCTGAAATGTCAAAGCCTAAAGGAACTGATGGTGACCTGTTAAGTAAATAACAAGCTGTGTTGACTGCTTCACCCTAGAATGACTTTAGTAATTTTATCATCCTCAACATACATATGACTTATGACTTTTTCCACATGGTGCGATTCATTCTTTCAGCTATACCATTATGCTGCGGTGTTCTAGGTTTTGTCTTCTCATGCCTGATCCCATGCTTTGAGCAATACTCTTCAAAGCCTTTAGATGTGTATTCCTCACCATTATCAGTTCGAATACACTTCAAGGGTAATCCTATTATCCTTTCAACCATAGTATGAAATTTTTAAAAATACTGCAGTACCTGACTTTTGTATTTCAATATATACACCTAAGTCTTACGTGAAGCATCATCAATAAAAGTAACAAAATATCTACTATCACCTAATGACTCAACCTCAATGGGACCACATATGTCAGAATAAATTAATTCCAACTTGTTTTCTTTTCTCTGAGAACTTTTATGAAAAGAAACTCTATGATGCTTACCAAACAAACAATAATCACATGAATCGAGAGACATACCTTTGGTCAAGGGAATGAGAGACTGCCTTGCCAAAATCTGTAACCCTTTTTCACTCATGTGTGCCAACCTTCTGTGCCACAAGTTTGCTGAAGCATTATTTTCAACGGTATTTACCTAGTTACTGTTCAATTCCATCTATGTCTTATATATTGTGCAACATAGTTTTTCCTTTGCAACTACCATAGATCTTCTGAGAAGCTTTCACTGTCTATTCTTTTGTCGATTTTCATATCCCTCCTTATCAAGGACATTAATAGCAAGTAAGTTCATTCTCATATATGAAATGTGTTTGACATCCCTCAAAATCAACATGCAGTCTGTACTAATTTGTACAACAATATCACCAATCCCAATAATCTGCGACACACTCTTGTTTTCCATCTTGGTACAATCAAAATCTTATGCTTTGTAAGTTGTAAACAACTCTCTCTTAGGAACACAATGATATGCCGCTCCTGTGTCAACTATCCACTCAATGTCGGGATCACTAACATGATTACAATCACTATGTGTACAAATCAAAGTAACTGAATCACTATCCGAATTCACTGCTGCAACATTACCATCATTCGAACTCTTACTTTTCTCATCTTTTCGTTTCTACTTCAAGATTTTACAGTTTCATTTTATATGACATACTTTACCACAATAGAAACACTTCACTTTACCTCTAGACTTGGATCTATGTTTAGACTTACCACGACCTTTTGAGTCCTGACCTTTGTCGATGTTTCTACCCTTGTTCTCTGTGACCAGAGCTTGATTCTTAGGGTCTACATCTTTTTACCTTGCTTCTTCATTAAGCATACTGTCCTTTAGCATCTCCAATGTCACCTTATAATCAGGAGCTGAATTAAGAACAGTCACAACTAGAGTATTCCAGCTGTCTGGTAATGAACCCAAAAAAAATAACGCTTTTATTTCATCATCCATCTTAAGCTCCATAGTAGTCATCCTATTAAATATATCTTGAAAATCACTCAAGTGCTCTGTAATAGATCGTCCATCCCTGTACTGTAAAGTTGCAAGCTTTTTAACAAGCATAACTTTATTCATACCTGTTTTTCTCTCATACAATGCTGTCAATTTTTTTCAAACAATGTGAGCATTTGACTCCTGTGCTACATGATGGAACACGCTGATATCAACCTATTTTCTGATTGTAACCAGCGTCTTTCTACCTAGCTTCTTCCAACTTTCATCTTTCATATCTGCTGGTTTAGCCAAATCACCCAATATTGACTCATACAAATCTTTACAGTATAGATGATCCTCCATCATAGGCTTCCAAATTGAATAATTTGATGCTGTCAATTTTATCATGGAACCTGTATCACCCTCCATGATCTCAAACAGAATTTACTTCTATCCTGGGTTGCTTCTGTATCGATGTCTCAAAATAACCCTCGCTCTAATACCACTTGTTGCGCCTGAAGCAATAATCACAACAATACAGAAGCAATAGACAACAATCAATAATAAAAAACGCAGGAAAAATAAAGCACACCAAGATTTACATGAAAAACCTTCCAGTGTAGAGGAAAAAAAACCATGAACCACCAGAAAAATCTTTCCTATCAAATAATAAGTATACAAAGTTCTTCTCTAGCTAAAACTAGAGCTAAGCAATAACTAGAGAAACAATTGAAAAAATCTCACTAAATAAGTGACTCAACAAATACACCCTGGATTTGTTCTTAGAGAGCTTCAAACCCGATCTTCACCGTTCAAAATGTAGAACTATGAATCATAAACCTCCTGACAATGTTTCAACTCAATCGGACCACGGATCGACTTCCGTTCAACCAACTCTCTCTTCTCTTTTTTCTCTCTATTTTTTCTGGTTTTTTTTCTTTTTCTACTTGGTTTTCGACACACACTTAAAACAACCTCACATCTTTTTTATTAAATAGTTAGGGCTCTATGTAAAATGAAAGATTAAGGCCTATGGCCTTTACTTGAACCAAAATCACTTACATGAGGCTGGTCTCCATTTTCCTAACAGCAACTACTATAGCAGCAAGGAGTATGAATGACAGGCAAATCATGGCGATTCTCCTCCTTGTTTTTCGACGAGCCTGGAGCGTTGCTAGATCTGCCTCATTGATTTTGCCCTAAGCTCTGAAGAATGACATGTTTGAAATCTTTTTCCTGTTGGATTGACGAATAGCTTTATATATATATTGGTACTATTTTAGGCAATGTCAAGCTGTAAGTTTGGTGGTTGAATTGGCATTAGAATTACGTGCAAGCCACTCTCATTACTCGTTTTGTTTGTCAAAGTAATGCTGATCTTTAAGTTCAAATGTTGTGCTGCTCGTCTTGGCGAACCTTAGACCTAAATACTTGAGTAAAAATGCATAATACTAACTAAATGCCTATATGTTTATTAGTATTTGAAATATTTTCGATTTAGAAACTAGATGACATATTCATGGATGGAAACTGGGCAGGGAAAAGATTATTTATAAAGAGCATAAAATTTCAATGAACTGATAGTTCAATTCAATGGTACTGAAATTGGCTTTAGAATGGAAAGTCTTGAGCTTGAACTTCAATCCTAGTCCAGAAGAACAAAAAGAATTACTACTATCTTCTATTTATTTAAATTAATATTTAACCACTGAAACGCATGTAGAATTTCAAAGTTTCCAGGACAGGAAAGAAAATCCTAGCCCACAAGATTTGGTTCTCTTCTGACTTTCTAGTTTCAACTTGGTTCAAACGCCAAAATTAATTTAATTAATGGGTTATGTTTCACAATTTACAAAAGTTGAAACTATCATCAAAAGAATATGTAATACAATACCCATCCTATTCCTACGTTTTTTTCTTCTGGGTAACAAGTAACAACCCTTCTTAATCGTAAGGGAATTTTCTTTCTAGCATTAAATTCAATTCCTAGAGTAAAAGGCGTTTAAAAACTAGTATCATTAACTCTTTCATGCTCTGAAGGATTGCAAGTTGGCCGGGAAGTCTGAAATTACACTAAAATAAAATGGAAATGAAGGGGCGTTGGTGAGAGGTCCTAATTCAGTGATGGATCAGATTTATGGTGTGCTCCTCCAACGATTAAAAGGATGTTTTCATTTAGCTTATCATGATCATATAAAGCATATGGTAGACGAGGAACGACAACTTCACAAAACCGGAACAGACTGCAGGAAGAGCTCTAATGTTATCGGTGAAATTCTTAGACGCGAATTCGGGGGTCCGGCTAGAAGGACTTCACAACTAGAGGTGCAATGGACAACCAAATCTATGTTCAAAGTTAACTTTGATGCAGTAGCGTCTGCTCAGGGACACTACATGGGTGAGGCAGTGGGCATTAGAGAACTATCAAAAATGCTAACGCTATTATGTCTGCAAGGAAATGGCAAAAGGCATGCCCTTTTGGGTCTAATCTATGAAGCCAAACTGAAAATCATTTTGGGATAATCGAGGATCTGGATGACATTTTGGAAAATCTATTTCAACATGCAACTTTCTTGAAAATTGATTGATAGGAAACTGCATAAAACAAGCAAGAGTGCAAGAATTTGCTTCTCCAAAGAAAAACAACTATCTTATGAAAACAACATAATTCATTAAAAAAATTGAAGGAAAGGTATTTCATGTCTCCTTTGATTGACTCATACCGGGGCTATTATATTGATAGAAAGGAAAGGATTGGAGATGAAGAGCTTAATGCTTACTCCATCATACTGCTTAAGGAGCCTTGATGGCGACTAGTCACCTGAATAACGATGGAGATAGATTGTCCCAACCAAACAAAGGGAAAATTTCAGGTCAGAAGCATCTCATATTTAGGTGTAGTTTCAAAAACTGGAGTCTAAAACAGGAAATAGTCCTGACATATATGCCAGATTAATATGGCCAATATACCATATAATGCAAAGAAAACGGATCCCCACCGGCCACAGCCCTAATATCAATCAATAATCAAGAGTTAAACATGCAGCAGATAAAAGAACAACGTAACTTTGTAAAAAAAAAAAAAAAAAAGGAACCGCCTTATGGTTAGGACAGACTTGTCACAAAACACAATCCAAAATGAAGAGCAAATCCTATAAACTAAATTTAAAGAAAACACTTCATTAAAATATTGACCAACAGAAATACATTTAACACTACACACGTAACTTATGGCTCTTACAGAAATCAAAGAGTTATCTCACAAGAGTTGAGATATTAGCACAACATTGCTTTAAAAATGAATTTTAAATTAAAAAAAAAAGAGAGAGAGAGAGAGAAGGGGAATGAGTGAAGATAACAGAGTGGCATTCTTCACCATCCAATTCTAATTTGTTAACAAGTCTAGATTCCTTTAACCCAAAATAATCCATCAGAGCATCTCTATATTCTTAAATCTTAATACAACAAGATGAAGGCACCAAGAGGTGAGTTGCATTGATATTTATTGGGACAAAGAAAGGTATTAGGACATCACATCAAAATACGTTCTGAAGATAGTTGACATTTGCCGCATCTACGCATAAATCTGAATAAAATTTCAGAATACTATCAATTTCTATACTATTTTTAGGCCAACATTTATTATACTACTCTACTCTCCCATGAATGGGACCACATATGGACTCAATATTTAAATCAACTTTTGCGTACTGTTTAATCTTTCCTTAAATTAAAAGCAATTCCACAGTGACAAGCAATTCAGTTATGTATGCACTAAAAGTTTCTTTGATTACAAAGCTATTCAAGAACAGAAGTAAAGCATAAATAATCTATTCTCATTACAATCTGTCATTTGCAACAAATGCGAGTTCAGTACATTAAGATGACACTAAATATTTACAATACCATGTAGGAGAATTAAACTATCTCCTTGACAATCAAAATGCCCAAACCAAATATGGCATTTTAATTACATTACACTATTATTATCAACATCCAGTTGAACAAGACACTAAACGATCATCGGCTCCCTGCCAACGATACTCTTCATTGCAAACACATTAAACCATTACCCGCATCACCAATATACGTTAACTAACGAAAAAACAAGCTTCTGAATGACCTTAACACCCTGTAGCAATCAAAGTTTTAAGAGCAACAATCTGGGCATCGAATCAAGCCATTCTCATTGCATTCCAAGCATCTCTTAAGCAAGCCTTCATCTTCATCAAACACTTTTCGACTCCCACTACAATTCCCACAAGGCACAAACCTGACATCCCCACAACCTTGACAAACAAACCCAGGTTGTCTCCTTGGAAACCCATCAAGAATCTTAGCCAATTCTCCAACTTCAAACATGCTTTTAATCACATCAGCACCACCAACATACTTTCCCTTTATAAAAACCTGCGGCAAACTCACATTCTTCTCTTTCAAAACGCTTTGCAACTCTTTCTTATAAGCTGCATCCATCGAAATATCCCTTTCATCGACCCAAACTCTAAAACCTCTAAATATCATTCTAACAGCATAACAATCCTCGTAAGTCCTTCGAATCCCTCGTAAACTAGTTAAATAAACAACAATTCGATCTTCCGTACCCGGTAATCTTATCAAAGGGCTATTAAAACTCAACGAAAAAGAGGATGAATAACCAATTGATTTCGGGGGTCTTAAAACAACCTTGGGGGAAGGTTCTTTTGGACTTGAAGATTTGTCGAATTCGAATAAAGTGCAAAGCTTTCTAACTTTACCTTTGATGGAATCGATTGAACTGTAAAATTTGAAAATGGAAGCTGCTCGATTAAGAGATTGATTGTTGAGAAGAAGGTGAACTTTGGTTGGATTGGATTCACCGGAGGTTGCGTGCATTGTATACAAGCGATTGAAGAACATCGACCCAGATGATGATTTCGCCCTGTTATTTTCCAATTCTGCCATCGAACCAGATGATGATTTCGCCTTGTTATTTTTCAATTCTGCCATCTACTCAGATTAAAAAAACTCAAAAATTAACAAGAAAATCCAAACTTTTTTTTTTTAAAGAATAAATTCAAGATTGAAAATTGGGTACGAATTTTTGTTTGGGTTTGGTGGGTGGTGGTTTTTGGGTATTTTTGGTTCTTGTTGTTGTTGACGATGATTGTTGCGTTTTGCTTCAGAAAAAAAAGAGAAAAAAAAATGTCGTTTGGTCGGTTGAAGGATATGAAAACCTTCTTCTTTTTTGTTAGGCGTATTGTTTGGGAAGAAGGAGATGCAGAGGAGGAGCTGGGCTTTGTAGACGTAGCATCAAAGCAAGAACTTTGTTTCAAAGTCGTTTAAATTAAAATATAACTATTTCATATTTATTATTTTAATATATTTTTAACAACAAAAGTTCAAATGATAAATTAAATATTATTCTATAGATATCCGCACGTTATAGTAATCATATTTATTCATTTTTTTATTGCAAAATTTATTTAACTAAATAAAAAAAATTTTAAATAAAACAGAGCTGACATTTGAAAGCCTCAATTAATCTCATTTTTTTATAAAATTTATTTAATAAAAATTAAGAAAAACAAAAAAATTTTAAAAAATTTAAGCTCAGAAAATATGTCATATAAATACTATATTAACTTAAAATATTAATGTATAATAAAAAATTAAATAATAATTATATTAATATAATATATATAATTAAATTAATAATAAAATATATATCTTGAAATAAGTAGAAACAAATTATCATAAATCCATCAAATAAAAATTATTTTATCATCTCTATCAATCAATATTTTTTTATTATAAAATTTATTTAATTAAATTTTTATAAAAAAGGTAAAAAGAGAAAAAAAAAAATATAAGTGTCTCATGGACACTTTCATTGACTTATTTTACAAAATTAATTTAATTAAAAAAATAAAAATAGAGTTCATTAGAGTACCGAATATGTCAATTAAATTTAAAATATTAATCTCTTATGTTAAAAGATATCAAATAATAATTTTATTAATATAAAAAAATCATTGGAGTGACACGTAAACATTTTAATTGATTTTTTCATAAAATTTATCTAATTAAAAAATATATATAACAGATTTTCTTACACGCATATAACAGAGAATAAAATGAAAAAAATGTTATTTATTGGTTAAAAAAATAATTTTAAGTAATTATTATCTCAATAAATACTATTTTTATTATATTATATTTATAAAATATTATTTAAAAAAAAAATAAGTAAGCATTTGAATATTTGCAGTTATTGAAGTATGGTCTTTTATTCAAAAGATTGGAAGAACAAGATTTAAGTTAACTAATCTGTGAATTAATTGACATATAATTAATGATATTTAAAAGTTATAAATTTTAAAAAATTATATATTTAATATAATTTTCAATTAAATAAATATTATTGAAGATGTTCAAAAATTGATTATGAATTAAAAAATTAAAGTTCAAATCTCATTAGTCTAAAATTATTTTTATATCATGAAATACATAATAAATGAATATAAATGAATATGTGATTATAAATAATATTCTAATAACTTTTTTTGTTAAGTAATGAAAATAGCTAAATTGTCAAATATTTCGATAATTTTAAAAAAATAAACTAAAAAATGAAAATGCTAAAAAGATATTTTAAAAAAGATTTTTAAATTTGGGAGAGGAAAACTTACTTTTTAGGTGAAGAAATTAGGTAATAAGCAGCAGCCACCGGCACAACGCCTCTTTCGAATGACGCGATTTGGTTTTGTTTGAAACTTTGAATTTGAGCGTGGTTTTGGAGTATGGCGTATACGTCTATTTATATTTTATTATACCAAACTCACGTGTATAACACGTGCTATAACAAAAAGGCTTATTTCTAAATTCAACTGTTTTAATTTTTAAATTACTAACCATTTGACCAATAACAAACATGATATTTTTCACTGGGCATAGTAGTTTTTACCCTTTTTTTTTTTTTTACATTTTTTTACTATGTGCATGAAATTAATACCCTCCACCAATGAATTTAGAATTAAATTGTAGATAATGTTTTAGGTAAAACTATCTAAATATTTCAATTTGTTTAGAGAAAATTAAAAGAGTAAATGTCATTTCTTAGTAAAAAAAAAACTTGGTATAAAAGAGACAACAATCTACACATAAAAAAAGAATTATATATATTAAAATTTGAATTTTAAAATTATTATATTATATTTTTTAAATGATTATATAAATTAATTATATTAAATTTTAAATTTAATAAAAAAAATGCATGTCATGATTGCATGATATAGCGTTTCAAAAAATGCTTCCATTTTGTTCAATTTTGCTGAGTTGTTCACCGTTTACATTGATGTCTATCAAGACTTTTAAAGCAAGTCCTTAATTTTAAATGTGAAAACAGTGGGCCACACTTTACGTGAGTCATTTAGATTTGTATTGTTTTCTAATTTTGGCAACACCTTTTACTTTCCTTTTATTTTTTATACTTGCCAATTGCTTTTCAATGGAAAACTTATCCTCATACACTGTGATGATCTTTTATTGATGAATAAAATGGGGGAAATTTTTAATAAAATAAAAATATATACTATTTACTTCAAAAAAAATAATTGATATATTTCATTTACTTCCAAAAAAATAATGTCAAAATGAATTCTCCTTTTATGCCTTTCAAAAAAAAAACACTTATGCCACAACACTTGAACGAAATAGCCAAACTGATTAATATTACTTTTTTTTTTTTTTTTTGTAAAATTACATACAAAATTTGACTTATCAATCCATTGATTTTGTTCTCAAATGTTTATTTTATTTCAAAAATACATTAAACTTCAAAAAGAAAAAAAAAAACTTTTCCAATGTTTTGACTTTGCTATTGAACCATTATTTTTAATTGTTTTCTATACATATTGTAGAAAATTTAAATCAATGTTTCTGTATAGAGCTTGTTGGCAAGGGTCCCTTTTCATGAACCCAATACCAATTACTACAGAGTCATGGAAGTGGTTAGAAGCTGGTGAACGAATTAACGTTCCGATAATTTACGTTAAATTGATTTAATACTGGATACCCTCGATGATTGTGTAAGATTCTAATCTCACGAGATATTTCAAATATCAGTTATGATATATATATTTAAACTCATATTTTTGAATATTTTTTATGAAATAAAATCATAAAAATTTCAAATCAAAATAAATTATATTTTGCAAATTTGATGCAGAGTTTTCAAAATTAAACAGCATTGAGATGTTACATATCATCAATTCAAATTTAAAGTATGTAATTTCTGTCAAATTTGTGGAAATAACGTCAGAGATGAAGCCTTCTAATGAAATAATTTATAGAATTCTTATAGTTAATCTGCTTAAGCATTTTAGCAAACAATTACTCCTGCTAGTAGTTATAAATCAGACCAGGAAAATTTTCCAAACAAATGATATGTTTTAGTCAATTCCAAAACAACAATCATCGATCAATTCAACTGCAGCTCGTTCTCACAAGCAGGCTTGAAAAAATGCCAACTTGAATCATGAAAAGCTGCAAAATAATCATCTGAAACTGTCTTGATTCTGAGTTCATCTGTGAATCTTCGAGCAGCTAAGATGTGTGTGACTGACTCAACAACAGAAGAGTCCATAAATGATACTTCCTGATCATAGTACTTAAATGACACATGCTGCTCATAAGCCTCAAAGCTATTCCCAAACAATGCCACCCGATTCAATGACTCAACTTCCCAATTCGCCTGTAAAAGATTATTGTATAACTCTGCTTCACAATGTGGCATGAAGAAAAGTGTCGGCTTCAAAGTTTGTCGCCGACCTTGCTCATTTACAGACAGAACGGAACAGCCAAGGGCTTCTAAAACCCGAGACTCAGTCGCAGATAGAACCGGATCAAAAACCTCTATATCCCCAATCCAACTAAACTTTCTTTTCATCATAACTGCAAGGCTAAGCTGAAGTCGAGGAGCTTCATGAGACTCGATGCTTCCAATACCATATATCACCATCTGCAGTTTCAACTCAGATCCCAAAACCCTGTGAAAGTGATTCAAGACTTCTGGATTTTGCATTTGATCCAAGAAAGTCGAAAAAAATGGAGAGTTTTCAATTCTCTTCATACAGATTTGTATCTTATGCATTAGCTTTGATTGCCTCTCAGGATCAAATTCAAGATCGGTTGGAACCCACGGCTGTCGTTCTTGATGTTGTCCTTTCCCTGGTTTTATTTTTTGGGAATTCCTTCTATGTCTACCCTTACGGGGTAAAACAATTGTCCACTCTTCATTTTGAGTATTATTCTCAACGGTAAGAACTTTTGGAGAAGCAGCCATTTGCAAAACAAAGATTTTCCTTTATCTCCTACAATAAAAAACCGCTTTTTTCCCCAAAACAATTGTACAACCACAGTTAATACCTGGGGAGTAGCGAGTAGTGCAGGACACTACATCAACTTTGACAAAAACTTTTCTTCACAATTGTGAGAGATATTTGTACCTATTATCATTATTGTAAAAATATAGAAGTTTAGTGGGAGTAAAAGTAACATGGGCAAGGCATGCTTGCACACACATATTCCAAAAGTTCAATTACAGTGTCCAGATGCTGCCAATCTTGCATGCACCATAAGAATGCTAATAGATTAAATATGTTCAATGCCACTAGCAGATTATGAGTATAGATGCACATAAAAAATAGGTTGACCTTGTGTAGCTAATATATTCATAACCTATTTTTAATGTGCATATGTACCAATCTCCTAGTGGCATTGAACGTATTTGATATTCAAAACATGAATATCCGATTAGTTCAGCGGACATCTCCAAATAGTTACACATTTAAAATTTTCTAAGCAAACACAAAATTTTCCATTAGAGAAACAGAGTGGGCAAAACAATCAACAAAATGATTTCAGAGACATTTCTGATATGATGCTTGCAGCTAACAAGAATGCTTTAGGAAAAAAACAAAAAAAAACTAGGTGTTCATGTATGTCAAAATAGAGTAGTCAAGAGAAATACATAGCAACAAGGGAAGGCAAAATAAATTTTGGAACTGCACATCTTACCCTTTCTTTCAAAGAAAAGGGTTTACCTTTTAAATTTTAGTATCACTAAACACCTTGATAAATTGGTTGCTTCAAGTCTTTTTAAGTAATAAGGATGTAAAAATGAGTTATCCAAAGACTCATCAACTCATTGTTAAGTATGGAATAAAAGAAGACATTTACTTCTGCTAACAAGCAAATCTTTTACTTCTTTTCTATCTGATAAAAAATTATTATCAAAAGCAACTATTGCAAAGTTACAAACAAAAACATGGGAAGTTTATATTACTAGCTCTCCATTCAATACCATAAAACTGACTCAAAAGATACAAATCAAAAGGAACATTTCGAATGATATTTGATAAATGAGTAGAAATTCTCTACAAGAAGCAGTTTCATGCCAAAATAAGGAAAAATCCTGAATCAATCCCTACCAAACAGGAAGCAGAGAAATAAAAGCTAATTACTGCAAAAAGGTCAACGAACAAGTTCACTAGAGACTCCAAGTGTAAAACATAGGCCCAACACAAATCAAGTTATGGTCCTCTCAAGGTGTGTTTCATTACTGTAGCTCAATTTATCTCTTCGCTTAAGAATTCTTATGAAAAGCTTCGTTCTTTTTTTCTCTTTATTAATAATTTTAATTGTTCAAGGAAAAAGAAATGGAACAATTCTAGCAATTACAATTTTAACTTGAACCGTTTCAAATCCAAGAATTGAAGTGTTAAAACAAAAACAACCCATTAATTTCAACTAAATGAAGACAAACAACGAAAACCAATGTTCCATAATCCAATTATAATCTCAAAAAATAACAGTATTCAATCAAAAAACTACTTTTCAATATGAACTCATGAAAACGCTTGACCCAAATCAGAGAATCAAATTCATGAACAAAACCAAAAGAAAAAAAAATGGGTCATACCCGTTTGAAAATGGATCGAAGAAGTAAGAAGCAGGTTTTACAATGCAGGCTCCTCAAAATCGCGGGTCTGAATTTCTAGTGGCTGCTTTGGGAAGATTTAGGTGCGTTCTTTATTGTTACGACTTAATTACAATTTACAACCTTAAATTCTTCGAAGATGCCCTATATGTTCAAATATATTTACGTCCAGCGCTGGTATTTTATGTAATTGTATTCATTGCCCATCCAACTTTTTATCTACGTAATTTGGTCCCTCAACGAGGCTATCGCATGTATGCTTTGGTAACTCCGAAACCTAATTACAAAAGTACAAAAAAAAAGTGACTTCTTTTTTTTTATTAGTTGTTAAACTTCTTTTTTAATTACTTAATTTTCAAAAAATGACATAACTTCTTTGTAAGCATAGAATTTTAATTTTTGATAAACGAAAGTTTTTTATTTCATTACCCATAAGAAAGGAGAAAAATAAATTCCCTACAAAGTTTGTAATGGTAAATTTCACCTAGCACCAAAATGCATTCTTTTTGTAACATTAAACTTTTCCATAATTCTATGGACTATGAATTAGAGATATTTATGAGAACACTAAATTTGGATATAGTTTGATATATTGTTATCATTAGAAATTTTTAAATTAAATAAATGTATATGATTTAAGAGTTTTAAAGTTACATTTAGTATTACTAACATAGGAGCTAATAGAGTTTATTATTTCCTCGATTCTGAAAGTGGAACATATGAACGAAGAAAACAGGAACACCGCTCTCTTTGGAGAAGAAACGGCAGAACTACAGTGTAGTACAAAAAAGATTAAGGATCACCACGAGAAGTGCAGTAACATTCAAGCACAACCTTGTGGAGGTGATAATAGGGTGAAGATCTCCTATAAGGATTCACTGTTGGGGGGAAGCTATGGAACCTATTCTAAGACAGAAAAGCCTCAAGATGAGGATATGGAGGAGGATTCAGATGACGAGGAAACCCAAGATAAAGGAGGAAACGTAGAAGGGGAACTCCATGTTTCATTGAGCAGGGATGAGCGCGGACAAATTAAGGAAAAATGGGCTCATTCCATGATTGTGAAAGTCTTTGGGCGTACTGTTGGATATAAATATTTAGCAATAAAGTTGAACATATATGGAAGCTCCAGGAAAGACCTTGCATAGTTGACCTAGGCCATGATTGCTTTCTCCTAAAATTTCAGCTGATAGAAGACTACAATTATGTGCTCAAAGGAGGCCCTTGGTTTATTGGGGGACACTTTCTAACTATAAGAAGGTGGGAACCTAACTTTAGGGCATCTGAGGCAACATTTTCACCAGTAGCGGTGTGGCTGACACTACCAGAGCTCCTAGTTGAATATTTTGATTTAGAAATTCTTAAAAACATTGGCAAGCATATAGGATCTCTACTTCGGGTGGATGGGCATACATTGGCAGGGAAAATGGGAGATACACAAGGATCTGTGTCTAGCTAAACTTGCATTGGAACTTTATGTTTTAAGTGTGGTAGACTAGGCCACCAGAAGGAATTCTACCCTCATAAGTGTTGAGATATGGTTCACATATGAGTAAAAAATTGAATAAGATGTCTTATATATGTATGAAGGAATAAAAAACCTAATAACTTAAGCTTTTAGGCTCAAGTAGTGTCCAACATATATGTATGAGCTCTCTGGTGTGCTCTCATGAGCTTCAAGTATGACAAACCTCCTAACAACTAATATCAGAGCCAAAAAATCACGGGTTCGAGAAGTCACGGGTTTGAATTCCAGTAGATTGCTGGGGGGAGATTGTTGGCAAATCGGAGGTTGACCGCATCCATCAACTCTATGTATTTGAACGTCTGTATTAAAGGTCATCCCTGTGCTCGAATGTTGATATTAAAGGTTCAACTTGGATGTAGCAAGTATATGATAGAAGCAAAACACCCAAGTGGGCGATGTGTTGAGTCAACTTAGAGTGCAAGCTTAAAAGAGCATTGAGATAACCTAGATGAAAAGGTTGAGTGTTGTGGCCTGACCCAAAAAGCTCATTAAAGATCTAAGGTTGCCTGGCTTAAAAGAGGTATTGATAAGACTTATTCACACGGAGCAGTTGAGGTGAGACTTGATCAAAACTCACAAGTGAATGGGGGAGATTATTGGGATATGGTTCACATGTGAGTAAAGAATCTCACATCATTAAAAAATCTAAATGAGATGTCCTATATATACATGAAGGACCCAAAAACCAAATAGCTTAAGCTTTTGAGCTCAAGTGATGTCCAACATGTATGAATAGACTTTCTGATATGCTTTCATGGGCTTCAAGTATAACAAATCTCCTAACAAGAAGAGACTAGAAAACCCTGTTTGTCCTATCATCGAAGATTAAAAGCCATTTTCTCCAACATCGAAGGATACTCGAAAGAAGGTTCATGATGAGGAAATATTCTGGCCATGGATGGTGGTTCAAAAAAAAAAGAATCATACTAAAGCAACCACCAACGATCCAACGGGCAAAAGGAACAACCAATAAATTTTACCCCCAAGCCAGAAGGCTTGGTCGCGTGTTGAGGTGAATCAAGATGTCCAAAACAAGCAAATTTCAGACTTGTCAGGCCTAAAAAAGATACAAGCCATTTAATCCATAAGTGTGGGGAAAAGGAAAAAAATGGAGACAAAATGGGTGACCATAAAAAAAAGGGACATTTAAAACCAAAGGAAGATGGCAAAACTTTTTTTTATAAAAAAAAAAGGTATTGAAGGGCACACAATAGTAATTAATTATTCTAACAAAGGTGTCAGTAAAAGTGAAATTACTTCTGAGAAGTTGAGGTTAACACAAGAGGTGCATATGGAAAAGAAAAACCTTATACCTACCATGTTCATACATAACCAAAGTACATCATCTATCAACCCACCTATGCATGGGGACTTGGATAAGCCCTCAGACAACTATGAACTACCCTTAATAAAAGGAAATAACCATCTAATCTTTAGTGGAATAGAACCAAGCTTAAAAGATGTTCAACCCTGCAATCTATTGTAACAGGTGCAACCTTTAGCAATATGTGCGCAACAACAGAACGGGCAATCACCGTACCCACTTTGGCTTAGTAAGAATGAGGAGAAGGGAGGCAAACTTGAGGGCGAAGGGATCCCTAAACAATTTACCAAATCAAATAATGGATAATCAACAGAGATAAGTAAGTTGGCAGAATTAAAGACTTCAGTCCCAAATTTCTCTTTTAGACTCAAGGCACATTCCATTCATATTCAAAGCTTGGGGCTCGACCAAGGTCACCTTCGAAGGTTAACCTTACCTAGAGATAGAAGCAGAAGTAGAAGCCCAGCTTGAGAAGGTAGAAAACAACTTCCAAGAAATAGAAGAAAAAACTCTCTCTGTGCCATTATTGATCTATCTGAAACCAATCCAAGATTCAGATGAGTCAAATTCAATATCATTCAAAGAAGTTTCTTGGATAGAAAAGAGGTTGACCCCTTTTATATGGATCCTATTAATCCAAAAGATTTTACAGGCTCAACATCCGCTAAAAGTGATGATGAACAGTATATGTGAAAAGGTGATAAAAGTAAAAACAAGCCAAATGGTTCAACATTTCAAATATGTGTAAGCTTCTCCATACTGTTAGAGGAAGAAGTTTTGATACACAAGATAAAGATGTACCCCAAGCTAAAAAGAGTAATGCATGGGTAAATACTGAGAGAGATGCAGGAAATCCCATAATTCTAAAGACTAGCAATGAGTTACCATACCATTCAATCACATCCCATGTCGATTTTACTATGAAATTGTAGGGGAGTGAGACACCCAAAATTTTTTCGTACGACCAGAGAACTTATGGGAATGTATGAGCCAAAGATATAGTCATCATAGAGACATGTGTGCGAGGGGAAGATGTTCGTTCAATCATTGATAGGCTACCCTTTGATACCTGGACAAATACTAGCACAATTGGATTCAAATGAGTAATTTGACTCTTTTGGTGATCAGACCTGACCAACATAAGTGAAGTATGTGCAACAGAGCAGAAGATTCATGCCATTGTACGGGTAAGAACCTCTAATTTAACTTGGTTACTTTTAGCTATTTATGCTAGCCCTATGTTTCATGAACGTAAATTGTTGTGGGAAAATTTACAAACTGTTCTACTCAACATGATTACCCATGGCTAGTGGTAAGGGATTTCAATGATGTTATTTGGAATGAGGATAATATAAGAGGAGCACATGTGTCATGGACAAGGTCTAAAGCTGTGCGTAAGTGCCTAAATAATTGTAAACTTATCGGCCTTGGATTTATAGGATTAAGATTTACATGGTCAAATCATAGAAGGATCAGAAACCTAATTCAAGAATGGATTGACATGGCTTCATAAACACCTCGTGGTTTCTTAATTTCTCTAAGGTTTGTGTTAAACATCTAGTCAAAACACACTTGAATCACTGCCCCATCTTGATTAAGTTTAAGAAAGTGACATTAAAGCATGACCTTAAATTTTTTCACTTAAAAAAATATGGTTTGACCATAAAAAGTTCATGCCGCTGGTCTAGTATAGTTAGAATCAAGAAAGCAGTTCTTTAGTTTCCACTGTCGATATTTTTAGGAAAAATATTTAGGAATGGAATAAAAATTCCTTTGAAAATGTGTTCAAAAGGAAAAAGAAAACACTGGCAAGACTAAGGGGAATCGAGAAAGCTTTGGAGGTTTTCTTTAACCAATTCCTATTAGACTTACGAAGAATTTTGATTGACGATTACAAACATATTCTTAAAGCTGAAAAGGATATATGGGCACTAAAATTCAAAGTAAGTTGGCTCACTAATGGTGAGAAGAACACAAGGTTCTTTCATACGTCAACCATCACCAGAAGAAGATTCAATCAAATTATGGGTCTTGAGGATTAAAAAGGCAATTTGAATACTGTGCCCAGTAGCATGAGATAAATAATGCAAAAACATTTTTGTAACTTTTATACGACATCGCAGACAGAAAGGCATTGGTGGTACGAGGATGGGCCAAGACAAATCGTTCAACTCTCATAGTAGGACAAGAAGAAACTCCTTAAACCAGTTTCAAAACTTGAAATCTAAGAAATGGTATGGTCTTTTAAGCTTTCAAAACCCTTAGGCCAGATAGACTACATCTTTATTTTTTCAACAATGCTGGAATATTGTGAAGGGAAAAGTATGTGAGACAATCAAAGGTATTTTTAAGGCTAGTTCGATGCCTGAGTCCCTTAATGATACACTTATATCTTTAATTCCTAAGATGGCTAACTCATCACCAATTGACAAATTCAGACCTATTAGTCTGTGCAATACCACTTATAAAATTGTTACAAAGATTGTAGTCCAAAGGCTTAGGCCATTTCTTTATAAAATCATATCTTTTTTTTATACTAGCTTTGTACCAATAAGGAAAAATTATGATAACTACATTATTGTCTAAGAGATGATTCATGCTTTTAAAAAATGTAAAGAAAAATAAGGACAAATGGAGATCAAACTGGATATGGAGAAAGCTTACGATAAACTTGAATGAAGTTTCATTAGAAAGGTTTTATCTTTCTTCGATGTACTTACATCTCTTATTAACCTTATCATGAGTTGTATCTCATCACTTTCAATCTCAATAATTTTGAATGAAGGAATGCTCAAAAGCTTTAAACCTTCAAGCGGCATAAGGCAAGGGGATCCTCTATTCCCATACTTATTCATTATGTGTATGAAATTTTTTAGCTTGAGAATTTTGGAAGCATATGAAGAAAAGAGATGGTTAACTTGTAAACCATCTAGAAATGACCTTTTTTTTTCCCATGTTATCTTTACGGATGATATAATTCTTTTTGAAAAGACAGGTAAAGATATTATTAAAGCAACGAAGGAGGTGTTCAGTTCTTTTTGTACTGAATTTGGCCAAAAGATTAACCTTACCAAGTCATGTATTTTTTTTTACCAACACTAGCCATAGTCACAGGAAGAGTGCAACAAATATCTTACAAATCCATGAAATTGAAGACTTAGACAGATACTTAGGGTTTTCACTTCAAAAAGGCCAGGTTAGTAAACATTAGTATTCTTTTATTATCGATAAAGTTAGGGCCAAGTTGATGTGATAAAAGACGGGCTTACTTTCTCCTACAGGAATATTACTATTGATCAAATCTGTTATACAAGTGATCCTGTCCTATTATATGCAATGTCATGCACTACCCTCAAGTGTTTACAATGAGCTCGATAGAATCAATAGAAATTTTCTATGAGGAGACTCAAAGCAGAAGAAGAAAATGCACCTCTTAAATTGGAAAAAAATAACCAAGAATAAAAATAAGGGTGGACTAGGATTAAGGGATGCCAAGATACAAAACCAAGCCCGACTAACCAAGTTGGTATAGAGGTTTATCTATCATAAGGGGGAACCTTGAGCCCTAACCATTCAAGCCAAATATTTGAGTAGTGAGAATCAAAAACCAAAATAAAACCCCTCAGTAACATGGAGATCGATGAAATGGATAAGTCCTATCTTTGAAAGAGGTTTTGGTTGGGTCATTCGAAATAGGGCAAACACCAGTTTTTGGTATCACAAATGGATGGAGGTGAAACAATACGATCTCTGGTCTAAGGACCCTTTAATAGAAATGAGGAAATAATTAAGGTCAAGGAAATTATACATATTTTTCATCTTCAAAGGGAATGTCTGATCTCATTCCAATTACTATCACTGGTAATAAAGGCTATAAGAGCTATTCCTGCTCAATTATATGGATAAAAAGAGAACGTACCTTATTAGATAGCTTCTATAAATAGAAAATTTACTTCCTACTCAGCTTATGATCTTATAAAAAAAAAGTGATAGTGCTAGGAAAACTGAATAGGATTGGATTTGGACATTGAAAGTTCTACCTAAACTTTAATTTTTTGTCTGGTAATGTATGGATAAGATTTTACCTACAAAACATTTTCTCATGCAACGTGGAATAAATGTTCAAAATAGTTGCATGTTATGTGGTCAAGGGCAAGAGGACATTCAGCACCTTTTACATGACTGCCAATAGACTAAGAACGTATAGAAAAACCAAGGGGAAGTTGTGAGCTTGTTTCTGGGTGGCGATTTTAAGGATTGGGTCCAATTCAATGCTACTGATAATAGAAGATTGAAACACCATTCTATTCTCTAGGGCTTGTTATTCATCCATATCATATAGGAAGTTTGGCTGAAAAAGAACCATAGGACTTTTAAAATGAGTAGTAGAATGGTGGATGTTGTTAAGCATGCGATTGAGAAAGTGAGAGAATTACATGCCTTGAACCAAATAGAGGGGAAAAATGTCCAAGACTCTTTCATTCCTGTTAAATGGAAACCACCTGAGTGTGGACATCTTAAGCTTAACATCGATGGGTCATCTATAAAAAATCCAAGAAGAGCAAGGGTTGGCACCATTATTAGAGACCATATAGAAAAATGGGTGGCTGGCTCTACCAAATTTATAGGATATGGAACGAATATGTTGGCTGAATTATGGGCTCTTAGGGATGGGTTAATGTTGGCTAAACATCTTAATATTTCTATCTTGGATGTGAAAATTGATGCTGTTGCTGTCATTTTTTTATTAAAAACCAATCCACTTATAATCTGTATTTGTAGCCTTTAATCTATGTATACAGGAAGTTACTATTAGAAATTAGTTGTTGCGATGTCATGCATACCTTCAAGGAGGGCAACACTTATGCTGATGCTTTGGCTCATTTTGGTAGTGATCACTTTGCAATGTATGAATGTTATAAAAATCCTTTTGTGTTATTTCAAGACCCTCTTAATTTTATTTTGAACCTGCTTGTCAATGATGCAGCGGGAAGAACTTTGTATCGTACTATTTTATGATCTTTATCTAGTTCTAGTTTCCTACAAAAAAAAAGTTACATTTAGTATTACATCTCTTAAACATTTTAATTTTGCTAAAAAAATTTCTTTCCATAATCGATTTAAGCTAACCGTAAAGCCCTTTTATGGAGATGCTTTTACTTTCAAGTTCAAAATAAAAATAAAAGGATCTTGAAATAACACAAAAATGTTTTTATAATATTCAAAAGTTTTAAAACGGTCACTACCAAAATGAGCCAAAGCATCAACATAAGTGTTTTCTTCTCTAAAGATATGCATGACTTCACAGCAACTAATTCCTTGCGGTAACTTCTTGTAGTCATTGATTAAAGGTTGCAAACACGGTTAGGAGTGGATTAGTTTTTTATCAAAGAAATGATAGTAATAACATCTATTTTCATATCCAAGTTAGAAATATTTAGTTATTTAACCAACATTAACCCATCGTAAGAGCGCATAATTTAGCCAACATATTCGTTCCATATTCTATAAATCTAGCAGAGCCAGGCACCTATTTTTTTTGTATGGTCTCTAATGATGGTGCCAGCCCTTGCTCTCTTTGGATTTCCTATAGAGGACCCATCAATGTTTAGTTTAAATTATCTATACTCAAGTGGTTTCCATTTAATAAGAATGACAGAAACTTAGACGTTTTCTGGTTTAAGGCATAGAATTCCCTCACTTTCTCAATTGCATACTTGATTACATCTAACCTTCTACTGCTCCCCTTAAAAGTCCTATGGTTTCTCTCTAGCCAAACTTTCCACATGATATGGACAAATAACAAGCCTCAGAAAATAGAATGGTATTTCAATCTTCTATTGTCAATAGCATTAAGTTGGACCCAATCTCTAAAATCGTCACCCAAAGACAAGCCTGCAACATCCCCTTAGTTTTAGTCCACTAACATTCATGTAAAAGGTGATGAATGTCCTCTTGCCTTTGGCCACATAACATGCAACTATTTTGAACATTAATTCCACGTTGCATGAGAAAACCTTTTGTAGGTAAAATAGCATGCATACATTGCCAAATAAAAAATTAGAGTTTAAGTAGAACCTTCAATCTCCAAATCCAATTCCATTCATTTTTTTAATACTACCACTTTTTCCTTTTATAAGATCGTAAGTTGAGCAGGTAGTAAATTATCTATTTCCAATAACTATTCAATAAGGTATGTCCTCTCTGTGTCTATATAACTAAGTAGCAATAGCTCTCATAGCCTCGATTATCGACAACGATAATTGAGAAGAGATTGAACATTCCCTCTAAAAATGCAAAAAATGCAAAATTTCTTTGACCTTAATTCTTTTTTCATTTCTGTTAAGGGGTCTCTGGACCAGAGATCATATTGTTTCACTTCCCATCCATTTTTCATACCAAAAACTGGTGTTTGCCCCTAGTTTTGGATAACCCAACCAAGACATCTTTCAAGGATAAGACTTGTCCACTTCATCGCTCACAATGTTGTTGAGGGGTTTTATTTTGGTTTTTTATTATTCTCACTACTCAGATACTTGGCTTGAATAGTTAGGGCTCACGATTCCTTCTTGTGATGGATAAACCTCTATAACAACTTGGTTAATTAGGCTTAGTTTTGTATCTTGGCATCCCTTAATCCCAGTCCACCCTCATCTTTATTCTTGGTTATTTTCTTCCAATTTAGGAGGTGTATTTTCTTCTTTTACTTTGAGTCTCTCCACAGAAAATTTTTATTAATTCTATCGAGCTTCTAACAAACACTTGAGGGTAATGCATGACAATACATATAATAAGATAAGATCATTTGAATAATAGATTTGATCAATAGTACTATTTCTGTATGAGATAGCAAACCCATCTTTTATCCCGTTAACTTGGCTCTAACTTTATCAATGATACCAACCAGACACTTATGAAAGGGAAACCCCAAGTATCTGCCCAAATCTTCAGTTTTATGAATTTATAAGTTATTTGTTGCATTTTTCCTGTGATTGCAGCTAGTGTTGGCCAAGAAAAAAATACAAGACTTGTTAAGATTGATCTTTTGGCCAAATGCAATACAAAAAGAACTGAGCACCTCTTTCATTGCTTCAATAATACCCTTGTTTGCCTTTCCAAAAAGAATTATATCATCCACGAAGATAACATGGGAAAATGATGGCCATTTTTAGATGGTTTACAAGTTAACCATATTTTTTCTTCACATCTTCTAAAATCCTCAAGCTAAGAAATTTCATACACATGATGAATAAGTATGGGGATATAGAGTGCCCCTGTCTTATGCCCTTTAAAGGTTTAAAGCTTTCGAGCATTCCTCTACTCAAAAGCATTGAGATTGAAAAAGATGATATCTAGCTCATAATGATGTTAATCAAAGATGTAGGCACATCGAAGAAAGACAAAACCTTTCTAATGAAACTCTACTTAAGTCTATCATAAGTTTTCTTAAGATCTAGCTTGATAGCCATTTACTCTTTTTTTGCTTTACATTTTTTAAAAGCATGAATCATTTTTTAGATAATAATGCAGTCATCATAACCTTTCTTTCTTGGTATAAAGTTGGTTTGGAAAAAAGATATGATTTTATTCAGAAAAGGTTTAAGAAAGGCTTGAGCCTCTAGATCACAATCTTTGTAACAATTTTATAGGTGGTATTGCACAGACTAATAGATCTGAATTGGTCAATGCGTGATGGGTTAGCCATATTAGGAATCAAAGATATAAGCGTATTATTAAGAGAGTTAGGTATTCATCTGGCCTCGAAAATGCCTTTGATTGTCTCACAAACCTTTCCTTTCACAATATTCTAACATTGTTGAAAAAAATAAGGATGTAGTCCGTCTGACCCTAAAACTTTGAAAGCTTTAAAGGACCACATCATTTTCTAGATTTCAAGTTCTGAGACTAGTTTATGGAGTTCCACTTTGTCTTGTTATGAGAGTTGAACGATTTGTCTTGGCCCATCCTCATACCGCCAACTCTCTTCTATCTGCAATGTTGTATAAAGGTCATAAACATGTTTTTGCACTAATTGTCTCATGCTACTGGGCTTAATATTTCATTTACCCTTATGATCCTCTAAACCCACAATTCGATTGAATCATTTTCTTGTAATGGTTGACATAGTAAAAAACCTTGTGCTCCCATCACCGTTAGTGAGCCAACTTACCCTGGATTTCGGAGCCCATATAACCTTCTCAGCCTTAAGAAGCTATTTGTAATCGTTAATCAAAATTCTTTGCAAGTCTAATAGGAATTGGTTTAGGAAGACCTCCAAAGCTTTTTCTATTCCTTTTAGCCTTACCAGTATTCTCCTTTTCCTCGTGAACACGTTTCCATAGGAATTTTTATTCCATTCCTGAATATTTTTTCTAAGGATATCGACAGTGGAAGCTAAAGAATCGTTTTCTTGATTCCAACTATACTGGACCAGCAGCATGAACTCTTTGTGGTCAAACCATATTTTTTATGGATGAAAAGGTTTAGGACCATGCTTCAATGTCACTTCCTTGAACTTAATCAGGATAAGGTAATGATCTGAGTGTGTTTTGACCACATGTTTAACACAAGCCTCTGAGAAGTTAAGACACCACGAGGTGTTTGTGAAAGCCATGTCAATGCATTCTTGAATTAGATCCCTAATCCCTCTATGATTTGACCATGTGAATCTTGGTCTTACAAACTCAAGGTCGATAAGTTTACAATTATTGAGGCACTCATGCAAGGCCCCAAACCTTGCCCACGACACAAGTGCTCCTCTCCTCTTATCCTCATTCCTAATAACATCACTGAAATCCCTTACCACTAGCCATAGGTAATCATGGTGGGCAGCAACAATTTGTAAATTTTCCCACAACAATTTACGTTCATGAAACCTAGGGCTAGCATAGATAGCTAAAAGTAACCAAGTTAAATTGGAGGTTCTTACCCATACAGTGGCGTGAATCTCTTGCTCTGTTACATACACTTCACTCATGTCGACCAGGTTCGATTGCCAAATGAGCCAAATTCCTCCCTTGAATCCAATTGTGATAGTATCTTTTCAGACATCAAAAGGTAGCCTATCAATGATTGAACGAACCTCCTGCCCTCGCGCACGTGTCTCTGTGATGACCATGATCTCTAGCCCATGCATCTCCACAAGTTCTCTGGCCGTGCAGACAAATTCAAGGTGTCTCGCTTCTCTACAATTTCATAGTAAAATCGACATAGGATGTGATTAGATGGTGTGGGGACTCATTGCTAGTCTTTGGAATTATGGGGTTACCTGCATCTCCCTCTATATCGGCCTATGCATTACTCTCTTGAGCTTGGGGTACATCTCTACCATGTGTACTAGAACTTTTTCCTCTAGCAATAAGGAGGAGTGTACGCATATTCGAAACTATTGAACCATTTGGCTTGTTCCTACTTTCATCTCCCTCCCACGTATACTGTTCATCATAACTTCTATCGGATGTTGAGCTAGCAAAGCCTCTTAGATTGATAGGATCCATATAGGTGGGGTCAACCTCTCTTCTATCCAAGAAACTTCTTTGAATGGTATTGAGTTTGACGCCTCTGAATCTTAGATTGGTTTCGGATAGATTAGTAGCGACACAGAGGGAGTTTTCTCTTCTGTTTTTGTTTCTTGGAAGTTGTCTTCTACCTTCTCGAGCTGGGCTTCTGGGCGGTGTTGGCCTTCGAAGGCGATCCCGGTCGAGCCCCGAGCTGTAAATATGAATGAAATGTGCCTTGAGTCCAGAAGAGAAATCTGGGATTGAAGTCTTTGATTCTCACAACTTGCTTGTCTCCGTCGATTATCCATTATTTGATTTGGTACATTGTTTAGGGATCCCCTCACCCTCAGGTTTGCCTCCCTTCTTCCCCTTCTTACCAAGCCAAAGTGGGTTCGTTGATTGCCCACTCTGTTGTTGCATGCATGTTGCCAAAGGTTGCGCCTGTTGCGGTAGATTATAAGGTTGAACATCTTCTAAGCTTGGCTCTATTCCACTAGAGCTTGGATGGTTATTTCCTTTCATTAAAGATAGTTTGTAATTGTCTGAGGGCTTATCCAAGTCCCCATACATGGGCAGGATGACAGACATGCTTTGGTTATGCATAGAAATGGTAGGTACAGGGTTTTTCCTTTCCAAATGCACCTTTTGTGTTAACCTCAAATTCTCAGAGGTTATTTCACTCTTATTAACACCTTTATCGAAACAATTAATTCCTGCTGCGTGCCTCTCAGTACCATTTCTCGTGATAAAGGAAGGTTTTGTCATCTTCCCTTGGTCTTGAGCGTCCCCTTTTTTTATAGTCATACTTTTTGTCTCCACTTTCTTCCTTTTCCCCACCTTATGGATTGAGTGGCCTATATCTTTTTTAGACCTGACCGGTCTAAAATTTGCTTGTTTTGGACGTCTTGATTCACCTCAACACGCAACTGAGCCTTTTGGCTTGGGGGTAAAATTTGTTGGTTGTTCCTTTTACCCGTTAGATCATTGGTGGCTGCGTTAGTACGATTCTTTTTTTTTTGAACCACCATCCATGGCCTGAATCCTTTTTCATTGTGACCCTTCTGCTGAGTATCCTTGGGTGTCGAAAAAAGTGGCTTTTGATCCCCAATGATAGGACAAACACGGTTCTCTAATCGCTCCTCAGGGCAAAATTCCTTTCGGTGGCCCAGCCTACCACACTTGAAGCATAAAGTGCCAATGCTCTCGTAAACAATGACTTGCCTTCTGCCTTCAACCTTGATGGACCTGGGAAATGGTTTATCCAAGTTTAGTTGGACACATATCCTTGCATATCTCCCCCTTTCCCCTGCCAATGTATGCCCATCTACACGAAGCAAAGTTCCTATATGCCTGCCAATCTTTTTAAGAATTTCCAAATCTAAATATTCAACTGGGAGCTCTGGTAGCCTTAGCCACACCGCTACTGATGAAAATGTTGCCTTAGATGCCCTAAAGTTAGGTTCCCACCTTATAGTTAGAAAGTGTCCCCCAATAAATCGGGGGCCTCCTTTGAGCACATAATTATAGTATTCTATCAGCTGAAATTTTAAAAGAAAGTAATCATGGCCTAGGTCAACTATGCATGGTCTTTCTTGGAGTTTCCATAACTGTTCAATCTTCATTGCCAATATTTATATCCAATAGGACGCCCAAAGACTTTCACAATCAGGGAGTGAGCCCATCTCTCCCTGATTCGTTTGCGCTCTTCACTGCTTAACGAAACATGGAGTTTCCCCTCTACGTTTTCTTCTTTATCTTAGGTTTCCTCATTATCCGAATCCTCATCCATATCCTCATCTTGAGGTTCTTCTGTCTCAGAATAGGTTCCACAGCTTCCCCCCAACAGTGAATCCTTATAAGAGATCTTCACTCTGTTATCAACTCCATTAGGTTGTGCTTCAATGTTACTGCACTTCTTGTGATGATCCTTTATCTTTTTTGTATTACGTTGTAGTTCTGCCGTTTATTTTCCAGAGAGAGCGGTGTTCTTATTTCCTTCTTCCATCAAGTCCGCAGAAGTAATTTACTCTTTTTTTGCTTTTACTGTTTCAATTTATAATTTGTCTGACCAAATTCTCATGTAATTATTTAAGTGTAATCAAATTATATGAAATTCATGTTGAAGATCATGTAAACACTTTATAATTCAAGACATTTTTTATTCGTTTACCTTCGAAGCAAGGGTGAAACGCAACTTTTAATCCCAAAGCTCATTTTCATCTCCATGCCAAATAAGACCTCCCACATAAATTGTTTGTGATAAAGGGCAAGGACTTGAAAGCATAAGTAAAAGATTGGTTAATAAAGATCGGAGTTATTTTCGGTACTTATATTATGATGTTTAAATCGATACTAAAAAAATTAAGAAAATTGAAAGAGAATGTGAAAATGAGATGTGAGATGAGATAAGGTATTTACATTTATAGAGTGATGTAACCAAGTCTGAAAAACCTGAGTCAGGGAGTCGGATTTTGGGCCAACATGGCAGGAGCCAATCTAGCATGGCACGTTGACATTCAATACTTGTACGACACATTAAATCGATCACATGTCTATTAAGTGGGTTGCTGAGTTGGCAAGATTGGGATCAACTTCAATGAATTAGGTTGGTACATCATGTTTGTTCAGCGAAAATGATCAGAATGTCATTATTCTATTGAATTACTTTAAAATAAAAGGATAATTTTGTTCTTTGAACCACAAAATACTCCTATCATAAATTTTGATGAAATTGGAAAATTTTGCATAGTACGTATAACTAAATATTCAGGAATGAACAAATTATATATAAATAAATAATCATTCAAGTTAGCATTAAGGTTTATGTTTTTGTAGGGGAAGGGATAAAAACTTTCTTTGGGTAAAAAAATATACATTAATCATTAAATCAAATGTTCGTAAATAATATTAAGTTTAAATATTTAATTTGAATTAGAAAGCATTTTATTATTCATTTCTTTTTCAAAATAAATTTATATACACTCATTACTCAATTAGAATGCTAAAGAAAAAGTGATGAAAATTTTTTTATTTTTATAACTAGTTTTATAACCATAATCGACATTGTCCGCACCTCTAGAATAATTTAATATGAATAACTTATTATTTGTTTAGATTATCTATCATAATAATTATGTAAAAGAGATGATTAAATGATTAAAAAAAAAAAAGCATTGAAACTACTAGACAGACTTTTCCTTACTGAAGGCTTTTCTCTAATTTATTTCATTTTTTTCTATTTTTTTGTAATTTTTTAATTGAGTTTTTAAAGAATTTTTTTTCATATTTTTTAGTTGATTTTAATTTTTGATGATTTTTTAGCATTATTTGTTTTTAGGGTCTTTTCTGTTGATTTTTGTTTTAAATGATTTTGTAGTTTCATGCTTGATAATGTATTTGTGTTGGTTTGAAAATATTGATTAAAATTTGAGGCATTTGCAATATTCGTTCGCTCCAGCCCCTTGTGAATGATGGTTTGTGATTTGATTCATATTTGCTAGTCGTTTTTGTAGATTTTAGTAATTTTTATTTTGTTTATGTGGGTATTTGGTTTGATTTTTTTATGAAGTTTCCACAAATGTAACTACCGGCAACCCCTCTCCTCTTCTCATTCCCTCATTTGTCTTTTTTGGTCTATAAAAAATAGTCTTTAACAATTCATAAAACTTGTTTTTTATCTCGGACAAGTGCAATCTACATGGATGTTTCAATGAAACAATAGCTCAGTGAGGATTTTTTTAATGTATTAGGTGAAGTATTCGCGCGTTACCACGAGTTAAAATTTTTTTTTCTTTTATTTTAAAAGAAGATTTGATAAATTTTTTAAATATTTTTTTATTTTTCTGTATCAAAGATATGTCACGTATTTTTTTTTATTTTTAACTTTTTTATCTTTATATATTTAATAAAAAAAATTTTATATTTAATTTTTTATGACTAATTTGATCTCAATGACACATTACATGTGAAGTTATTTGATTTATTTATTTAATAAAAAAGTTAAAATATTTATAAAAATTTAAAATTAATTTTACATTATTATTAAAATATATTATTTTTCATTATTTTTTATTTTTTGTAAAAAAATATTAATGAATATGTTGACAATACGTTTAGATTTGATTATTCATCATTTTTTTTTAAATTTTACCTAATTAAAAAAAAAAGCAAAAGGTAAAAAAATCTGAATGGAACTGAATGTAAATACCTAAATTGGTCTCTTATTCTTATAAAATATAAATTATAAAAAATATTTATTTTTAATTTTTTTGTCTGTACTACTCATTTAATACCAAACTTTAAACAAAAAAAAATCAAGGAATATATATATATAATTAAATAATATATATATATACTACATAATGGCTTGGTACAGAGGCCTACACCCTTTTTTTTATTTGTCCCATTTTTATTAAAAAATTGATTTGAATTGATCCGATATTAACTTTTTATAAAAATACTCATATCAAAATCAAAATGAATAAATATTTATTAAATACTAATTATTTTATCATCTTTATTAATAGTCTCATTTTATTATAAAATTAATTTAATTAAAAGATAAATAAATAAATATAAAAGAAAATAAACAAATAAGAATGGTACATGGGCACCTCTATTAATATTAATTTTTTTTTCACAAAAATGATCTAATTAAAAAAATAAAGAAAAAAACAAAAAGCAAAAAAAAAATAAAAAAAAATATCCGCTATAGAAAGAGTTTGATTGAAACCTATTGAATATGAAATTATGAATTATTTTGCTTATTTATCGACTCTTTGTTGTGAAATTTTTGTAATTAAAAAAACAAAACAACTAAATAAAAAAAATTAGGGTACGTGTGGACATTTGGGGTTTTTTTTAAACAAATTTATCTAAATAAAAAATATTGAAAAAAATAGTAAAAGAGTTTTAAAAAAAAGAAAAAAAATATAAGGTGTCACTTCAAAAATTACATGAAGATCAAATAATAATCAAAATTTATATAATTGATGGATAGATAGATTACATCTTAATTATGTATAAATTTAGTATTTTTATTAAATTAAGATACTAAAGAATAAATTATTAATATAATACATATGTATATAAAATGAAATAAATAATTATCAAATTAAAAAAAGAGAAAAATGAAAAGAATAAAATAATATATTTTTAATAGTTAAATCAAATAGGTCTCACTTTTAGAAAAATTTAAAATGTTTTAAAATATTAAATAAATAAAAACGTAAAAAACGAAAATGTAAATATAGAAAAAAGGATCAAATGGTATAACATGTGGCACACCCTTGATACAAGTGAGTCATTAAAAAATAAAATCAAAATAATTATTTATTAAATATATAAAAATGAAAAAAAAATGTAGCATACACTTGGTACCCACACACAAAAAATGTTAAGAAAATCAATTTCTTTTGTTACAAAATTTATGTAATTAAAAAAAAAAGCCCAAATTGAGGTGTCACATGGACATTTTCATTGTATTTTTTCACAAATATGTTTAAATTAAAAATAAAAAACAAAAAATTGACAAAAAAAGAAAAAATAAAAAGAAAAAAAAGGAAGAAACACGAGATGTCACATTAATACTTTAAATGAAAGTGAAACAAAAATCAAAATAATCATAATTTATGTAATGGATGAATGAATGCATAAATTACATTTTAATTATTTATAAATGTAGTATTTTTATCCCCAAAAAAATGTTAAAAAAATTGATGTAAAATGGGTTCCACTTTTAAAACTAAAATATATAAAAAATATTTATTAAATAAAAAATTTGGTTAAAAAAAAAACAAAAAAAGAAAAGTAAGAGGGCGCCATGTGGCACGCCAAGACCATTCAATACATTATCAAAATTTAAGTATTAGATAAAATGTAAATAAAAATGTGCAAGGTTTTGTTTTCCCTTGCCAAGTAATATTGGGCGTCTTTGTTCAATAGCTAGCTAGTTAGCATTTTGTGTTTATTTTTCTATTTCTTGAGCCATTGCAATATTTTACAATTTATAGTATTTGATATTATATAAATATTGAAAATACAACTTTGTTTCTTATTCTTATGGATTTAATATTGATGGAAAGTTCTACATGAGCAAATGATACCTTGATGGAAAATGGATATAAAAGGAGGAAGAAATAGAATTTGTATACATCTTGAAGCAACATGAGATGAGTTTAGGCAAGAGCTCATTTATATGCACTAATATATGATCTTTTTTTGTATTAGGTTTCCAAACCACTTTTTGAGTTTGAAGTTCATATGCATTACTAATGGCTTTTTTTTTTTTTTTGAAGCATGAGTTATGTTTTATTTGCTTTATTACATGTCATAGATGATTTTGACATGTTTACTATGACAAATATAATTTTAAAAAATCGTTATGATCATTGTTTTCTTTGTACTTTTGTTGTAAAGTTATAACCTTTTTTTTATTACTTTTTTTTCTCTTTTTATTCTCATTTAATCTCTTATTTATACATGTTCAAGCCATTATTCTTTTGGAGTACGGCAATGGATGTCATATTTCGGACCACCGAAAGCATAAATGTCCTTAAAATTGACTGATATGACTTGAAAAAAAAAAAATTCAAAGCTCAAGTCAGGTCAAACATATTTTAGGTTGTTTTGCTTAATTTTGATATTATTTTCAATTTTATCAACTTTATAACTTACCTTGACCGGCTTGATTCAATTGGATTTTAATTGGAATGGATTCGAGTTGAGAGATGAAGAATAAAAAAAAAAAATAAAAGAAAACATTAGATAAAAAAGAAAAACAAGAAAAAACATCTTTTTATGTATCAAATATATATATATTTTTTTAAAATTTTAAATCACGTTGTCAAATTAAATAAATTTTTATATGGATAAAAAAAATTCAATAGGTGTTTATCATATTAGAAGTCATTCTTTCATTTGAAATGCAAACGTTTTTATTACAAATGAAACAATAAAAACTTATTTGTATACAATAAAAATATAAAAATTTATTTAAAAAATAAAATAGTTTAGGAATTTTTTAATATTTTAACCTAATAAAAACTTTGAAAAATTATCGTGATGCAATTAGTATTTTTTTTATTCAAATAACTAGTTCTTACTTGAATTTCTATTAAACAAATTTGATAACTTATAGATACATATTAAGTTTAGTAATAAAGATTAGTATAAGGAAAACTAAATTTGAAGAATTAAAGTTTCATTGTTTCATTTTAACATTTGTTTGGGTGCAAGAAAAAAAAACAAAATTTCCTTCTCAATTATCTTTACAATTTAAAGGAAAAAAAATCAAAGGTTTTATTTCAATTAGGTTGAGTCAATGGTGCCACAAAACTTTATTTTTTTTCTATAATTTTTAATAGTAAATGCAATGGATGCCTTCTTCAGTTGATTAAATAATAAACAAATTTAAAGATAAATTAAAAAAAAAAAAAACTCTTACAATAACGTACCAAATATTAGACACGAGTTTATTAAAAAAAAAAAAAATTAGCCACGGACACGGAAACTTAATCTTTAAGTAACTAAATTAGAAATATTACACGTGTCCTCAGCAAGATCTTGTCAATTATCTTGACCGTTGCTATACACCTGGAAAAATCAAAGAAAATGTTAACTCACCACCTTAGGGCTTAGGCGGTTATATTTATACATACAATACCAGAAGACAACTCTCATATTTCATCGAGATTCTAGCTAGGCTTTTGGCTTTGTTTTTCGTTTTCCTTAGTTTTTACTATAATAAACAGCATTGATATACATTCCCATAGAAGAAACGATAGATGGGTAATGGGATGGTGATGAATCCTGATCAGCCTTGGAGGAAGAGAAAGAGGCGTGATGGTTTTTCTATTTCTGAGATTCTCAACGTGTGGAAACAACACAATGAAGAAAGGAAAGCAACGAGTAGAAACCCTCCTGCAAAGGGTTCGAAAAAGGGTTGTGTGAAAGGGAAAGAAGGACCTGAAAATCAGACTTGTAAGTATAGAGGTGTTAGGCAGAGGACTTGGGGTAAGTGGGTGGCTGAAATTCGAGCACTTAAAAGTAGGGCTAGTAGGCTTTGGCTTGGTACTTTTCCTACTGCTTTCCAGGCCGCCATGGCTTATGATGAAGCTGCTAGGTCTTGTATGGCGATTCTGCAATCCTCAATCTCCCACTTGTTTCTTCGGGTTGTCTATCTTCAGGTGAAACGATATTGGATGTGGTTTCATTGGTAACGTTAAACCTGAATGAGGAAACTCCTTCAACAGTGGAGAATGAAATTCAAAACATCAGGCCTTATTGGGATGAAAAATGTGACACTGATATCATAGCTAAACTAAAAAAAGAGCTGATTATACCAGAGTCTGAAACTAAAGATGACCCTTTGAAGGACTCAAATTTTAGCTGGCTTAATGCACTGGATTTAGATGAACTTTGTGGCTGGAATAATGGTGGATTGGAATCTGAAAGTGGCAATAGTTGCTCAAAGGAATCTTCCTTAGTTGCAACTCTTTTGAATGAAGGTGAATCTAGAATGAATCTACTTGCTCGGGACACTGAAGCTTCCTCAACAAGTGGCAAAAAGAAGCTGAGAGGAGAGCATAAATTTCGAGATGGCAGAGCTAATTGGGAATACGATGACAATTGTGATATCATATCTGGAGTGAATAAGGAGCTGTTTGTACCAGAATCTGGAACTAAAGATGACCCTTTAAAGGAATCAGTTTTTTGCTTGCTTGATGGACTGGATTTTGATGAAATCAGTGGCTGGAATAATGATGGATTGGAACCTGCAGGAGGCAATAATGGTGGATTGGCCCTTTCGAATGTAGGTGAATGTAGAATGAAGCTTGTCAAGGATACCAATGCTCCATCAACCAGCAGTGGCACAATGAAGTTGAGAGAAGAGAATAAAGTTCAAGATGTCAGGGCTAATTGGCAATGCAATGACAAGTGTGATAGCACATCTGGAGTAAATAAGGAGCTCATAGCAGAATCTGGAATTGAAGATGAACTTATGAAGAACACATATTTTAGCTGGCTTGATGCAATGGAGTTGGATGAAGTAAATAGCTGGAACGATGGAATCAGATTTGGAGAGACTAATGGCTAGCCTGGTAGATTGAATTACAGTGGGGATGAGTTTCTTCATATAAATGAGCTTCAAAATTAACTTGAAAGGTTGAGTTGAAGGGAATGGAAAAGAAAGAATTCTTTTTTCTTTTATCATTTAAGTAACATATATCATAATCTGGTTTATGACAATACTGCTAATTTAATGCAATGGTTGAAGAAAAGTTTGCATTGGTCACCTTTGTTCCATAAATAGTTAGCATTTCTGTTCCTTGAGCGACTGCAATGTTTACAATTCTTAGAATCATAGTACTCTTCTAATATCATATACATATTGAATTACAACTTTATTTCTTCTTCTTATGGATGGAATATTGATGGAAAGTTCTACATTAGTAAATGATACATTGATGGAAAATGTATAAAAGTGGAGAAAAGAAAACATAATTTGCATATGTCTTGATGGAAAATGAAATGAGTTTCAGCGAGGTATAGCTCAACTATATCTAGTGGTGTACAGCTCAAAATAATAAATTAATTAATTTTAATTATAAGACTTATCTGATAAATATAAAAGAATCTTAATAATATTAACAAATTGTCTTTCTTTTTTAGTATGTTTCTCATGGTATTAATCACTTAATTAATTCCTTTCAATCTTAATGCTTTTTAAGTTGTTTCAATTTAATCCTTTTCCTAGATAATTTGGTTAAAATAAATAAAAATTTTTTATATGGACAATCACCTCAATATGCAAATATTTTAATTTATTTAAAAAATTCAATAATAAAGACATTCACTTATATTATAATATAATAAATATATAATAAAAATAATATAAGATAAGGGTAGAATTTGAAAAGATGTTCAATGTCTACTTTTAAAAATTTATCATATTTTAACTTCCATCATTCAAATCGAGTTGATTTCACGATTATAAATTCATTACATATGCTTATATACACTTTCATTAGGTGAAGAAATTATTTAAATGCATTTAAATAGATATCATGTTTTGTATAGATCTCTCGTTATATTCTATTTAATTTAGGTTTAAATTTATTTTTGTTTAAAAAAAAGACTTAAATTTATTTAGTTTTAAAAAATTATTTAATAAACTGATAATAAAATTTTTTAATTTTATAAACTAGATTAAAATAATAACATATATTTTGGAGTGTATATTTAAAAAATAAAACATATATTATCGTTTTAATTTTATTTATAAAATTAAAAAAAATTTACTGTCATACTATTAAATAATTTTTCTTTAATTTATTATTATAAAAAACTATCTTTAATTTTATGTTTTTGTAAAAGAAAATGATATCGGATTGAGCCGTTTGGGTTACCGTACGAATCATATTCCTTTTTTTTTTTTTTTTTGGGTTTTAATGGGCGTACAGCCCTAAAATAAAAAAGAAAGAGGGAAGGCTGAAGTCGAACTCCAACGTCTTCTTAAAACTTGCTTGGCCTAGCTGAAGACCATATTCCATTTTCATTAATGGGTCAACAAACCCAAAACCCTATTTAATTTATTTTTCCTTTTTAGGAATACTAAAATATCAAGACTCCCTTTCCCACTCCCAAATCCATAAAAAATTTAGGGTTTAGGGTTTCTATCTCGTTCTCTGCAAATCCACTCACTACAATTCTTTACCGCCTTACCATTTAGGGCTTTCCTCTGGCTTTTTGAAAATGATGTACGGTGATCCACAACAGCAGCAGAACCAGTCGTCTCCGCAAGGGGAAGAGTTCCTGAATCCTGCGCCACGCCTCCGCAAAATGATGCGGCAGCCCTCAGCTTCTTCAACTACTCTTAACTCGGAGGATCACCACCTTGCTCCTCCTCCTCAGCTTCCGCCTTATGACGGTAGAATAATAATTCTCAATCTCTTTTGTTTACAATTTTGTATTTTGTATATTTTTAGTTCAAATTATTGGGCATCGTAAAAATTCTATTGAGAAGTAGTTATTTAATTCTTGAAATTCAAACGTTAGGTGATTGCATACATGAAACACATCTGGAATTTGGTAGAAGAAGGGGGAGAGTGCACTTAAGGTTGAGAGGCTTCACAACTAGGTTAGGGTTGCTTTAGAGATTCCTAAGGGAAGCATAATTGCTACTGGAATTCTAGTAAACAAGTTATTTAGGTTCTGTTTTGTTGGTGGTTTAGCTACTTGCTTTTTGTTTCCGGAGTAAAAATAAGTAAAAAAGTGCATTTGAATACAAAAGCCAATGATACTTTTGAAAGATTATAGATAAAAGAAAATGTAATCTTTTAGATAACAAATACATTATCTTACTTCTACATAGAGTAATTATATTATAATTGGTGTGAAAATTTTTATTTGTGTGTTTTTATTAATTATGGCTGCTTTTTACCTTTTGCTTTAGCAAATTTTCAAGAAGCAAAATGAAAAATTGTAAAAAGGAAGTAGCAAAAGCATCAGCCAAACGGAGCTTAAATTGTAGAAGTTTACAAGCTATGGAAGGTTCTATAAATTGTAATCCCACAGAACAGTCAGGATCAAATATGGGAAACTGCCAAAATAGCCATAAAATAATTCCTAAACCTTACATGTAAGCCTAATAACATATAACTCATAGGTACTGAAAATAAGACTTAGGGACTTCAAATTTGCAATTTCCAACAAATATTCAACCTTGGTTCTTAGAACTTAAGATGATGCAAGTCAAATAAACCAGTAGGCTTCTATATTTAGAAAACATAAAATAAGACCTTGTTATATTGTTAATGTGTAGTTTATCTCTGGTAAGATACCGTATAAGTCCAACATTACAGAAAGACCACAAATTTGGATTTTCTTGTTATTTAATAATATCCGATTTTAACAATATTTGCTTGACCTTTTTTGAGCTATTGGTTATCTGCATTATTTATTTAATACTAGAACCTCTCCTTTTGTGTGTGTGTGTGTTTCTCAGTCAAAACTAGTGATTACCAAAATCTAGGTAAATTTGTCTACCAAATTGATGTGTGAGGATACTTGAAGTTCTTATACCTTAGGCTTTTATTGCAGTTTGCTGCTCATGGTTGTAAGCCTCAAGGATTTACACTTTGAGGTTGTTTTTGCACAGTGAGCCTTGTCTTATGGTAAGCCTCTAGGTCTAAAATTATGGCTACTGCAGGTTTAGAGGATGAGTCCCAATTCAGTTGAAATTAGCTATCTGAATTTTAGTTGTTCTGAAAGATTCTTCTATTTTTTTTTTAATGAAATATTTCTTTCAGCTCATGCCAAAAGAATGAGAAAGCTGACCTAAAGGAGGGCTGTTGATTATACAAGCACCGTTGTGTGGTATATGCAGGTATTTTTTCATATTTGGTTGTTTTCATATGCTTTTTAGTATCTTTTTATATAAGCAGTTGCGTGGTCAGATTGGTGGTTCTTATTGACACGGATTCTTATATTTGTTGTTGGATGGGCTTAAATGTCGCTTCTATCATCCTTGTGGTTGTTGTCTGCACATTACCAACATGGTCATTGATTTCCCAAACTAGAACTTAGCCTGCTTTTTTCCTCCTTAAGTTTTTGCTCAAGTTCATTGTTCAATTTGCTTGACGCTTGTAGCTTAGAAGTTTATAAAGTTTTCTGGCACTATTCTTATCCACAACTTGCTAAAGATTATTATGTATTAGTTGTGTTTCACTGTTTCCTAGTGGTCTGGAGAATCCAACTAATTGTAGAGGCAAAAGATCTTAGGTTTGCTTCATTTTCATTCATGTGTGATGTTCAGCTCTGCCTTTTTGTGCTTCATGGGGACAATATTAAGTTGATGTCCTGAAATACTGGTTATGATTTCCTAGTTGCTCAGACTAAGCCCCTTTTTATTACTTTTGGACCAATATCAACCAACTACACCTATCATCACTATTCAATTCATGATTCATGAATAAATTCTATAAATACAGATAAGATTATGAGTATCTCAACCATAGTTGTTACTGTATATATGTTTATGTTGCATGTTCTCTTCTATTGATACCAATCTCAAATCTTTTTTTCCTTTTGAATCTATAATGGATTTTTTCCTACATGCAGTCTAATACAAATGGCTCTGCAGATTCTTATGTGGCAGTGGGGTTCATGGGACAGGACAACATTGCAACCTACTCCAGCAGCAGCAATTAATGTTAGTGAACATGCTTATCTTTATAGTCTTGTTTTTGTTTTCTGGATTATGAATTGTCAGATGTAAACATGTATCTGCTGTTGGTCCTTCATGTAGGTTTGCCTACAGCTGCCTATTTAGATAATCCATCCACAAGCTTTGCTGCCAAATTTGTTCATACATCTCTAAACAAAAACCGGTGTTCAATAAATCGTGTTTTGGTGAGTTAGATTAAAATCAATTTTTTTTTTATTCTTATCTTTGATCAGTAGGTTTTCTTTTTGAAGAAATTCATGAGAATTTTATTTATGAATTCTTAAGAAACTTTCTAGAGTACAAGAGGATATATATACCTAAAACATCAAATTTGGCAAATCCCATGATATCCTAGAGATAATAACAAATCACCTAAAAATCCTCTTAACAATAAATGGAAACTACCAAATAGGAATTTGGTCAATGAACCAAATCCTTTTTATTTAGGAAACAACCAAAATGCTAAATGAATGACAGCTAATCAAATCTGGTTAGGAATTGGTTTTCCACATTTCCCATCAAGTTGGGTGGTAGATATCAATCATACATAACTTGGACTTCAAATTCTCAAAATTGCCACGATAAAGAGCCTTGGTGAGGATGTTGGCTGTCTGATGTTCTGTTGGAGTGTAGACCAATTTGACTGCGCCTTCTTCAATCTTCTCTTTGATGAAGTGGCGATCAATCTCTACATTTTTTGTTCGATCATGATGAACAGGGTTCTTGGCAATGTTAATAGCTGCTTTATTATCACAAACAGTTTCGTTGAATTCCCAGCAGACTTCTTCAGTTCCTGTAGCGTTCTTTTAAGCCAAATTCCTTCACAAATCATGTGAGACATAGCCCTAAATTCAGCTTAAGCACTACTTCGAGCTACCATTGCTTGTTTCTTGCTCCTCCAAGTGACCAAGTTGCCCCACACATATGTGCAATAGCTTGTAGTTGACCTTCTGTCTGTCATAGAACCAGCCCAATCTACATTTGAGAAAATCTTCACATCTCTATTTAGTTTTTTTTTTTTAAGTGCAACCCTTTGCCTGGATTTGTTTTCAAGTATTGAAAGATATGGTATGCTGCCTTCATGTGTGTCTTTATAAGATTGTTCATAAATCTGCTCACCATACTTACAGAGAAGCCAATGTCAGGTTTAGTGTGCACCAAATAAATTAATTTTTTCACAAGTCTCTGGTATCTGTTTTGGTCAGCAAGAGGACTTCCATCTTTGGTTCCCATCTTGACATTTGAGTCCATCGAGGTATCCATTGGTTTACACCCGAGCATCCTTGTCTCTTTGAGAAGATCAAGTACATATTTTTGTTGTGAAAGAGAAATACCATTTATTGATTGAGCTACTTCTATGCCAAGAAAATATCGAAGCTGTCCCAAGTCGTTTATTTCAAACACTTTAGCTAGAAGTCTTCATTCCAACTATTTCCTCTTCATAATCTCCTGTAAGGACGATATCATCAACATAAACAATCATAATAGCAATCTTGCTATTTGGTGAATGTTTGACAAACATAGTGTGGTCGAATTGGCATTGTAAGAACCCATTCTTTTTGATAGCCTTAGTCAAACAATCAAACCGGGCGTGAGGAGATTGTATGAGGCCATATAAGGATTTCTGAAGTTTACACACCTTGCCGATGTTGACCTGGTTGTCAAACGCTGGAGGAATCTTCATATAGACATCTTCCACTAGATCACCATTCAAAAATGCATTTTTGATATCAAGTTGGTGAAGAGGCCAATCTAGGTTTGCGGCCAGTGATGGCAACACACGAACATAATTCAGTTGTGCCATAGGAGCAAACGTCTCCTTATAATCAATCCCGTAAGACTGAGTGAACCCTTTAGCCACAAGATGAACTTTGAATCTGTTCACACTTTCGTCTGTATTATGTTTGATAGTAAAAATCTACTTACATCCCACTGGGCTATTTCCTTTAGGAAGATTAGTAATTTTCCATTTGCATTCTTTTCTAGTGATTGCATTTCTTCCATTACAGTAGCTTTCCACTTTGGTTGTTCGAGTGTTTCTTGGATGGTATTCGGTATATTAACGTCAATTAATGATGTAACTAGTGGTAGGTAAGTAGGAAATAACCCTTCATAGGAAGCAAAGTTACTAATAGGTTGTTGAGTACATTATCTCACAACTTTTTTTATAGCAATGGGCTAATCAAGATCTCTAGGAAAATCATCAGAGATAGGTTCAGTAAGGTTCAATAATTGTGCTACATGTATGAATTTCAAAAGTCCTTGAATTTGGTTTAGAATCTTGGTTCTGTGTTGGAGATGTATAGGTCCTATCTCCTTTTGAGATTTTGGTCTCCTTGAATGTACAATCATTTCCTTAGCTTTTGTCTCTTGCACGATTTTAGGAGATTTTGGAGACTTAGGATGACTAGTTGACTCGAAAGAAGAAGAAGAGTTATTTGAAATGGGAATTTGAATTGGCAGACAAGTAGAGGAAGGATCAGATGATTGCTTAATCTCCCAAAGTTGATATTCCCTAGAACTCTCCCTTTGAATATCAACTTTGAGATAGAATGGCTGATTTTCAAAGAAGGTGACATCCATAGAAGTGTAAAACTTTCTGGTAGTTGGTGAAAAACATTTGTAGCCTTTTTGGTTAGGTGAGTAGCCAAGAAATATACACCTGAGTGATCTGGGGTCTAGTTTATTGCTTTGTTGTTGGTGTATATGAGCTAAGGTGGTATATCTGAACACTTTAACTGGTATGGAGGAAATGATTTAGACATGAGGGTAGGTTATGAGAAGTGTTTGACAAGTGGTTTGGAATTTTAGTACTCGGGAAGGCATGCTATTGATAAGAAAGGCTGCTATCAGGATTGCCTCTCCCCATAAATGTTTCAGGACATGAGAGGCTAGCATAATAGATCTTGCAACTTCCATTAGGTGTCTGTTCTTCCACTCAGCAACTCCGTTTTGTTGAGGAGTTTCAATACATGAGCTATGATGAATAATTCCTTGATTTAACAAGTAAGATCCAAGAATTGAGTGATAGTATTCTTCCCAATTATCTGTTTTGAACACCTGAATTTTTGCTTGAAATTGAGTTTGCACCATCTTTTTGAAATTTTGAAATATTGAACTAACCTTTGACTTTTCTTTCTTGAGGAACAACATGTAACTTTGGTGTGATCATCAATGAAGGTAACAAACCATTTATAGCTTGTAATTTTGTTAACCCTCAATGGTCCCCAAATATCACTATGGATCATAGAAAAAGGATGAGTTGATTTGTATGGTTGACTTGGATATGAATTGCGAGTGTGTTTGGAAAATTGACAAATTTCACATTGATAAGATTCGGAACCTTATTGAATAAATTAGGAACAATTTTTTTGGGGTACAAGAAATTTGGATGTCCTAAACGGTAGTGTCATAACGTGATTGTATTTTCTTTACTCTTGCTAGAAGATGAAACCAAACAAGCACTTTTCCATGATTGTCTCTTAGATTCTTCATTTCTAAGGAGATAGAGTCTAGCACACATCCTAGCATTGCCAATCTTCTTCCTTGAATCCAAGCCCTAAAATTCACACATGTTAGAAAGAAATTTAGTAACACAATTAAGATCTCTCGTAATTTTACTAATAGACAAAAGGTTCCAATTTAAATTAGGGACATGAAGAACAGGGTCAAGTGTTATGTCCTTTGAAATGATGACTGAACATGTCCTAGCTACCCAGGAGAGTGACCTGTTTGCTATTCGAATTGTGAGGTTTTCAGAACATGGGCTGTATTCATGGAACACTGATGCATCACCAGTCTTGTGGTCTGATGTGCTTGAATCAACAATCCAATATCTTGATTTTTCACTTTGCACAAGTAAAGCATTGAGAGAGTTACCGTTTTGTTCAATAGACGCTGTGTTTACAACTGATCCAGTGTTCTGAAGAGATTGCAAGGACTAAATTTTCTGTCTCTTGTGGATTGCATGGTGTCCCTAGCTTTACTTTCCTTCTATTCCCTTCTTGGTGGACCTCAGAGAAAACTTCTCAGATGCTGGGTAATGGCTTGATGCTAAGAATTTCAAGGCTCTTTTTTAAACCAAGTAGAAACTTATAAACTTGGTCCTTCTCCACTATTTCTTGTATTGTTGGCTATCGTTAGGGCACTTCCATGGTATTTCTTCAAAGATATCTAATTGTTGCCAATAACGAGTTAAAGAATTAAAATATTTCGTGATAAAGGAGTCTTCTAGCCGTAGGTCAAGTAGAGTGCTTTTGATCTTGAATATTGTAGACATATTGTCTGCATTAGAGTAGGTTTCTTTCACAGCATTCCAAATCTCCTTCGCAATTTTGTATTGTAACACATGAAATTCTCACCAATCTCGTTGGTCATAAAATTGAACAACCACGACATTGCCATGCTATTCTCCAATTTCCAGGTTTGATACTTTGGGTCATCCTTGCTGGGAGAATTAGCCATTCCCGTGAGATAATCTTCCATACCTTTTCTACAAACAAATAGTATCACTAATTGAGACCATTGGATGAAGTGTTGTTCATTAAGTTTGTTACTAGTAATAGGCAAAATAGGGGGCTCGGACACACCTGTGTTGCTGGCCATGGCGTAGATAGAAAGATAGAAAGAAAAAAAAATGTATAGGTTTTGATAATTCAAGATGAATGCTTTAATACCATGAAGTAATTCATGAAAATTTTATTTATGAATTCTTAAGAAACTTTCTAGAGTACAAGAGGATATATATAGCTAAAACATCAAATCTGGCAAATCCCATAATATCCTAGAGATAATAGCAAATCACCTAAAAATCCTCTAACAATAAGTGGAAACTACCAAGTAGGAATTTGGTTGATGAACCGAATCCCTTTTATTTAGAAAACAACCACAATACTAAATGAATGACAGCTAATCAAATCTGGTTAGGAATCGGTTTTTCACACTTTTATATTGATTTTTCTCAACCAATTATGTTCTACTACTTGTGTGATTAATTGTTTTTGTCCTGCTTCATATGGAGGAAGCTGTTTGATGCCTTTTGATAAGTTTACAATGGCTCAAAATTGACTTTGCAGCTGAATTTTTTGAGTTAAAAGTCTCCATAACTAGCTTTTCCAATGGCAGAAATGAAAACACGTGTTATCTTAATGTGTTTAACGTGATTAGATACCCATCCAAAGAAATTAACTTCTAAAATTTGGGGTTATCTTTGTTTACCAAACAAATTGAAAATAAAAGAAGTCCTGTCAACAATTGGATATCAGATGGGTGAAAACCATCCAGCTTATCTTTATTTATTTTTTTATCCTTAGCTTACTGTTAGGTACAGTAGCTAGTGAGATCTAATAGAAGCTTCTTTTTTTAATTTACATGTTTGCATGACTTATATCTTGATATTTATATGTATGATAATAGCTGACCCTATGTTGTGGAAAAAGCTTAGCTTGTTATTATTTCTGTTGATGATGGCTTCTTCTTGGTGTTGCTTATGACTTTATGCGTGGGAAGGAATTGAGTTCTACTGTTGGTTTATCTGCTTTCTCTAGAATAACAGAATGCCATTCCTCCAAACCCTCAAAAAAAAAAAAAATTTCGGGTTTTGTTTTAAGTTACTAAATTAGCTGAGCTGCTATACTCTGAACTTTTTTTCATCATAGTGGACTCCCACAGGTAGACGTCTTATCACAGGTTCTCAGAGCAGGGAATTTACTTTATGGAATGGACAATCATTTAATTTTGAAATGATTCTTAAGGTATATTACCGTTGATTGTGATTTAATAGGATTATTCATTAGAGAATCCACATTGATGGCTGTCGGACCCGTTTTTTTCTTAAAATACTTAGGCCCATGATCAAGCCATCAGATCTGTGGTGTGGAGTCAAAATGACAACCGGATGGTTTCTGGTGATGATGGGGGCACAATAAAGTATATATTCTTAGTATTCTTTGCTGCTATTAGATTTATTGTTTTCATGCTTGTGAAAATTTGTTTGACATAAGTATATTTTTTATGCTGATTTAAGTGTGTATGTGGGGTTTACCTTTTAGGTATTGGCAGAATAACATGAATAATGTTAAGGCCAATAAATCTGCTCACAAAGAATCAGTTCGTGACCTAGGGTGCATTTTCACATACCTTTTTTTTCCTTGTAAGAGTTTTATCTGTATAGCATTTATGACGTACTATTTGAACTGTTTTGTAGGACAGATTTGTTTTGTTCCTGTTCTGATGATACTACTGTAAAAGTGAGGGACTTTGCCCTGTGTCAAGAGGAGAGTTCATTAACTGGTAATGTTTCTTGACTACTTATCAAGTATTAACCATATGAATGAGTTTGTTTCCCCTAGTTGGTGTTTTCCTGATGGCATACTGAAGCAAGCAACATAATCCTCTTGCCTTATTGATTACTCTAGTTATTCTGCTTCATCTTTGCAGTTTTATCATAATGTGTTTGTGCAAAATTATATGGTATCATTAGTTACCTTTTGGTCAAGCATTGCCATCTCTGAAAAAGATCGTCAAACTATACACCAGGTAGTTTCTTTACTACCCTAAAAGTTTAGGCTAATAAGTTCAAAATATACTATCATGTATATATATTTCTTGCATGCATGAATTAACTTAGGAGTTCCCATACATGGTTTTGTCTCAGGCAGGCCATGGTTGGGATGTGAAAAGTGTTGATTGGCACCCTACAAAATCCTTACTGGTTTCAGGTGTGTCTCAAGTTTAATTTCAAGCTTTTTTTACATGATCTTTCTGCAAAGTATTGTCATTGTGCCTTGCTGTTTGATTGGCCTTTCCTTAGGCGGAAAAGACAACCTCATGAAACTTTGGAATGATAAGACGGAGAGATCTTTGCTCATTGTGAGTACAATATCTTGGTGAAACTCATAGTTTAGTTAACATTTTTAATTATTTTGAGAAGTAATGCAAGTCTTTTGCGGTCATGGCGATAAAGCACAGTACTTTGTGTCAAATGGAACCAAAATGGTGATTGGGTGTTGACTGCTGCAAAGGATCAAATCATCAAGGTCAGCATCCTCTTTCTTTCTTCAAGGCTGTTATTTAATTGATGGGAGTAGATATTGTTTTTTCTTTTGTCATATTCACTTTTTCCTTTTCAGCTTTATGACATCAGGGCTATGAAGGAGCTTGAATCTTTCTGAGGCCACCGGAAGGATGTGACTGGTTAGTTAGACTTATTCTAAGTGCAACCCTTGTGTATGAATATTGCTTGAAAACTCCCGACCATTGAATATATGCTTGACTGCAGCTTTTTGTTCCTCATTGTGAGGCAGCTCTTGAAAAGACTGGTGTGGATTGTGGCTTATAATTATTATTATGCTTGCTAATTTCATTCTCTTCTTGCATGACTTCTGTATGAATATTCTTAAACATATTGATTTCCAATTCTGCCAGTGTTGGCTTGGCATCCTTTCCATGAAGAATACTTCATCAGTGGAGTTTTGATGGGTCCATTTTCAATTGGCTTGTTGGGTGAGTTTTCTGATTTGGAACACCTCGTACTGCATTATTGAATTTCCTCGTTTTTCTTTCATATATGCTCCAGGTCACAAAGCTTATGTGATTTTGTATGTTTTACTTTTACCTGGTATATTTTTATTTTGAATGATATATAGGGTCGATTATTAAGTTGGTCTGTGACAAGACCAATTAGGAGAGACATCAAAATGTGTGAAAGTTCACAGTTTATAGACCTATATGAGATTGAACTTTATAGTTATAATTATAAAGGCTTGATAGTTGATAATACCACAAGGGAAATGAATTTTTAACTAAAAGCAAATTTTCTATCTTTTGTTATATTAGTTAATTTTTTCATATTAAAATTGATTTTATGAAGTTCATCTATGAAAGTGGCCATCTGTTTACTATGCACATGTATTAGATTCATTGTCCCCTTCTGTATTACAAAGGTAATTTGGTTTTCCTTTCATTTCAACTATTAGTTATGAAATTTATTGCCGTTGATTTTGAATTAATGATGGATGAGTTTTTCTAACAATTATTAAAGATGATTCCGATGAACAGGCAAGAAACTCCCCAGGTTGAAATTCCCAATGCACATGATAATAGTGTGTGGGATATTATTGCTTGGCTTCCTATTGAATATCTTCTATGCAGGTAAACTCAGTCTAGTACTTCATGGTTATCATGCATGCTTCTTGGTGATCTCCTTGTAGATTGTGTATCATTTAAAACTTTTAATACTTGTATGCATGCCTATGCTTGTATTTGTTGATATGCTGACTGTTTTTGACAGCTGGTAAGTGTTGTCATATTGATTTTTTAAGATAGAAATTGAATGAAATTGTTTGAGAAAATTTGTAAGACCAAAAATAATGTTTAACCCTGGTCTGACTTAATACTATTTAATTATTGAGCATTATAAATAAAATAAAACTGAATAATTTTAAAATATAAAAATTTGTATAATTTATGTGTTCATTCATTTCATGATTGTAGAGTTCATGTTGAGGAAACTTAGAACTTTAAGGTTTTACTTCCATGGTGAGAATTTTAGTTTGAATGTTCTAAACCAAAACATGAAAGTTCAGTGGAAAGTAGTTGGAAGCTCTAGAGTCTAAACTGCCTGTAAAATGGGCTACAGCTCTCTCTCTCTCTATATATATATATAATCTTGTTTTCTTTTTCTAATTTATTAGTTCTTGCACTAGTATAATGAGTAAATCCTTAGATTTGGATATATTTAATATATTTAAACTTATTATCATCCTCACTTGAAGTTAATTTGTGCCATAACCATAATTTTCTGCCTAGATTTTGGTCTCTAAATAGTCTTTGAATTTGAGGCTCAAGTGGACAAAATGCATGCATGACTTGAATGCTTAAATACTTGTAGGTCTGAATATGTTGTTAATCACATCATATTTGAAAATTTCCCAAAAAGATATTAAAATAATGGATCTGTTAAGATCAATCATCTTATTAAGTGCTGTGAAATTCATTATACATTATCTTCAAAAATTTTTAGTGCCAAGTCTCTTGGTATACAGAGGAAAATGATATTTAGGTTCTTGTCCATGTACATGTGCACATGGAGCGAAGTTGGTATCTTTATGCCACTCTTTGTGCAAGTGTTTGTATTTCCACTTTGCGTTGTTCCATGCTATGCTAGCATTGATGCTGATATGTCTTGGCACTGTAAGCAATAGCCATTTGGTGGGTGGCTCTGGAAAGTTTATTGAACATGCTCTTCTAACTGATAAGATTCATTAAGATTCTCTAAAGCAAGAATACATCAATTTCTAAACTTCGTGATTCTGGTTACTGTTTTTCTACTGCTTGTAATCTTAGGGCTTGTCTTATGTTATTTGGTTTTCTGTTCTCTTCCATATTAGCTGTAGTTGGAACATAGAACTTATCTAAAGCATTATGCTAATAAGCATTTATAGTTTTATCAATCTGTAAATTGTATGTCAAGCCCATCTTCAGGTGTTTAACTTCTATCCATAATTATGCAGTGGTAGCAATGATCATACAACGAAGTTTTGGTGCAGAAATAGACCAGGAGATACTGCTCGTGATAAATTTAACATGGGTCAGAACCAAGGTTTCTACTTATTGCCCTGCTCTTTACCATTTTTACCACTTTCTCATAATATGGCAAAAGAAAGGAAGAAAAGAAAGAGGTGTTTAAACAGTTGAGCTTGTCCACTTTGCCTGAAGAATTCAATTGTGTGATACACACTGGATTTGATTCAAAGCTCAATGTTGTGCTTTAAATATGCTGGAACATTTATACATTGGTCTATACTTAATAGTCCTATGAACTGTATCTAGGCTATGGTGAGCAAAACCCTGCACTAGCTGGTCGCATGCCTGGTAATTTTGCAGCATCTGAAAGTCCAACAAATCCGGGACCATTTGCTGCTGGATTGAATCGAAATGAGGTAATGATTCCTGGTGTTGGAGTTCCAGTGCCATTATCAGTTCCATCTCTTGATGCATCTGCTTAGGGGGACCAAAAGCAATCTCTTCCAGGTTACAAGCTTTTTGGAGCTCCTCTTCCTCCTGGTCCACATCCATCTCTTCTTGTTGCCAATCAGCAGCAGGGATATCAACAAAATCCTCAACAGATTCAGAAACAGCAACAACTGGCACTGCAACAGCAAATGCCTCCTATTCCAATGGCACCTCCAAATATGCCACAGCTACAAACTCCATCTCATATGCCCCTTCTTCCACATCCTCACTTACGGCGCCCTCCACCACAAATGCCTCCCCTTGGTATGCCTTCAACCATCCCTTCCTCAATTCCAGGATCTTTACCACTACCTTCATCAATGTCAATGTCATATCCAATAGCAATGCCTGGTCCAATGGTATGACCTTTTACATATCTCTACTACATATTATTCCATTTTGCAACCATGTTTGTCAGTGTCAAATTATTAGCTCCATTTACTTGTAGTTAATATTTGTTTTCAAATAGTGTGGAATTGATTTCAGTTTCAATTCATTTGCCCGAGTTGTTGCATACTTGGATGGCTTTTATTTCTGTTGAAGCTGGGTTTATGAATATGGGATGTGGATGAACCTCTTGGCCTAAATTCAAAAATTGTTTCATGTTTTGTTTGAGAAGTGGAATAGGAAAGAATTTAATTTTCTGACATCTGGCACTAATAGAATATAGTTATTTAGTTTGGATTGAAAATTTTAAAAGCTATGGCAAATTTGTAAATAAACTTGAGAACAGAAGTTTAATCGTCTTGTAACTTCAAGCTGGCTATTAATCTTCCAGAAATACTTTGTGCTTGATGGTTTTCTATTGATGCAAATACCCAGTTTACTTCTGCATGCAATAATATCCTACATACTTTGAATCATGCAGCCAGTGTAGATTCTTCTGTAAATGTCTGATGCTAAAGAATTTGTTTTAAGTTCATTCTTTAAGAGACAAATTTAAGAAGCTTAATCTAATCAAACTTATTTCAAAATTTTAGGGTATGCAAGGTACAATGAATCAGATGCCTTCTCTGCCACATGGCATTTTGTGGGCAAGAATCCAATGCACACATGATCCTTGCCAAACATTGGTGCCCCGTCAGTTGGAGGTTTTTCAAATGGTATGCAAAATATGCATGGCCCAGCAAATGCAGGTGGAGGCCAGTTGTATCCCCAGGGCAGTGGATTCAATCGTACACAGGGTGGACAGATGCCTATGATGCCGGCGATCAATCCTTATCAGGTAAATTAGAGAAGTTTCTTTGCTGCTGTAACATCATTCACTCTTCATGTATCTGTTCTGTGTCTCTGTCACCATATGTATGTTGGTGGCTGGATATGCAGCCAGAATCAATGGTAGTGGTAGAACAAAGTGGAACTGATTGGCAGCAAAATGAAAAGCTATCACAAAATTCTCTCTCTCAATGCTCCCTTTGGTTATGGTGAAATGAAAAGCTTAATTGAAAACTATTACATTCCCTTCCGAAATCTTGCACTTTTGTTTAAAACCAATACCGAGTGACTCTTAACTTTATTTTGTCTGGACTTAGAATAATCAAGATATCCTATTTCCTGAAGGATATGGAGCAACTCTTGTCTTCAAAATTCAACCATTTCTAACGCACTAGGTTTTTGATATTTTACAATATTGTACATATCTGATTCTACTACCGGGATTCTATAACTCTCCTGCATTGCATGCAGCCACCTCCCGCCGAGGCTTGTTTTTAGGCATTTTACTTGAGTTCATAAGAAACTAACTTGTTATACTTCCACTTATTGCTGTCTGGTATGCTGCCTTCGCCACCACCAGGTCCCCCACCACATGGCCAAACACCTCAGTAGACCTATCATTGTAGAATATTTTACTGTCATGCTGCCATCTGCCCCAAGGGAAAGCATCCTTTTAGTTTTATTTTTTTTTATTTTCGCTTCCTTAAGATTGTTGTTTTCTTTGCACTTGGCTGGAAGAGTTCACTGAGATAGTATCACTAAGCAAATAGTTTTAGTTGATTTTTGGTATGTTTTATCAGATGCTAGAAAGCTTAATCCTCATTTTGCCTGAGCTTGTCGAGTTTGTACATATTTTGGTAGCTTGAGTTCATTTTGAGTTTTCTTTTTTTTTTTTCTTAAAAAAAAAAAAACATAATTCTACACAATGATTCATTATTTTGTTTATAATATAACATATATTCCGAAACAAATAGGTAAAAATAAAGATGGTCAGACATGTCAACAAGGCTTGTAAATTTAGATTTAAGAATGCTGATCTTGCTGCAGGATAAGAATTGCATTGTCGTTCGCAAGTACATAAAAAGCTTAGGGAAAATAAAAATGATATAAATAAATAACAGAAAAAAAAGAAGAAGAAAGTAGCACGTGATCCATTTTTGAGTTATAAAGATATTTTTTTACCAAATTTAAGATCTATATAAAAGTAATTATAATTGTTAGTAAGGAACTCTGTATAAGAAGTGACAATTGTCCTATCAAGTTTCACTTTCGCTGCGGTTCTTGTATGTTCTCTTAACCAAATCACTGTTTATGAGTCGTTCGTTCATTCTTCAACAGACACATGGTCATAGTCTTGTATTTCTCACAATACTTAGAGATCTTACCGTTTTATGTTCTGCTTCACCTTCTGATTTTTTTTTTTCATCCTTCTCTAACAGTATTATTTCGTTATTGGTCGCTCAGGAAAATTTAGCCTTGCAAGATGATCCTTGCTGATTCACATGGGATTTCACGCGTGGCTCAAAGCGTAAGCTAGTGGTGCTTTCGACGTTATATTCATTTTGATTGAAAATTAAATCGTTCTTAATGATTTAAATTCGAAGATAACGTCTTTTTATTGAGATACGATTATTCACTTTATAATTTACCTAAGTTCTTATTAAATATAGCAATGTTATTGCATAAATTATTGAGTTATAAATTTTTTACTAAACATGATAATTTAATAACAAAGTGAAAATCACCTTAGATTTTCTGTCAACTTAACATTTTGGTTTAAAATTTTTTTTTTCAATTTGTATTCAAATTTAATTATAGAAAAATGGGGCAAAATGGCTTTTGAGGGTAATTGAAAGTAATAAGTTAAATAAACCTATTATTATTATTATTATAAGATAGAGAGAGATAAAACCTAAGTTTAAAGTGGAGTTGTGTACCTCTATCACATTTACGTAAGAGAGGAAATCCTTAGCCCTGTGATAAGCGATTAAACCATAACAAAGTGCAAATACTACTTGGAGGAAAATCTCTTCTTCTTTCTCTTCTAGCCAGCTGTCTTTTTTTTTCTTTTGTTGTTGTTGTTGTTTTTTTTTTTTTTTTAAAAGCAAGTTCGATAACTGATATCTTTTTTACTGCTTTTTGGTCCACTAATGATGGGAAAAGCCATAGCTGGAGAAATGAAAGCTACTTTTTTCAATATATCTACTATTTTGTTATCAAGCAAGTGGCTTGGTGAAGGTCTAAAGCTTGTTAGGGAACTCTTTGGACTTGCCCGCCATTTGCAAGCGTCTTTTATTTCCCTCGATGTGATAGATTGTCTTCTATTTAGGCGGTCATCAAACTCTCAGCACGAAGGCATCAGGCAACTTAGAACACAGGTTTTGGTTGAAATGGAAGGCATTGATTCTGGAAAGTGAGCAAATTATAGTCATTGGAGCAACAAATAGACCTCAAGATCTTGATGAAGCAAAAGACTCTAAATTCCCTTGCCAGATTACACATTATTCCCTTGCCAGATACTTCTCATATCCTAAAGTTATGGCCTCTTTGTACAAAAAAAAAAATAAAATTAAGTGAATAAAAAATGGTGGCTAGTCTTCAAATTAAGAAGATTAAATGTAAACTTGAACATTGGATTTAATAATTGAGTGAAACAGAAACCCAAAAACAAAACCAAGGCTTACAAGCATTATAGACCTTCTATCTAAGCTAGCAGTGCATCATCCTGAGAATACAATCTTAAGGATTAAAGACAGCCAGAGAATGGTTAGTATGACTTCCCACAATGTATCAAGCTTCCAGCACCCAAAAAAAGACCGAAAATCGCAGCACTACCGAGTGTTGTTTGGCCGATATATCTAATCTTGAGAAGTCCTGGGACCTGCATGATGCCACAATACAAAATCTTGATATGCAAGAATAAATTCCAAATGCATGAAGACATACATACAAAATGATAATACCAGCCTAAACCCATCCTTTCTTTTAAATTAATGTGCAGGAACTTATCAAATTATGTTACTGAAGGACAGGTCTCTTAACCAAACTTTGTGATCCTAGATCTGTAAAGCTCCATAATTCTTATGAAAGAAGTATGTAATTCTTGGGAGAGGTGAACTAAAGAAAACGAGTAACTACTTGGAAAGTAAATTCTTGTCATAAGAAAAGTGTTTTCTTGTCTCAAAGAACTGTTTCTTTTTCATATTCCAAACAGTAAATAATTACAAAAGCACCCATCTGTAAATTAGACAACTCAACCCCACTCAGCTAAGCCTTAACCATATAAATTCCAGGCCTCACTCTCCTTTCATTCCTTCTATATGTACGGAATCACCTTTTCTCCTTTCTTTCCTTCTATATGTATGAAATCACCTTTTTGCACATATACATCTCAAGGTCTACGTTAGACAAGTCTAAACAATCTGAAAACTGCAAATCCAAGAACAACTAAAGTAGTTGTCTCTGTATCAACTTAAACCCTAAAATTACTAACTCAATCCAAATTGATTCATGCGAGGTAAAACCTGTAATAGGATTGGAAGATATTTCACAACTCAAAACTCTTGAGAAACCCAACCATCAAGGCCCATACCAAAATGACCCTGCCAAAGCTCAAGCAAAACTTCATATAGACCATACTTTAACTACTTTTACACTGATAAAACACAGCAGCTAATGCAAAGTAGCTTCCCAAGAAGCAAAATTTACAACCAACTGGATTCTAGAATTTTGGATCACATGACGGCTCAAAGAAGATAAGAAAGAATATAATTTCATTCAGAGTCAGGCACAACTTCAAATAAAAAATAAAAATAAAAAAACAGCAAAAGAGAACCCTCAATTGTCACTGAGATATCATATGAAGACAGCATTATTTAATTCTAGATTGTGATTAATAAACTGCCCTTAATTCAAATCAAAACAACTTAATCAGATTTGAAAGAAGAACAGAAATGCAAAATGCAATGGGATTCGAAATTGTTGACAAACCCATTTTAAGTCATCACATGGCCAGATACCTAATTCTAGCTAGTGTCACCATGGAAGAAGGAAAAACAACAAGACACAGCATACATACACAGCATACATACTTGTAAGGTTTACAGAAATATGGATCATATATCCACAGAATTTTCATCACTACTTGTGATTGCGGTGGTAAGTTATCCACAAGAATAGAAAAGCAAACACAATCAAAATGATTTCATCTCTTGAAAGAAAACTAAAGTATCGGACATTACCTTGTATCTAATAGCCTCATAAGTCCCGTAAACTGCGCCTGCACAAGCAAAATCACATAAAAGAAACTTATTTACAGTTCCAGAATAAATTATTAAAAAATAGGTTGTGTAACATAATATGATGCACTAAATCATTAAAAAGAATAGTGTCAAAAACAAAGGATCAAGGAAAGGAAGTGTTACTACATTTAAAAGATACTAATGGAAGACCCCCTCCCTGCAATCCACCTCTCTACAGTCATCTAATTCCCTCCCAATCATCCATTCTCATCCTTCTAACCTCTCTCAACATCTAGAGCACGATATCCTTGAATGGTGCCTCTTTCTTTAAAAGTCAAATATACCACAAAGCAGTAGCGCTGCATGTTTCTTGATAGTTGTACATTACGTGAATATGCATTAAACTCTGGCACCATGTCCAGAATGGTTAAAACTTGACCTTCAGACCTAGAGGTCTCAGGGTTGAATCTTGAGAAGGATGATTTGGAATTTATAGAATGGGTAAACTAATAATTTAGGATATTTTTGTCTACTACTCATTTCTATTTAATTTACTCTCACTAATTTTCTACATATCTCCACTATCTCTATACCAGACAATTTAACTTACCAAATGAAACATACTAGCATTAATAACTAAATTCTTCCCAGTTGATCAGACCAATCTAACAGCAATGCTCAGCAAGAAATCTTCTTTTTGTTTAAAACCCCCTCCCCCTCCAATTTTATTGGCCTTCTCATAAACCAAAAGAGGGGGGCTTTTGTTTCACATCGGCTTTTCAAAATTCAAAGAGGATAATAATTATTAATAATAAAACAAAATATAACTAAACATTTCTTTTACTTTCTGGCGTTTTCCTTTACTCATAACTTTCTTTGCAAATTAGCAACATTAGAAAGTAAATTCAGAAAAATTCCTCGTCCAAACAAAAAATAAAAAGAAGAAAGAAAAAAGTACTATGAAGATACCTATTATTTGTTCAAAAACCCTAAAGTTTAGAAATTTCAACCTATTTCAGTTCTAGAATCACTAAACTAAACCAGAAACAGATAATTTCACGGTTTTAGAAATATTGGAAATTGATAATAATTATTATTGTTATTGAAATTGAAACAAATTTAATATATGTATTTTTTTCTATTTTTCAGTAACTAAAACAAAGCAATGAGGTTTAGGGTTTAGTGAGTAGTGAAACTTGCCAACTGCGCCGCCAACAGCTCCTCCGATTGCAACGCCGGCGGTGACGCGAGCCAAGCAGCTGTCTCTTGCCATATCAGTATCTATTACCGATTCCTTGTTCTTTGTTTGTTTTGTTTTCTTATGTTTTGCGAGTTCGGTTGGATTTTATTTACGTAATATTTGTTATAAGTAGGTTACTCTAAAAATCGTAATGATGTATATATATATAGTAATTAATCGTTGTGATAAGGACTCGGTTATCCAATCTAAGCATTCTAAAAATTCAGATAAAGTATTTTAATACGTTTTGGCCTCAATATGGTATGTTATAAAAAAAATTCAATTCATCTTAATTCGAACTCGATTTTAAAAATGATCTCTTCTTAAATTTAGATGAATCAAAAATTTATGTATATGAAATGTTTTAATATTTTGATCGATTGATTTTTTTTTTTTGTTGCAAAACTTTTTAAATTAAACAAATACAAAAAAATAAAAAAACAAGCCAAATGGAACTATTACCCATATTGATATTATTTTTTTATAAAATTTATTTAATAAAACAATAAAAAAAAGAGAAAAAAAAATCATCCCTTATCATATCAAATTGGTTTGAAGCCCATGAACATGAATTGTTTTGCCATTTTATTTATTGATGCATTTTATTGAAAAATTTATTAATTAAAAAAATATGAAAAAGAAAAAAAACTAAATTAAGATGCTATATGGATAATTTCATTAAGTTGTTTTAATAAATTTATCTAAATTTTAAAAAATTAAAATAAAAAAAAGAAAAAGAACAAAAAAAGAAAGAAACATAAGATGTCACGTTGACATCTTATGTCAAACAAAAATTAGAATAAGTAAAATTTATATAATGTATGAGTGGATGGATGAATGAATCACATCTTAATTATATATAAATACATTATTTTTATTAATCAAGATATTAAATAGTGATTTTGTTAATATATAAATATAAATATAAATAAAATAAATAATTAAAAATATAATTTTATATATATACTCGAGGCAAGATAGAAGACCTTAAATCTACTTCTGATTCTACCTCGATTTTTAAAAAGAAAATACCTTAACTCTATTTCAAAATTTTTAAAAATTGACACAAATTAGATTAGACTAAATGAAAATTAATGAATTTGTCATCCCTTCATCTATTTTTTTCTTACAAAATTTATCTAATTTAAAAAAATAAAAAAATTGAAAAAAAAAAAGAAAAGAACACAAATGAAGGTGGCATGAAGATTTATTAGATTAAAGTATCATATAATAATTTATTAATATAATACATATATATATATATATATAAACATAAAATTAAATGAATACTAAAGCATGTATTTACATATACCTTAGTAGGAAGAAATATCATAAATTTGTATTTGACTTGACTTCGATTTTTACAAAAAAATTTATCCAATATCAAATTAAAAAGAATGCACCTATTACATCAAGATGAAACGAAACCTATTAGATACAAATTATTTTGTCAGACATATCTTCATTAATTTATTTACCAACTTTTTTTTTATGTAAAAATTATCTAATTAAAAAATAGAAAAAGTGTAAGAAACAACCGAAATAAGATGTCATATGTTCATATTTGTTTGCTTTTATAAAAAATCTAATTTAAAAAATGAAAGGGAGAAAAAAATTTTTCAAAAAGAAAACAAATGAAAAGTAGAAAAAGCAAATAAAAATGAATAAAATTAAATTGTCATGCAACATTAACATTGATTAAACTTTTTTTGAAAATTTTATAATATAGATTTTAAAAAAATAAAAAAACCAAAAAAAAAATGGCACAAAAAAGAAAAAAAATCAAATTCGGATGTAAGATTAACAGTAAAAGAAGGTTAAGTTGTTATGCAACATTAATATTGATAAAGCTTTTTTTGAAAATTTTATATTATAGATTTTCAAAAAAAAAAAAAACTAAAAAAAGGAAAGTGCACAAAGAAAACAAAATCAAATTTGGATGTAACATTAACAATCTGTTAATATTATGTTAATGTTACATTCGAATTTGATTTTTTTTTTCTTTTTTGTGCCTTTTTTTTAAATATTTTTTAAAATTTATTAAATTAAAAAAAGAAAATAACAAAAAATATATCTTTTAAATTATAATATCAAATAGGCCACGTATTCAAGAAATTTTAAAAAATTTTAAAAAATTTATTAAATATTTAAAAAAAGAAAAAGTAGGAAAAATGTAAAAAAAAAAGTAAAAAAAAAAGAATCGAATAACTTACACGTGGCATACCATTAATATCAAATAGGTCTCACAAAAAAAAAATAAAAAATTATTTATTAAATATATAAAAATAGAAGAAAAAAAACATAAAAAAGAAAAGAAAAATAAACACGTGGCATATCTTTGATATCAATGTCATAACGATTTTGGGGATCGTTAGACAAAATTAAAAAAAAAATTAAAATAAGGAGTCGTCACCAATATTTTTTGTTAAGTGTGATTGACCTCTTAAAGAGTTTATGTTTTTAATAAAATCTTAAAGTTAATTAAAATTTAGTAAAAAGATAAATTTTTGTTTATAAAAAATAAAACCATGTTCGAAAATACAATCACGTGTAAGAAAAAAATAACATCTGTACAATGCTCATTTTAAAAGTGATACTAATTGATCATATGTTATCTTTTTTACTTTGATAAAAAAATTGTCTTAATTTTAATATTTAAAAAATTTTCTTAATTTTTTAATTTTTTGCAAAAATCTTTTCAAAACCACTTATTTAGGGATAAAATGAAGATTTTTAATTTCAAAATAATTTTTAAATTTTCCAATATTTAGGTAGAATTTAAGAAAATATTCTTTTGCTTCAAATTGTCATAATACCCTTAAATTTAAAACAGGGAAATGAAATAAAGTAAAAATAAAATAAAAATAATAAAATAATAAAGTAATAAAAAAGACCCATGAAAATAGCAAGCCCATGTTTTTAGTATACCTCACTTGGGTTTTATGTTCTAGCCCAAAAAAAGAATCTACCAAGGCCAAGAAACAAGGTTGCCAGGCTTAAGAGATGGTCCGGGTTGGGTCGAGTTTGATGAATCGGGCTAGCAAGTCTAGCCCAAAATAAAGAATCTACCACGCCCAAGGAACAAGGTTGCTAGGCCAAAGAGATGGTCCGGGTTAGGTCAAGTTTAATGAAACGGGCTTGCAAGTCGAGTCAAAGTCGATTTGCGAGTCAACCTTTTTTTTGTTGACTACAAAACCTAAAGTCTTCTTTTCTAGTTCTTTTTAGCTTCTCTTTCTAAAAAAATTCTTACTCTTTTTAAAAATCCTAAAAAGTGGTCTCCCTTTAATCTTAAACCTAAAACTTGACAGTGCGACAGTTACAATAGCAGCCGTTTGGATCGTTTACCACCGTTGGCTAATGTTATCTCTTCTCTAAATTTTTAGCACAAGCTCTCCTTAATGCCCTCATCATGGATCCGAGTTTGGATTTCTCAAAACTTGCCTCTAAACCTGTAGAGCTAAGACAAAAGTCTGAAACTTCAAACTACCGATAAACACCTTTACCGTAGTTTGATCTTTCCAAAATTTTAGTATGTTGTTGCCCACTTTTTGTTTTTTCTTCCCATGGTCTTAGATCTCCCGAATGCTCTTGGTTACTGTGAGCTGCCTTTTTACCACTATTGTGACCGTCGGTGGTGATTGTTATCTTTCTCTGTATTTTGTGATTCTATTTATATAGTCGAACATATTTTGCTACTGCTTTTCGAAAGAGGATGTGGTTATTTATTTATTATTATTATTATTATTGTGTTTGAGTAGGTCTCGCGCAGGTGATGGTGATGGTGATGGTGATGGTGGGGGTTGTTCGTAGTTGTTAGTCTAGGCTTGGTAGTAAGCTTGATGCTTTGTTTAGGCGTGATTTATCTTTTGGTTTTTTTACTTGTTAATTGGTTTTTGCTATCTTACAGTATGTTTGGATTGAGGGAAAGGGAAGGAAAGGAAAGGAAAATAAAAGAAAGTAATGGAAACAGAAAAACATTTCATTTGTTTGGATAAGCTTTTAATTTAAAGGAAAGGAAATATGTGAAAACTCAATAACCCTTGCTTTTCCCTATAGTCTTCACTTTTTTAATACCCCAATTTAGGGGAAAAGCTAAGGAAAGGAAAGCTAAAAAGAATTTATTTTTGTAAAAAAACTATTATATCCAACTTTTTTATTAATACCAGAAGCCTAGTAAAAAAAAGAAATCTAACCACATCACAATCTTTCTTTAATTTTTTCAAAGTTATCTATTTTTTAAAGTAAGTTTTACATGTTTCTTTCAATACAAAAATTTTTTATAATTTTTTGGTAATTTGATCTTGATGAATGATTGAATATGAATAGACATATTTTTTAGGTTTATGAGATGTCAAACTAACTCAAAATTTTTTATTTTTATATGTAATATATTATATTTTGAGATGTCGGCAATTTTAGGACATTATAGAAAGAAGAATGGGAAAAGGGAGATTTATCATTGAAACACTAACTTGGCTATGATTATAAACATATCAGTACGCTTTCCAAACAAACTTAATTGGTAAATATTAGTATTATAATAATTAATATATGTGAGTAATTGATAAATATTAGTATTATTATTAGTAGTATATATGATTTATTGTTAAATGCCTCATGTCTCAAAATTTTCTAATGCAATTTTGTTTTAATATTATTTTCTTTCATACAAGTGTTAGTGTATTTATTTTTATGATAATAATAATTATTGTTAATATTTTGCTATATAGATGGATAAACAAAGAAATGAGACAATGATTGAGTATTTTGAAGAGAAAGTCATCGAAGGGCAGTTGTCTACATTATGTGTTTAGCTATTTATTGGTTTATACATAAAAAAGCAATCACAAAGAGAAGTTATTGATCATTGTATGAGTCTAGAAAGAGATCGGGTCAGAGATGAAATAATGAGTCAAATTGTTGGTGAAAAGAAAGGTAGAAATATTGTGAGAATGGGACCTAAAGCTTTTCTAGATGTTAAAAATTTATATGCTACATAAGTTTTTAATTCGTTGAAATAAGTTTATTTTTCTTAGGATGAAAATATTTATTTTTATTTTAATAAAATAAATTTATGTTGGACAACTATATGGTGATATGTTATTACTTTTTATTTGGTTCAAAAAAGACACATAATTCACTAATATGTAATGTTTTTATGTGATTGCATTTTTTATATTTAATAGCTTTTATATGAATATATCGCCAAAGTGATAATATGCTGAAATTTTGATAATGGCCAACAAATCCATCAATGTATGTTTGTAAAATATCTTTTTGTTTCACTTGATTAAAAACCACTGATATAGTAGCAATTGTGAGGCTAGACAAGATAGCAAACATATTATGATTTAGAAGTGCTCTAAAATCACAAGCAATGAAAGATTGTAATTGAAAAAAAATTATTATAATGAATCATTTCCTTTCTTTTTCACTCTTTATCTAAACAATGGTTGTTAAAATTCCTTTCTTTTCTTTTTCTTTATTAATTTTAATGATTTAAACAAGGGATACATGTATCTTTTCTTTTCTTTTAAAATTTTTTTTTCTTTCCTTTCATTTCATTTCCTTTCCTTTATTAATATTTATCCAAACATAGCATTAAAGATTGTTAAGGGAGGTTCGGGTCTATAATGGTGGTACTTGAAGGAGTCTATAGTGGTACTTAAGGGTGTTTACTGTGGCTTAAGGTTAGGTAGTGGGTTGAGTTGTGGTGATGTCAGTGGTGAAAGGAAGTAGTCTCAGTGGTGTTGGGGTTGTGTTGGGTTGGTTGAAGCTGGTGATGGGTTACTGAGTGGGAGATTTTGTGATGGGTTTAGTTGATAGGAGCTGTAATGGTGTTACTAATGGTGGTTTTGGTTGGGCAAGTGGTGTTTTCTGGTTGAAAGGGTCTAATTGATGGTAGCTAAAAATGGCGGTGATGATGAAGGCAGAGAGTTAAGGGTGTTTTGGTAGGTGTTTGGGTCATGGTTTCAGTGGTGGATTGCTATATTAGGATTTTTTTGGGGTTATTAGTAGTCTCGATGGTCATCTCAGTGGGGGACTGCAGGTGAGTTTATGGTATCTTTTAGTGATGTGAGAATCAATGGTGGGCAGGCTTAAGGTATTAGGGGTTAAGAGTGTTGTTAATAGGTTTGGGTTAATGTTGGTGAATTATTCGTTATTTGGGTGAAGCAGAGATTCTTTTTTTTTTTTTGTTTGTTTGAATGGTAATAGATTTATTTATATACTATAAATGAGTCCGTGCGATGCTGTGGGATCAATTTTTTAGTAATTAAAAAATTATATTTAAATTATTTAAAATAACTCAATAGTTTATCTTAATTTTTATTAGTTGATATAAATTTTAATAAATTAAATTAAAAATAATTTTTACATTATTATTATTTTTTTGTTGTAAAATTTATCTAATAAAAAAAATCAAATGAAAAAAAAAAAAAAAACAAATGCAAGTGGCATGTGATATTTGAATTGATTTTTTTTCTTACAAAAGTTTTCTAATACAAAAGTTAAAAAAATAAAAAAAGTGAAAAAAGCAAAAAAATCACAGTAGGATTCAACGTGGATACCTCAATTTTTTTTTTTTTTTTGCATAAACTCATATTTCACTTGATCTTAGTTTTTTTTTTTTAAATTTTTAATTTGATCATTATTTTCTTAAAATTGTAAATATTGTATGGGATAAATAAAAACTCATGGAATATAGGTTGTTTTATCATTCATATATTTATTAATTTTTTTATAAAATTTATTTAATTAAAAAATTAAAGTTTTTTTAAATAACAAAGAAAGTAATAGAAAAAAAGTAAGCCAAGTGTAAATTTATTAAATTAAAATATTAAATAATAATTTTATTAATAATATATATAAATATAAAATTAAATAATAATAAAATATATATTTATACACTCGGACGTAATTGATAGTTTTATGAAATATAATTATTTTCAATAATTAAATGAATTTTTTTTGCTTTGTTTTCGGTAAAACAAGCCTTTTTTTTTTATTCTTAGTGTGTTTAATTTGTTGTTTTGTAAGAAAATCCTAAAAAAAAGATTGAATCATGGTGAATCATGAAGAATCTCAGAGTGGCTTAATCAATAGTGGATGAATCTTGGTACATTTGGAATAATCTTGGACTGTTCTTGATCTGTTTTTGTTGATTCTTGCAAATATTAAAGTTGAATTGATTAATTTTTGTAAGATTTGCTTTGCTAAACCTATTGGAGTAAAGTTTGATGAATCTTGTTGAAAATTTTAGAAAATAAAAATTGTGTAAGGGATGTTTGGTTATAGTTAGGGATAGATGTGTAATTTCAAATTAAATGTAAGTCCATGATAGCTTATGTAGTGTGCAATAAATGAGATTATTATAAATGACATGGCATTAAGTATGTTTTCATTGAAAAAGAGAAATGACTTGGAAGCTTATATGGCATGAAGACTTTGAAGTTTTTTCCATACTTGAAAAAGTCCATATAGCCCTTAGTGTTCCTATTTTAAAAGGGATTTCCCACTTTGACTTGAAAATCCCACGTTAACTTGAAATTTATACCTTAACTAGAAGAGCACTTGGTTATCCTATTTAGAGTTAGTTTTCCTAAGTTGAATAGAAAATCTTAGTTTGTATGTGTATTCCTACCAAGGATAAGATTTGCATGAATATAGAAGGTACTATAAAAAAGGGTTAGCATATGAAGAGAACATAACTTAGAATTTTACTTCTCTTTTTTTCAAGAACTCTTCATTAGAATTATAAATCCAAAATCTAAAAATTTGCTCTAAAACCAATTGATTTCAAGATTCAAGCCCAATGGAAAAAGTTGTCCAAGAAGAGCCTAAAACACTTCAAGATTTGGGGCTACCAAAATGAAAGGCCAATTGTCCATTTTATTAATAAAAAAGACTTAGCCCAATTCAAGAAAGGTCTAAGAAGTGCTAAAGCCTAGTCTAAGTTAGAGTTCTTATTTAAGAAGGCTGCTAAAGGTGTAAAAGTAATTATAATGCATTCTTTTCTCTTGAAAACAGCCTTAGCCGCCACTTACCTATCATTCTAACTTTATGATTCTTTATATTCTTATTCTATAAATAGTTACCTTTTGTTTAAAGAAAAATTGAAGTAAGGTTTAGAGTGATAGCCTAATCTGAAGTAGTTAGCTTTTTGAAATTTTCTTGTTTTTTACTTTTCATGTTTTTTAGTTTTATTTAAGTTATTTTAAATTTATGAAAAGTTTAATTTCAGTTTTCTTTTAAATTTAAGTTTTGTTTTGTTTTGTTTTTAATTTAAGCTTTTTAAAATTTTTGTTCTTGCTTTCAATTCAATTCAATTTATTTTTATTTATTCTTTAAGTGCTTTTAATTCATGCTCTTTAAGTTATGTTCTTAATTTAATTTAAGGTTTGAAGTTTAAATCGTTAGATTTAAGTAATTTGCATTCAATTAAGTTTAATTCAGATTTTGTTTAGTATAGTTTTTGCATGTTTAAGGTTATTACGTTTAGATTTAATAGTTCTTGCATGTTTTAGGATTTAATTGACTTTAATTCAATTCTTTTTGTTGTGCTTTAAGTTTAAGTTAATTAGTTTATGATTTTGCATATTAGTTCAGGTTTTATTTACATGTTTTTAAGTTTATTATGTAAATTTACATTCTATTTTGTTTAATTTAAGTTGTTAAATTTAGATTTGGTTTATTTTACATGCTTAGTTAGGTTATTGTTTAGTTAGTTAATTTAAGTAGTTATTCAGTTATTTTCATTCTACTTTTCGATCTTCTGGATATAATTAAGGTGAACAATTTCAATACTTAGTTCTTTTATCCATATATATTTAATCTCCATGGAAACAACACTCTACTCATTCTATATTACTTGTTTCGATTTTGTACACTTGTAAATTCTTAATCAGGAACGAAACACTTTAAGATTGATTTGACCTTATCCTAATTTAAAAAAAAAATCAATTTGATAAAAATGTAAAAAAACACATCTATTGGATTTGAATGAATTGAAATCTGTTAAATACAAGTAATTTTGTTATCCATGCCTTTATTGATTTTTATCTTAAACAAATTATTTATCAAATTTTTATTGTAATAATAATCTAATTAAAAAAAAAAAAAGACAAAAGTTAAAAATCGAAATAAGGTGTCACATGAACATATTCGTTGTTTTTTTTTTTTCTTTAAAAAAATTGATGTAAAAAATAGAAAAACACTAAAAAACAAAAAACAAAAAGGAAGAAAGAACAGAAAGAGAAAAAAGTTTAGTGGCCACACTACATTAGTAATAATAGTTGTTCTTGCAAAATTTATATTATGGATTTGTTAAAATAAAAGCTAAAAACTAAAAAAATAGAAAAAATTAAATATAGATGTTGTTGACACCTTCATTAATATCATTTTGTTATAAAATTATCTAATTAAATAACTATGAAAAAATATATTTTTAACTAATAATATCAACTGAGTTCCACCAAAAAGATTTTAAAAAAATTTACTAAAAAAAAGAGAAAAAAATATAAATAAATAAAATTATGAAATAGAAAAGAAGAGAAAATGAAAAAAAATCAAAGACTTGATATATAATATCAAATTAGCTCAAAAAAATATAAAAATAAAGAAAACTTTAAATATAAAAAGGTAAAAAAAAGGCTTGACATGTGGGCCTGCACAAACAATTAAAATATTAAAATATAGATACTAAATATAAAAAATAAAAAAGACATAAAATGTAAAAAAGAAAAGAGGAAAAGCAAAAGCAAAAGTTTTGCATTAACATGTGTAAAGGTAAATTTGCACTATTTATATATAGGACTAGAAAGGTGCCTATTCGTTATCATGAGTATATATAACAATTCATATATTCATATCTTATAAAACAATAAAAAGTTGTGTATCTATATTGTGTTTTACATGAAATTATATGTCAAAATTTATGTTGACAAAAAAAAATATGAAATATATTTTTGTTAAAGTTAAACCTATATATATTTTTTGTTAAAATTTTAATATGTCATTTCATGTTTTTTTTCATATTGTTTTCATGTCATGTCACTACGTCATCTTAAGTAAAAAAATTATTTTATTAATATAATACATATATATATATATATATAAAACTAAATAATTATTAAAATATATATTTTTATATACACTTGGTTGGAATAATACATTATAGACATTCTTATAACCTGATTTGACTTTTTTCAAAAAATTCAACCCATCGCAATTAAATCTCAATTTTTAAAAATAACCTTTTTATCCCAAAACCCATGGGATATGAATTATTTTAAAATCTATTTAATTGGCATATCGCAATGCAAAATTTATCTTATTAAAAACTACAAAAAAAAAAATTGAAAGGTAAGAAACTCAAATGGGTGCCACGTGACACATACATAGTTTTTTTTTTTAATATAAAATTACTTTTATTAATAATACAAAAATGGAAAACGAAAAATATTGAGAAAAAAATGAAAGTATAAAAATTAAAAAAAAACAAAAGAAAGTTCATTGGGCTTATATATAGACAATGCAATTGAATGGAAATTTATTAGATATGTTATTTTGCCATTGCTATGAATTAGCTCCTTTTGGTGCAAAATTAATATGATAAAAAAAAAAAGAAGAAAACAAATTGTGGTGTTATGTGAACACCTATATTATTTTTTTCATAAAATTTATTTAAACAAAAAAATATAAAAAATCTACAAAAAGTAAAAAGAAAAAAAAGAGAAAATTGAGACTTCGAAAGAATGTAAAAAAATAAAATGAATCAAATTTATATAATAAATGGGCCAGGATTAAATAAAATTTAATATTATATTTTTCAAAAATATTAAATATATTTTAAAAAGAAAAATGTAATAGTAAATAAAAAAAAGCAAAATTGAAAAAAAGAAGTTAAATGACTTAACATGTCGTATATTCTTGATATTAAATGGGATTAAAAATACTAAAATTAAAAAATATTAAATATTAAAAAAAAATAAAAAAAAATGTAACATACCATTGGTATTAAGTAGATTTAAAAAAAAATCTAAAGAAAATCTTTATTAAATATTTTTTTTAAAAAAGAAAAAAGTTAAAAAGGGTAAAAAAAAAAAGAAAAGCAAAAAAATTTAATATAAGTGAATACCACACATAAAAAAGAAAATCTTAAGCAATATGAATTTTTTATAATTTTAAAAATTATTTTAAATATTTTTAAATAAAAAATATTAAAAAAGGTAAAAAAGAAAAAGTGAAAAAGAAAGTTGAAATAAATGGGTCTCACACATAAAAAATAAAATCTTTAAAAAGGTATTTTATTATTTTAGAAAATATTTTTTAAATATTTAAAAAAAAGTTAAAAAGGGAAAAAAAGGGGGAAAGCTAAAAAGAAAGTTTGTATCAGTGAGGTCCACACATAAAAATAAAATATTTTAAAATATAAATTTTTAAAATTATAAAAAATTAAAGAAAATCTTTATTAAGTATATTTTTTAAAAAATAAACAAAGTTATGAAAGGTAAAAAAATAAAATTTTTTGTGTTTAAATATGATCCCACACAAAAAATAAAATCTTTAAAATATATAATTTTTAATGTAAAACAATTATTAAACATCTTTTACAAAAGAAAAGAGTTAAAAATGGTAAAAAAGAAAAGTAAAAAAGAGTGTTTGAAATAAGTGAAACCCACATATAAAAAAAAGAGTATAGATTATTTATAATTTTTAAAAATATTTTTTATTAAAATTTTTTAAAAACGAAAAAAAATAGAGAAGTTAAAATGAAAAAGTAAAAAAAGAAAATTTGTATAAGTAGATCCAACACATAAAAAATAAAAATTTTTTAAAAATAGTTTTTTTATATTTTTAAAAAATATATTAAATATTTTAAAGGAAAAGGTAAAAAATTGGCGAAAGGAAAAAAATTGAGAAAATCAGTAGACCTAACAATATATGTCATCGTATTGTATAAGATATTGTATTCGTGTCGTATTTTAAATGAAAATCGCGTGTCACAATTTGTGTCAATACTAAAATATAAAATATAATTTTTTTGATTTTATTGAACCTATTTATGCTTTTTCTAAAATTTTAACTCATGTTATCTCCGTATCTTTTAGTTGTATCATTTTTGTATCATGTGATCATGTTGTGTTTCAAATTGCCAAGTTTGAAAATCAGAGGCTAACATGTGATAGGCTAGGGGCATCCGTGCATTAGTAAAATTTTTTATTAGATTAGTAAAACACTCGTGCGTTATCTATGGTTGATAATTTTTGTTTTGTTATATCTATTTAATTGGTTTTTTATTACAAAATTCACGTAATCTAAAAACAAAAAAGTCAAAAGGTAACAAAAAACAAATGAGAATGAGATGTAGTTATTTTGATTGGCCTTATTTTTTTTCATGGAAGTTATCTAATTTTAAGAAAAAAAAGAAGTGAAAACATAAATAACAAAAAAGACAAGGAAAAGGAAAAAGCAAAGAAATAAAAAATATAAGAGCTCATAGAGGATGCCATTACCATATAGACACTTTCCTTAAATTTAAAATATTAATATTTTAAATTAAGGTATCAAATAATCACTTTATTAATATAATATATAAAACAAAATTAATAATAAAATATATAGTTCTATATATTTTCAAAAATAGTCGGGTAAATCACTTTAAACATGCATTTTGCTCGATTTCCTATTTCCTTAAAAAAAAAGGTTTTGGCTCAACTTGACCTTGATTTAAAAAAAAAATTCATCACCTTATCTAATCGAATGATTAAATTTGTTAAATACAAATTATTTTAACATAACTATCAATTAACACTATTTGTGGTTATAGACGCTCATTTGTGTCTGGACTCAATTGGGCCCATTTATGTCTGGGCCTAATTAGGTTGGTCCCTTTCATACTTTGTTATTTTAGTATATATTATAATATACTATTATTAATACTATTACTTATCATTATTATTATATTATACTATTATTATTATTATAGATTTATATTTTTATTATTCACATTTTTTCTAGTCTTTTTTTTCTTTTTTGTTCAAATTTGCATGTGGACAAAAAAACAGAGAATCAAAATCAGACTCCTTGCTCAAAGTCTTAATTGTAAATTAAATTGTTAAAATTTTGGATCAAAAATCATGCTAGACAGAATGCAATCTCAAGATTCAAGCTTGGGATTGATTTTATCAATTTTTTTAAGCTGATCCTAGAACTACCTATAAATTAGATTGATTCTATAGTGAACACACACAAGAAACATAAAAAATTTGACAGAAAGTTATTAAAAAAATCTAGAAAATTTTGGGCAGAAAGGGTTCTGGGAGCTTAATTTTTGGATTCTAGGATTCAATTTGAAATTGTGGGTTTGATTTTAGTTTTTTGGGTTAGAATTAGGGTTCAGAATGATTCTGAAAAAGGTTATGAGAGTAATCTGGGCAAAATTTGGAGAAATCTAGGAAAAGTTCAAAGAAATTTTAAGTTTTTCTAGTTTTTTGGGTTTGGGAAGAACTTTGAATTTTTTGGTGAAATTTTTTAACGAAGGTTGAAGTTTCCGACTAGATTTCGGCAAGATTTTTAGAATCTGGCACATTTTGCAAAAATTGATGTATTTTTTAATTTTCGATTGAATTTTTTAATGACATCCTCAGAAATCGATGAGATTCTCAATTTTCGATTGAATTTACTAGCGGGATTTTAGAAAGAAGGTAGAGGTTTTTTGGCTATAGAGAGAAAGGCTTTGGGATTTCTGAAGAAAAATACTAAAAGGTACATTTTATACTAGCCCAGCACAATGTCATTTTGGACAACCCAGGATTTGCGTGTTGACTCGGTGACCCACGTACTGACCCGCGCTCTAACTCGACCCGATCGCAAGTTTTCTTTTTTCATTTTATTTTTATTTTTATTTTTATTTTTTGATTTGATTTGATTTTATTTTTTAACCCATTTTTTCTTTATTATTTTTTTGGTTTTTTTTAAATGTTATTTTTACCATCTTTTTTTCTGGAAGTAAAAAAAAGAGATTCAAATAAAAAAAATCTTTCCAAATAAAAATAAATATATCTTTTCAAATAAAATTTTTTTAAAAAATCCTTTCAAAAATAAAAAAATATAAAAAATATATGTTTTTAAATAAATAAAAATACTTTTTATCCTTTAAACTATTAGAGAATTGCTTTAAAGTGAGCCTTACCAAACTGTTGAGAGGCTTTGCTAATTTTTTTAGAATAAAAATTAATAAATCTGATGACGAAACTTCTTTAGAGTGAGACACTAATCTCAATAAATATTTTTGAGGTGAGAGAATTATCCTAAATTGCTACCAAACTGTTGGGATAATTTTAGGGTTAATTTTTAATATTAAATTATTTGATAAATCATAAAAATGACCAAGGCCTGGATAATTTGAAATTAAATTGGTACCATCCTTTGGGTGGGCGTTGTGGGGTGTTACAACCTTCCTCAAGCGTAACCGACTCTCAAACCTAACATCTATTTTCGCAGACCAGAATATGTTTCAGGTGGCCAATCACACATAACTAAAAAAGATTGATGGCAACTCCCTCTAATCCACGTCTAGCAGTAGGTCTACGAATCTGTACATTATGACAGTTTGGTGACTCTACTGAAAAAATTGAGAGTCAAGCCAATAAACGATTTCTTATTATCCAAGCCTTGCTTAATAAGTTTGAAATTATTTTATTCCCTTTTATTGATTATATCTGTTTTATTATTTATTTTCCTTTTCATTGTGTATACCTGCTTATTTTTCATTGCTTATATTTGCCTAATTATTTATTTGTTATATACATTTATCATTCATTTGCATGCGCATAACATAAGCCTTCCACCTGAGCTCTAACTTTAGGAGAAAGTGAAGTACCTATGCCTTCGTGAGATTTCATGTCTTTGTATGGGCCTGCGAAACACTCCCACTCAGATTGAACCATTTTTGCTTGAAACCTACGATATGTGAGGATTGAGGTGCCTTACTAGTTTGTAATGGACTATGATGTAGGGAATAATTTGGGAAGCTCTTAGAAATAACCTCAACCTCATATAGTTAACTTTAGAAGCCCAACCATAGATAGAGCCTTATCTTCCCACCCTTTAAAGTTAACCCAAAATCTAAGGTTATATTGTTATATTAACTTGCTATTTGGTGTTTTTACTTGCTTTATTAAAATAACTAACTAGCTTTTTTGTTTTCTTTTATTTCTTTTCTTTTTATGCACATTCATAAACATGTTCACAGATTGCATAATGTTATTACCCCAAAGCTATTTCAACAAAAGCTCTCATAGATTCCATAGAGTGTCAAGTTTGCACCTCATTTAAACTGTTCAAATGTGACTCTCCCATAGATGTAAAATTAGAATTAGAAAAAAAGTAGCGAAAAGATGGAAATTGTTTACCACTTGGTCATGTCCCTACACTATCAGAAGAAGTCTGTATACTCCTCAAACATAATGATCTAAAAAGCCTATAAGATATATGGAATAGTATGACCCTTCAAGGTATGAGGCTTTTTATGAGAAGTTTGGACATATTACATATCTCTTATCAGTGGAGGTTAAACATTCACTTGTCAAGGCAATGGTACAGTTCTGGGATCTTTCCTATCATTATTTCATCTTTAATGAGGTTGATCTAATACCAACATTAGAGGAGTACTCAACTCTAGTGGGTATGCATCTACTGTATCCAGATAGAATATGCATAAAGAAATATAAATCAAGAAGTTACAGAAAGTTGGGTCAAATTCTAGGAGTAGGAAAGGAAGTCATAGATTCATACATTCGAGAGAAATGAGATCACAAAGGTATTCCATGAGAGGTTCTCTGAGATTTCATTACCAGGCATCTAGATGATGATTAGGGAATGATTGCATTTGTTCTAGCCATATATGGGCTGGTCATTTTCTCCAAGATTTTAGGCCATATTGAGATAGAAGTGGTGGATTTATTTAAGTAGATTGAAAAGAGAGTGTAATCTTTCACCAGCTATCTAGGCAGAAACTATCAAATCTTTAAATTTTTGTAGGCAAAATGACAAAGTACATTTCATGGGCTGCATACCTTTATTATATATATAGATGAAAAGCCACTTTGAATGTAGGAAAAGTACTTTTACCAAACTTTATTTTTACACTTAAAGTTCAATTAGAGAGTTCTGTCAGAGCATTTGGCCAGAAACAAAAACTTAGAAGGAGTGGAAGTGTCTGTTACAAGGGCTCACAGTTAGACAAGTAAAATGGTTAGCTCTGTTGATGAACAGGGAACCTGTTTTGTATCAATGTGGATATGAGATAGAGGTCTCATTTTTAGGTTTATGAGGGTCAATGAGTTATGCACTATTGATGGTAAAAAGACAATATGGAGCCGAACAGTTTACTTCTATGACCTACAAGCTCAGCCAGTTTGACTATTCATATGGGGAACCCGAAACTTTTTAGAAGATTGATAACGTGATTAAGACCTGAAAGAAGCCCAAAAAAGTCAGCCTAGGGCCATTCATTGATAGAGTCACTTAGGGGATATCTGATTTGAAAAAATAAAAGGGGTCAGAAGATCACATTTATACTTCATGATCATCACTTACTAGTAGGTTAAGAGTCAGACAATAAGCTTTTAGAGTTAGAGTATGAAATGAAAAATGAAAAATTGAAGCAAAAAATTTTGAAGCTGCAAAAAAAAAAAAAGACCAGTGTAAAATAAAGCTAAAAAATTAAAAATCCAAGTCCATAAGATCTCCAAGGAATATAATAAGGCTAAAAAAGTTGTTAAAAAATGGGATGATGCCTTTAAAGGGATGAAGAAGCTACAACAAGAGCATAAGAGGTTACACATACAGGTATAAGCAAAAAAAAAAACAACACAGAGCTGGCTCATAAAAATAAAGAGTTGAAAAAAGAACGTGCCCAAATAGAATATGACTTTATGAAAGTTGAGCAGGATAACCAAATGCTTGCATATTACATTTTAACTCTTACATTGAAACTGAATGAACAAAAAAATCATGTCAAAACCCTCATGAAAAGCATAAAGAGTTATCCTATCAGGTGTGGTACGATAAAAGAGAAGGCTTGGGAAGACAAAGATATATAAAACATCTCACAGCTCAGATAGGCAAGGCCATGATCAAAACATGTAAGATGGCTGAAAGGCTAAGGCACTGAAAGTCTCGGTTACACCAGCAGAGAAGCATGGATGGAGGTTACTAAACTTCATTGTGGAGGCTAAGGATCAGTATGAGCAAGTTAAGCATTTTTATAGAGGGATAGTATTAGATTAAATGTAAAATAGACTCTTGTGGAATAAATGAAAGTTTTTTTTGTTAAATTTTTTTAGGGGCAAATATTTTTTTTTTCATGCATTTGCATCATACTTATTCATTCATTCATTATCATAACATCATAATTGAATCTTCAATTATGGTACTAAGGTACAAGAATAGCTGCACATTCATACAATACCTGGGTTCAAGCTAGAAAAATAGAATAAGACAACACAAGTTCCTTGAAAGGATAAAAAAAGCTCAAGAGGCATTAGAAGAAAAGTTGAGTAAGATACTAAAAGCCTTAGAAAAAGTAAATAGAGAAAAATCGATGGAAGAAGATACTTCACAAAAGGCTACTAAATCAGTATATCCTCTAGGCTTTGGTCTACAACAAACTTAAATTACCCTAATATTTCAACCTCAACAGGTAGCTTTTCCAAAGTATAATTACCCGAGAATGACTTATGCATCAGGTCATAAGCATGTCCAGAGTTATAGAATCCTATTTTCATCGAAAAGATAGCTGAATCCATTCAACTCTCTACCGTAGATGAAGTAAAAAAGAAAGAGAAGCTATAGACAGCTATGCCTTTGGAGAACTCTAAGACTAATCAGGCAATGAACATGCTAGAAGAAAGATTACGGACTACAGAAAGAATTGACTTTTACAGATCTATGGATGTAATGGGACTTTGCCTAATACTAGACGTGGTAACGCCACTCAAGTTTAAAGTATTAGAGTTTGAAAAGTATGATGGTACTAAGTGTTCTATCACACATATCATTATATACTATCATAAAATAGTGACACATGCTAGTAATGAGAAGCTGCTTATGCATGTATTTCAAGATAACTTAACTGGATTCGTAGTAAAATGGTATGTTCAGTTAGGTAGGACTTACATAAAAACATGAAGAGATCTAACTTTATCTTTTATTAATCAATACTACCATATCATTGACATGGCTTTCAACCATCTTTCCCTACAAGCAATGAAAAAAAAGGCATATAAATCCTTCAAGTAATATGCTCAAAGGTGGCAAGATGTAATTGCTCAAGTACAACCTTTTTTGATAGAAAAAAACTATGGTATTATTTGTGAGCACTCTAAAATTACCTTATAATGAAAGAATGATCAAAAATACGATTAAGAACTTTGCTAATATGGTGATTTCATGAGAAACTATCGAAAATGCTATAAAAATGGTAAGCTTAAAAATGGTGGATCTTTCAAAAAAGCATCTAAAAAGAAAAAAAATGAGACTCAAGTTATGAGTCTTGAAGAGCAGTAATTTAGAAGTTACTCTCAACCTACCTATCCTACATACCACCATACGGTGAACCATACTTCTGTATCTCCTTACCAATCAACCACCCAATCATTTTATCCATTTTTATCAAGATTCCCTGCTCACCCAGTCAGCGTTACAAGTAATAACAGAGAACCACAAACCAAAGAAAGACCCATATTTGATCGTATATCCATAAGCTATATAGAGCTATATCAAGAGCTCTAAAAAAATCATTTAATTGCTCATATTCTTGCCAAATAGTTTGAACCTTTGTACCCTAAATGGTATGATTCCATTGCCTACTGTGACTATCATTTTTTAGTAACAGGACATTCTATTAAAAATTATGTTCCCTTCAAGCATAGGGTACAAAACCTAATCAAAGAACGGTTAATAAGTTTTGACACCAATGAAAATTTAGCACTTAATGAGAATTTAGCATCCAATATCAGTGGAAATTTCTTACCTAATCATACAATTAACGCTTTGGATACGGGTGAAAAATATATGAAAAAGAGGGTAAAAAGCTTACAATGCCATTTGGACAGTTGTATGATGCCTTATATAAAGTCAGATTGATACAACCAGTAACTTTATGCACCTATGTGAAAAGCTACATCCCTAATAAAAAATGTAAATATCATAATGGAGCTTCGAGGCATTCTATTAGCAAATATCGACAATTTCATCAAGAGGTGCAAAAACTAATAGACTCTTATCAGATAGAGTTATATGAGGAATCAAAAGCCTAAAAAAACATTGGGGTGGCTATAACAAATAGGTGGGTGCCAAAACCTATCACCATACATTGTAAGGAGAAACCACAACCAGCTGGGAGCAAGTTTGTTCCCAAACCAGTAGCTTTCAGAGTCCCACACCTATTTTCTTATAAAGATAACAAAGTGGTGCCCTAGAGATATGAGTGTGAGGTGATGGTTCAAGGGCAGCAAAAAGATATGATAAAAGCTAAAACTGCCCATGTAACGGGTGTATGAGGCATAACTAGAAGTGAAAGATGTTACACTCTGATAACTTTCAAAATAAAAAAATAAAAGCAGATTGAACCAAAAATTCCAAATAAAGATGCCTTAAAGTCTATGCCTGAAAAAAAGGCCTGCAAGTTTTTGAAGTTAGTCAAGCACAGCGAATATTCTGTGGTAGAGTAATTGAATAAGATGCCAACTAGAATTTCTCTATTATCATTTCTCCTAAACTCTAAACCACATCGTAATACCTTGTTGAAGGTATTGAATCAGGCTTATGTGGCCCATAATGTGTCTGTGAAGTATGTAAATCACTTGACAGAGAATCTAGTGGTGCCACATCATATCTCTTTTAATGATGATAAAATTTTACCTGAGGGTAAAAAAAACATCAAGGTATTGCACATCACTATTAAATGTAAAGGCCACATAGTAGCTAAGGTCCTTATTGATAATGGATCAATTATTAATGTCATGTTTGTGTCCACTTTAGCCAAGCTACCCTTTAATATTTCTTATATCCAAAATAGTCAGATGCTGGTCTAAGCATTTGACTGGACTAGATAAGAGGTATTGAGTGATGTTGAATTGTCTATACAGATTAGGCCATGTGTCTTCAATATAAAATTTTAAGTCATAGACATCTCTCCATCATATAGTTATTTACTGAAATGACTATGGATCTATAAAGCGGGTGCTATCCCTTCTTCATTGTATCAAAAGATTAAATTCAATGTAGAAAGACAATTAGTGATTGTGGCTAGGGAAAAAGATTTACTAGTGACCCAACCCATAAATACCCCATATGTGAAAATGGTAGAAGAATCATTAGAGTGCTTTTACTAATCTTTTAAACCTGTAAATGCAGTGAAAAAAAGATTTAAATTAAACCAGATTGTGATTAATTAGATGGTTGACAAGGGTTGGAGTATCGAGTTTGACTTGAACAAAAGCCTTTAAGGGATAACAGAGATTCTTAAGACTGAAGATTACAGTTATAGATCTGGATTAGGTTATGAGACAGAAAAAATGTAAAATAATGGCAAAAAGGTAAAGAACAAATTAATGATCTTTTTTCATTTGAATGAAACTTTCATTCCTAGAGGATACATGCACCAAGGAGCTGAAAAAGATAAAAAAAGAACCAAAATAGGAGGAAACTTTCGTTAAGCTATCCATTCATATGGTGGATAATGAAAATCAAGATAAGGAAGCTTTGGTTTACCCTTATCCATCGGGATATGAATTACATAATTGAAGGGTCACCAAATGCCTACTATTTTTTATTTTTCTTCAATGTAATCACATCTCCTAATTGCTTATGCCCAGAAGCATTGAGATAAACTCTTATGTTTGGACTTTTTATTTTTCATTATTTCAATAAAAGTAAGAGCATGCATATTGTTCATTTCTTCCATTCCATTAATTACCATAAAAGTTTCGTGCCAATATTTCCTATTCTATTAACTTTCAAATCCCCAAATGAATGCGAAGGTAATCATGACAATAATCCAGGGTTTAACTTTAAAAATTTAATTAATACCGATAAACTTGATACTAAAAAAGATGATGAGGAATACATTTTGTCTCTAGATTTAATGAGGCTAATTGAACAAGAAGATAAATCTATTGTGGCTCATCAAGAAGTCGTTGAATTGATCAATTTGGGTGATGCTAAAAATAAGAAGAAAGTTAAGATTGGTACTTCAATCTCAGTGGTTGATCGATAGCGGTTAGAAGATTTACTCTGAAAGTTTGTGGATGTATTTACCTAGTCCTACCAAGATATACTTGGACTCAGCACTAAAATAGTGGAGCATAGGTTATCATTGAAGCCAGAATATAAACCGATACAACAAAAGCTAAGAAGAATGAAACCAAAATGCTATTGAAAATCAAAGAGAAAGTTAAAAAGTAATTTGATGCAAGCTTTTTGCAAGTGCCTAAATATCCTGAGTGGGTAGCTAATATAGTACCTGTTCCTAATAAGGATGGAAAGGTATGAATGTGTATAAACTATTGAGATCTGAATAGAGCTAATCCAAAGGATAATTTTTCTTTGCTGCACATAGATACAATGATGGACAATATGACCCAACATTCAGTGTTCTCTTTTATGAATGATTTTTTTTTATTATAATCAGATAAAGATGGCACCAGATGACATGAAAAAGATTACATTTATCACTATATAAGGAATATTTGCTACAAAGTTATACCTTTTAGACTGAAAAACATTGGAGTAATCTATCAAAGGGTTATGATAACACTCTTTCATGATATGATGTATAAGAAGATTGAAGTATATATGGATGACATGATTACCAAGTCTCGAAAAGGAGAGAATCATGTGATCAACCTTAAAAAATTATTTGAGAGGTTGAAAAAGTTTCAGCTCAAACTGAATCTGACTAAATGTACATTTGGAGCCAGATCAGAAAAGTTACTGAGATTCATAGTTAGTGAAAGAGGGATAGAAATTAACCTGGATAAAATTCAAGCCATTCAAAATGTATCTCCTCCAAGCATACAAAAGGAGGTTTGAGGCTTTTTAGGTAGATTGAATTATAATTCTCGATTCATTTCTCAACTCACTCTTAAATGTAACCCATTTTCAAACTCCTTTGAAAGAATAATCCTGGGGAGTGGAATGAACAATGTCAAGAACCTTTCAATAAGATTAAATAATACTTATCAAACCCTCCAATATTAGCACCCTCTATTTTAAAAAAACCACTGATTCTATACATAATGGTATATGAGGGTTTAATAAGATGTGTATTGGGCCAGCAAAATGAATATGGCAAGAAAGAGAAAGTTATTTATTACCTAAGTAAGAAATTCACAGAATATGAGTCTAAGTATTCATCATTAGAGAAAATATGTTGTGCTTTGGCTTAGACAGCTAAAAGACTCAGGCAATATATTCTTTACGATACAACTTGGCTTATAACTAAACTGGATTCCATCAAATATATTTTTGAGAAACCATCACTATCAGGAAGAATAACAAGATGACATGTAATGCTTGTTGAATATGACATAGCATATGTGAGCCAAAAAGTAATCAAAAGAAGTGTCATTGTTGAATTCTTGGTAGATAGGGCTGTTGATGATTATGAGCCCATAAAGCTTGATTTTTCAGATGAAGAACTAATGGCTATTTTAAAGTTAAAAAAAGATGATGAGAAAGAGGTATGGAGAATGTATTTCGATGGGGCTGCCAATACCATGAGGCATGGGATTGGTGCAGTTTTAATATTTCAACAGAGCATTACTATCTTACTACAATAAGATTGAACTTCAACTGCACCAATAATGTAACTGAATATGAGGCTTGTGTTATGGGATTGCATGTTGTTTTAAATAGGAAAATTGAAACATTAAGGGTGTTTGTAGATTCAGTTTTAGTTAATTATCAACTAAAAAGTGAATGCGAAATAAGGGATTCCAAACTCATCCCTTACCACAAATACATCTTAGAGCTATGTAAACAATTAAAGCAACTTATTTTGAACACTTATCTCATAAAAAAATTAGATTATAGATGCCTTGGCTACCTTAACCTCAAAGGTACAGATTGATGATACTACTGAAATTCAACCTATCAAATTAGATATCAAAGATATGCCAGTACATTATGTCAACTTGAAAAAAGAAGAGGATGGCCACCCCTAATATCATGATATTATGTGATATATAAAGAATCAACAGTATCTAGATTGAGTAACAGAAAGTGATAAGAGAGTCTTACGAAGATTGGCTATGAGATTCTTTTTAAATGAGAAAATTTTATATAAAAGAGGTAAAAACCAAGTGTTATTACACTGTGTAAGTGCTTCTGAAGCCAAAAAGATTATTGAAGAAGTTCACAACGACATATGTGGAATACATATAAATGGACATATGATGGTAAGACAGGTTATGCGAGCTAGATATTACTAGTTGACAATGAAAAAAGATTACATTGATTATGCTTGAAATGCCACAAGTGCCAAATTTATGCTGATAAGATTCATGCTCCACCTAGTGCTTTACATGTCATAGCACCTCTTTGGCCATTTGCTATGTGGGGGATAGATGTCATTGCCTCCATTACCCTGAAGGCATCAAATAAGAATAGATTCATTTTTATGATGATTGATTACTTCATTAAATGGGTCAAAGTCTCATGTTTTACAACTGTGACAAGATAAGTGGTTTGTAAATTCATCAAAAAGGAAATAATCTACAGATATGGGCTCCTAAAAAAAGTCATCTCAGACAATGCAAAGAATTTGAATAGCAAGATGATGTATGAAGTATATGTTCAATTTAAGATCAAACACCATAATTCAACTCCATACCATCCAAAAATGAATAGGACAGTAAAAGCTGTATATAAAAATATCAAAAGAATTCTAGAAAAGATGACTAAAACATATAAGGATTAGCACAAGAAATAGCCTTTTGCTCTACATACGTATCAAACTTTTGTATGCCCTTTACTGTGGTAACTTTTTTTTCTTTGATTTATAGAATAGAAGTTGTATTACCAGTAGAAGTAGAAATTTCATCGCTAAGGGTCTTAAGGGAAATGGGATTATAAGAAGTTGAATGGATTTAAGAGCATTATTAGCAATTAAACTTTATTGAGGAGAAAAGATTGACAGCACTTTGCTATAGTCAATTATACCAAAAGAGTGATGAGAGCTCATGACCAAAAAGTTAGACCTCGTCAGTTTTGAAAATGAGAGTTAGTATTGAAAAAAATTCTTTCAAGTCAACATGATGATAAAGGGAAATGGATCCCGAATTGGGATGGACCATATGTTATAAAAAGAGTCTTTTCAAGAAGAGCTTTAATTTTGTCAGAAATATATGGAGATGAACTTCCTAGTCTTGTTAACTTTAGTGTAGTAAAAAAGTACTTTGCTTGAAAAAAAAAAGGCACAAGTTGAAAACTCAAGAGGGCGACTTGATTTTAAAAAAAAAAAATTCAAGTCGAAAACCCGAAAGGGTAACTTGAAAAAAAAAGAAGTTCAAGTTGAAAACCAAAAAAAGGCGACTTGGATCCAAAGGAAAGGTTCGAATTGAAAACCTTGAAAGGTAGCATGAATTGTATATGGCATCAGTTGGAAGACAAACCAATGATAGTGAATTTCAAAGAACTTTGAAGTCTCGGGGCATCGTATTTTGGTTGAGTTTTTGAAAGAAATCCAAGATTTGTAATCGTGATTATCTAATCATTTGTCTTGAGGGCATTGTTACCCCGAATGGCCGCTCTTGAATACTCTATTTTTATCTCTATACCATCATTTGTAATTTATCACTTATCCAAATAAATGAAAGCTGTCTTATCATTCTCTCTTAGTTTTATACATTGCCAATATATTTGCCCTTTCTTTTTATACCTTGCTATGAATGGAAGTAGTGCATAACTTGCATCCCACACTTTGGGATAATAACTAATAATTGAACAAAGTCATAAGAAGTGTGTGTTATTTTGAATGATTGAAAGAGATAAGGACCAAAGATGAATGCCTTCAAAATAAGAGTGAAATAGCTTTCATAACATTTTGAGGATAAAGATAAATATTCAGGCTGATGAACGATGGTTTGTTTGCCAAATATATGCATTCAGGTTGGTGAAAGATGGTTCCTTTGCAAAAGACGTGCATTCAGGTTAATGAAGGATGGTTTTTTCACTAAAATGTATAGTAAAAATAAATATTCAGGGTAATAAATAAGGGTTTCTTTGCTAAAGATGTGCAAAAATAAGAATGCAGAAGCCTTAATACAATAATTGATATTTCATTTGCATTTTAAATAAAACATGCATTTGTATTATCCACTTATCTGATCTTGGCTTAGTTCAGATCATTTTTTATGATATGTGATTTCGTCATGATCATTTACTTTTAACCTCGACTCGATCTTGGTCATTTTATTTTAACCTGTGGTTTTATCCCGATCCTTTGATCTTGGCTCAATCCTGATCATCTTTTATGATTCGTGATTTCATCCCGGTCATTTATTTTTAACCTCAACTCAGTGTTGGTTACTTTATTTTGACTTGTAGTTTTGTCCCAATCCTTTAATCTTGGCTCAGTCTAGATTATTTCTTATCATTTGTAGTTTCATCTTGATCATTTACTTTTGTCTTGGACTCATTCTTGGTCACTTTATGTTGACTTATGGTTTTATCCTGGTCCCTTTAACTTGGCTCAGTCCAGATCATTTCTTATGATTCGTGGTTTCATCTTTTTCATTTACTTTTGACATCGACTTGGTCTTGGTTACTCTATGTTGACTTGTGGTTTTATCCCGGTTCTTTGATCTTGGCTCAATCCAGATTATTTATTATGATTTGTGGTTTTGTTCCGATCATTTACTTTTGACCTCGACTCGATCTTGGTCACTTTATGTTGACTTGTGATTTTGTCCCGATCCCTTGATTTTGGCTCAATCCAGATCATTTCTTATGATTCGTGATTTTGTCCCAATCATTTACTTTTGACCTCGACTCGATTTTGGTTACTTTATTTTGACTTATGGTTTTGTCTCAGTCTTTTGATCTTGGCTCAGTCCAGATCATCTCTTATGATTTATGGTTTCATCTCGATCATTTACTTTTAACCTTGACTTGGTCTTGGTCATTTTATTTTCACTTGTGAATTCATCTTGGTCCCTTAATCTTGGCTCAGTCTAAATTATCTCTGATGATTCATGGCTTTATCCTGATAATTTATTTTTAACCTCGATTCGGTCTTGGTCACTTCATCTTGACTTATGATTTAGTCCCGGTTACTCAATCTTGGTTCCATCTAGGTCATTTTTTAATTTTGAAGATAATTCTTGATTTGGCTCAAATAGAGTGGGTGTTAGGTCTTTGCAGCATCCCTGTTTAACAAAGATGTGCAAAGAGGAGTAATTGTAGACAATCATTTATGTCTAGGCTCAATTAGGCCCATTTGTGTTTGGGCTTAACTGGGCCAATCCCTTTCATACTTTGTTATTATAGCACATATTATAATATACTATTATTAATATTATTACTTATCATTATTATTATATTATATTTTTATTATTCTCATTTTTTTAGTCCTTTTTTTTCTTTCCTTTTTTATTCAAATTTGCATGTGGACGAGAAAACAGGGAATCAAAATCTGACTCATTGGTCAAAGTCTTAATTGTAAATTGAATTACTGAAATTTTGGACCATAAATCACGCTGGATAGAATGCAATCCCATGATTCAAGCTTGGGATTGATTCTGTCCGTTTCTTTAAGCTGATCCTAGGACTGCTTGTAAATTGAATTGATTCTACAGTGAACACACACAAGAAACACATAAATTTTGACAGAAAGTTATTGAAAAAATCTAGGAAATTTTGGGCAGAAAGGGTTTTGGGAGCTTAATTTTGGGATTCTAAGGTTTAATATGAAATTGTGGGTTTGATTTTAGGTTTCTAAGTTAGAATTAAGGTTCAAAACAATTCTGAAAAGGTTTTGGGAGTAATCTGGGCAAAAAATTTAGAGAAATTTGGGAAAAGTTCGAAGAAATTTGGGTTTTTCTGGGTTTGGGAAGAACTTTGAATTTTTTGGTGAAATTTTTTAGCAAAGGTTAAAGTTTCCGATGAGATTCTGGCAAGATTTCCAAAATCTGGCATGTTTTTCAGAAACTGGTGAGTTTTTCGATTTTTGATTGAATTTTTCGAACGACATCTCCAAAAACTAGTGAGATTCTCAGGTTTTGATTGAATTTATCGATGAATTTTTTAGAGAAAAGACAAAGGTTTTTTGGCTAGAGAGAGATGCTTTGGGATTTTTAAAGAAAAATGTTGAAAGGTGCCTTTTATACTAGCCCAACACAATGTCATTTTGGACAACCCAAGATCCGTGTGTTGACTCGGTAACTCGCGTGCTGACCCGCGCTCCAACCTAACCTGATTACAGGCTTTCTTTTTTTCATTTTATTTTTATTTTTTGATTTTATTTAATTTCTAACCCATTTTTTCTTTATTATTTTTTTATTTTTTAAAAATGTTATTTATGCCATTTTTATTTCTGGAAGTAAAAAAAAGAGATTCAAATAAAAAAAATCTTTCCAAATAAAAATAAAAATATCTTCTCAAATAAAAATTTTTAAAAAAATCATTTTAATAAAAATTAAAAAAATATAAAAAATATATGTTTTCAAATAAACAAAAATATTTTTTATTCTTTAAACTATTGGATGATTACTTTGAATTGAGTCTTACCAAACTAACGGGAGGCTTTGCTAATTTTTTTGAAATAAAAATTAATAAATCTGATGACGAAACCTCTTCAGAGTATGACACTAGTCTCCATGAATACTCATAAGGTGAAAGAATTACCCGAAATTACTACTAAACTATTGGGACAATTTTAGGGTTAATTTTTAATATTAAATTATTTGGTAAATCATAAAAATGATTAAGGCATGGATAATTTGAAATCAAATTGGTACCATCCTTTAGGTGGACGTTGTGGGGGTGTTACAACCTTCCCTAGGTATAACCGACTCTCGAACCTAACATCTATTTTTACAGACTAGAATACGTTTCAGGTGGCCAATCACATCTAACCAAAGAAGATTGGTGAAGACTCCCTCTAATCCATGTCTAGCGTTAGGTCCACAGATCTATATATTATGACAGTGGTAAAATTGATCTAATTAAAAAAATGAAATAAAAAAATTAAAAGAAGTTACGTTGTGGACAACTTAATTGGCCTTCTTTTTTTTAATTAAATTAATTCAATAAAAAGTAAAAAACAAAAATTAAAAATTAAAAATTAAAAATAGATTTATTAAATTAAGGTATTAAATAATGACCTTATTAATATAATACATATATATATATATATACAAAATAAAAATAATAAAAATAAAAATAAAGTTATATCAAGGATTTTTTTAAAAAAATTTGAAAAAGGGAACAAAAAGAAAACACCCATGTGATGATGACTTCCATAATATCTTTTTTTTTTAATTATCAAATAAAAAATAATATTAAATCAATAATATTAAATGGACCCAACTTCTTTAGAAAATTTAAAATATTTTTAAAAATTTATTAAAAATTAAAAATAGAAAAAAATAAGCAAATGATTGGGTACTTGATATAAACTTAGCATGAAATGGGGTTATAAAAATAAAATTCATTAAAAGTAAATAAGAGAAACAAAGAATAAAAGAAATCAAACATGTGACATACACTTGGTATCAAGTGGATCTCAAAATAAAAAAAATATAAAAATATAAAAAAAATCAAATCCAGTTGTGATGTCAACATATTCATTAATATCATTGTTTGCAAAAAATAAATAAAAAATAGCGAGGAATAAAATATATGTTAATAATAATATAAAATGAGTGTTAAATTTTAAAAAATATTTTAATTTTTATTAAATAAATAGAGCAAAAAAAAAAAACAAAAGAGGGAAAAAATAAAATAAATTGACATGTGACGTACCATTGAAATCAAGTCAGTCATAAAATATTTAATCTAAAAATTTATTTATTAAATATATAAAAAAGAAAAAAATAGAAAAAGGTAAAAAAAGCATGTGACATACTTTTGATATAAAAATGGTAAAAAAGTATTAAAAAGATTTATCAAATCTTGTTGAAAAAATGAGAAAAAAAAAACAGATAAAATTTGATATCAAGTTGGTTTCTAAAAAAAAATAAAAGTTACTTATGAACCGTTTAAAAAAGAAATTAAAAAAATTACACATGATACAAAAAAATCTAAGACAAAAAAAGGTTCAACATAAAAAAATTGAAAAAAGTGGGTTGCATTGAAAAAAAATTATAGTAAAATATTTTAAAAAATTAAATGGTGAAAAAAAAAAAGAATCAAAGTGAATCCCATGAAAAAAAATTGTAAGTCCCATATTTAAAAACAAAAAGTGGGTTGCAAGGAAAATATTTTTAAAAGTGAGTCACACCTCTTAAAAAAGATTTATTTAAAAAATTAAAGAGATTACACATGTTAGGCTTCAAAAAATAATACAAATGACATATAGCTCATAGTGTATATCCGTACATATACACAATTAATCTATAAAAGAGTCAAACACATTGATGAATTACTTTTTAATTATGTATAAATATAGTATTTATATTAAATTAAAAAAAAGAAATGTGAATCTGATAATAAAAAGATAAATTTTAAAAAAAAGAAGTAAAATAAACCAAGGTATTGGTATCATATAAGAAAATCAATAAAAAAAAAGAATATAAGCCTCATACCTTTTAAAAATAAAAAAAAAAAATTAAGTGTATCCTAAAAATTAAAAAAAAAGGGTGAAAAAAAATCAAAGTATGTGCCCTTCACCCAAACAAATTTTAAAAATAAAAAACAGGTGGGTCCAGTAATTAATAAACAAAGAAAAAATCATAAGAAAAATAATCAAGGTGTGAATTTCATACCCAAAAATATTTAACAAAAAAAAAGGCAAGCCCCACCCAAATAAAAAAAAAAACCTAAGGTTGGTAGTTACATGATTGACTAATGGTAGCATCAAGTGCAAATTTATACTATTTATATATAAGACTAGAAAAAAAGCTTCAGCATTGTTGCAAGTAAAATTTTTTTGTTTATCATCTTTATTCATCATATATTTTTTAAAAATTTATCTAATTAAAAAACATAAAAAAGAATTATAAAAAATTGAAAACAGCATGCCGAAATCTTAATTGGCATTTTTTTCATAAAATTTATCTTATAAAAATAATAAATACAAAAAAATTGAAAAAAGTGAATAATGAGAAATATGAAAAAAAAATAAACAAAAAAACTCACAGAGGGTTCTACATTGACAATTTATAGAGTTTAAAACTTTAATTCCTTAAATTAAGATAAAAATAACTTTATTAATGTAATACATATATATGTATAAAATTAAATAAATAATAAAAAAAATATTTTTATACACTTCAAAATGGGTAAAGAGAAAGCACCCTAAATATACTTTGGACCCAACCTCGATTTTTTTTAAAGAACTTGACTCATGTTAATTCAATTTTGATTTAAAAAATGATCCATTATCAGATTGAGATGAATCAGAACCCGTCAAATATCGATTATGTTAGCATATTTATTGATTGACACATTTTATTGCAAAATTTATGTGATTAGAAATACAAAAAAATACGAAAGGGAAAAAAAACCAAAGGGGTGCTATGTTGACATATTTATTGGTTTTTTTTTAACAAAATTACTTTAATAAAAAAGATAAAAATTTAAAAAAGGAAAAAATTTTAAAAAAATAAAAAGTAAAAAAAAGCTCATTGTGGTATTACATAGTTATCTTAATTGAGTGGAGACTTATCAGAGACGAATTATTTTGTCATTCTTATCTAGTAGCTTCTTTTGTTTCAATATTTATTGCATTAAAAAATTGAAAGAAAAAACAAAGCAAATTTGGGTACCACACGGACAACTACATAGTATTTTTTTTTTCAACAAAATTTATCTGAATTAAAAATAAAAACAAAAAACCTACAAAAGATCAAAAAAAATAAAAAAGATAGCACATGGATACCTTAATAAGGGTTAAACAAAAGCCAATAAGTCCAATTTATATAATGGATAAGTTATATATTAATTATCTATAAATACAATATTTTTATTAAATTAAGATACTAAATAATATTTTTGTTAATATAAAACTTATAAATAAAAAAATTAATTTATAATCAAGGCAATATCGAGCACCATAAATTTGTCTTTAACTCAATCTTAATTTTTGAAAAAAAAAATCGATTTGATCTAAAAAAAAAAGCTCATCTATTGGATTTGGATAAATTAAAACTTAACGGATAATGGTTATTTTGTTATCCATACCTCTATTGATATTTTCTTTAAAAATTTATTGATTAATTTCTTTTGTTGTAAATTATTCAATTAAAAATATAAAAAAAATTGAAAAAAAAGAAATAAAGTGTCATCATTTGTACACATTCATAGGCTTTTTCAAAAATAATTTAGTACAAAAATAAAGGAAATTTTTTTTTAAAAAAGACAATGTAAAAGAAAGAAAGTCAAGTTGCTATGCAATATTAACAATGATAAGCTTTTCCTAATATCATTTTTCGTTAAAAAATTATCAAATTGAAACAAGAAGAAATACTTTTTTAATCAATAATATCAAATAGATCACACTTTAAAAAAGTTAAATATTAAAAAATAAATATTTAAAAAAAAAAAAAAGAAAAAGCAAATCGAAAAAATGATAAAAAATTTGACAAATGATATATCTCTAGTATCAAGTTGGTAAGACAAAAAAATTAAAAGTTTTTAAAAAATATTTATTAAATATAAAAATAAACATAACATAAAACAAAAAAAAAATGCGACACTTACTTTTTAAAAAGGTTTTTCTTAAAAAAAAAAAAAAGAATGTGGGTCACACAAAAAAAATTTAAAACAATAGCTACAAACTAAGTTTTATATCCTAAAACTTTGGGGTCAATTGTATGAAAGCGATTATATGAAAGAGGTTGTATGAAAGGTAAAAAAAAAGAATAATGTTAGGTCGAAGTTTTGAATCTTTTTGTGTCACTCATTTCTATAAAAAAATAACCTTTTTATCCATTTCCTTAACCCTCATTTCATTTTCATTTCTTAAATCCACATCTTTCTGTAGAAATTTTGGTCTTTTCCAAATTTAAAAGCTCATTTCTCCTCATTGGTATACAGATAAGCTTACGTTTCATATGTTCAAACCATCTCAAATGGTCATCTCTCATCTTTTTTTAAAAAATTTAGACTACTCTTAATTTTTTCGAATCTCTTTATTTATGATTTATCTCTTCTAGTTTTATCAACTTTCATCTAAGCATCATCTTCTTAGCTATACTCATTTTCTTTTTATTTATTTTTTAACAGCTTAACACTCATTCCCATATAACAATGTAGACCTTATAATTGTTTTATATAACTTTGCCTTTAACTTTAAAGGCATGTTGCTGCCACACAATACACCAGATGCACTTTATCACCTTACTCATCTTTCTTGAATCCTATAATTTACATATTTTTCTATCATAGTATTATTCTAAAATTGATCTTAAATACAAAAAATGATTGATGTTTGGTACTATCTCACCATTCAACTTAATCACATTAGCACTCATTTTTTTATGACTGGAAAACTTACATTTCATATATTTAGTTTTAGATCCATTTAATTTAAAGTCTCGATACTCTAGCATATGCCTCAATAATTCTAATTTTGCTTTAAGATCATCACTAGTTTAATCAATTAAGACTATATCATCGGTAAATAACATACACCATAGCACCTTTTTAAGATATATCCAATAAACTCATCCATAATTAATGCAAAAAGAAATGGACTTGTGCTGAGCCTTAATGCAATCTTGGAGTAATGGGAAAGCTATTAGTTAAGCGCTCAAACATCTTCACATTCATTATAATTTTTTCATACATATCTTTAACTATGTTAATGTATTTTAAAAGAACTCCTTTATTCATTAAGACCCATCAAAGCATTTTTTGGAGAATTTTATCGTATGCTTTTTTTAAGTCAATAAATACTATATGTAGATTTTTCTTTTTTGCTCGAAAACTCTTCAATAAAAACCTTAATAGGTGAATTGCCTCCCAAATTGGTTTTCAAAAATAATGACCTCATGTCGCAATCTACATTCAATTACTTTCTCTGTAAGTTTTATATTATGACTCATAAATTTTATTTCTCGATAGTTCAAACAATTTTGTATATCACTTTTATTTTTGTATAAAGACACCAGAATACTTTTTCTTCATACTTTTGGTAACTTTTAAGTATGCCAAATTTTGTTGAAAAGATTCATCAACCATCCTATCTTTATTTCACCCACATGTTTTCAAACTTCAATCAGGGCTCCATCTGGTCTTACAGCTCTTTTTGCTTTCATCATTCTCAAAGTCTTTTTAACCTTATACATTTTAGTATTACATTTAAATACATAATATATATCCTTAAAAGGTATGTTAAGCTTACCCGTATTATACTCAAAATTACCATTAAAGAGATATATCAAAATAATCTTTTCATTGCTTCTTAATCTCTTCATCCTTCATTAAATCTATTTCGTCACCATCTTTGATGTATCTTACACCATTAAGATCCTTACTCTTCTTATCCCTTCTCTTAGCAATTTTGAACAACTTTTTTTTTCCATCTATTGTTTCTAGTTTTCTATATAATTTTTCATGGATCCTAGTTTTTGAATCTCAAATAACCTTTTTGGTTTTTTTGTTTTGTTGTATTATACTTCAGATAACTTGCCTCGTTTTTATTGCTCATTAAATTCCTATAACACTCTCGCTTAACTTTAATTATCATTTTCACATTTTTTTCACCATCAAAATTCTTTTCCTAATGGTGCATGACCTCTAAATTAACCAAGTGTTTCTTTAACAACCCGTTGAATTTTGGTAGAAAATTTTTATCATATTACTTCTACATCCTTATCAAGCTTCCAATCAACCTTTTGTTACCAATCTATTCCTAAAAGCTAACATTTTGTCACCTTCAAGTTTCATCGCTTACTACATGATTCATGACTCTGAAGTATCCTTTTTAACCCATGGAGGTGAAAGATATCTAAAACTAGCAGTCTATGTTGTATTGTCACACTATCACTTGGCTACTTCATCATGTTTCCTTGTAAAAGAGAAATCAACTTAACTAGCATTTAACCCACTTCTAAAAGTCATCAAATGTGATTCTTTTTTTCTAAAACACATGTTTAGTGTACTTAGGTCAAATGTAGTAGCTAACTCTACAATATTATCTCTGAGATCATTTCTTTCTCCAAGTTATATCTTTCATGCACCCTTTCAAAGTCACCACAATCCTTTTTTATGTGACCATTCATATCTCATCTAATAAACAACTTTTCTCTAGTTGGTATGGCTCGTATTTTGTTGTCTAAATCTTTTCAAAAATTTTGTTTTTTTATTTGATCCAAACCTATTTGCGAGCATTAGCACCGATAACATTAACAAATTCCTCTCTTAATATAAATTTAACAAATAAAATTCTATTTTCCTTTCTTTTAATCTCAATTACTTTATCCTTTAAATTCTTATCTATAATTATTCTTACTCCATTTCTACTTCTTTCCTTATCTATGTACTAAAGCTTAGAACTATCTATTTCTATCTTTCTAGCCTTTTTCCTACCTATTTAGTTTCTTAGAGGCATATAATATCAATTCCTTTTTTAGTCTTAACCTCTCCTATCTTTTTTAGGTTACCAGTTAATAATTATATATTCCAAGTAGCTAAGTGTAACTTATCCCATGAACTAGTTTCTTTACTCTTATTTGTCTTTTAAAACACAAGAACTTTTGCTTATTTGGCACCACACCCAAGTAGTAATGTGGGGTTACTTTCAGGGCGACGAAATATAAAAATATAAAAAATAATAAAAAAAGGAGAAAATATAAATACGTGGCAACCCTTAGTGTCAAATAAGTCTCATACAAAAAGAATTAAAATTTTAAAAAATATTTATTAAAAATTTTAAAAAAAGTAAATCTAAAAAACAAAAAATTTTGGTATAAAATGAGTCCCAATTAAAAAAAATTCAAATATTAAAAAATATTTATTAAATATTAAAAAATTAAAAAAAAAAAAACAAAAAAAAAAAAAGCAAAAAAAAGTGTGAAAATGAGCAAGTGCCACATGACATAACTTGAAAGGTTGTACATAAAAAAATAAAAAATTTAAATTGTTTAAAAAATTAAAAAAATCTTAAAAGATAAAAAAATTCAAAAACATTGCGTCACATGACATTTGAGTTAAGTTTCGTATAAAATAAATTTGACCTAATTGATGAATTGAAAAAAAGAAAAAATTGTAAAGAGAAAAAAGGAAAAAATCCTAATAAAGTAGATTCCATCTAAAAAAAATCAAAATTTTACAAATATATTTATAAATTCTTTAAAAAATTGGAGAAAAAAGTAAAAACAAAGCAAAAATAATGGAGGTGGTGCCACATGGCAGAATAAAGGAGAGCGGGAGTGGTACATGTACGTTAGCGAAATTAAAAGTATAGATAGGCAAAATTATTTACAAAAAAATCAAGCATAGTGATTCAATTTATATTTTTTTAGCACGTTTTAGCGAAGTAAAGAAAAAGAAAAAAATGCAGCCAAAGCAACGGCCAAGACTAGAAGATCAGCAAAATTGTAAGGAAAATACTTTTTTTGCAACGAGCTTACGGGTAAGTTGGGATGCTAAAGTCTTTGTCGTGAGGTAAATATAGAAAATTGATGGAAGTAAAAAATGATCAGCAGTCATCAAATTACCAGGGTCTGTCATTCGCCTGCACCAAGGAAAATATATTATAATTGAAAAAGAATTGAAAGATGAAGCACACGCATTCAGTTTTTGAACGCTCTACAAACAATCTGATTGTTAGTAATTTCTTATGCATTTACACTCTGTTTTGAATACAAAGCCCCCACAGCCTACTTACAAAGAATTCAATCAATTCTACTAACCGTCACAGCTTCTTCTCTCCTAGAGGAAAACCGAAAGATACATTTACAGAAGAAATTACACGTGCCAAAACCAAGATTGTGTGAACAAATTACTACACACTCAGCAAACAAAAACAAAGTCTTCCTTCAGTCTCAAAAGCTGAAACCTGGAACGACAAACTTCACATTCTGTAACCTGAATCTTGAATCTGGCACGTTAATGAACTATCCCTTCCCTCCCAACACCAACAGGTTTGTCAACCATGGGAACATTGTACCGCTGATATACTCTAGCCCTATTTGCCGCCCACCACTGTTCTGCTTGTTTTTCACTGAAACGCTTCCGACTGCAGTCATGAGAACAGTTACCAATCGTCAAATGAAATTAAAAGGTATTTCATCAGTTACTTTTTTATATGCTTCCACAATGGTTGAGAACTGTGGTTTGCAAGCAGCACAAGCAATAAACAAAGGCCACGAACTAGAAGTAAAACAGATTTACGATGGAAACAGAAAAAGACAGAATGAGGTTTAGAGAAAAATGATATTTCTAGTTAATCCTCTGATTTACACTGCTCTGGAGGCCAAGGCTGCTGGAAAGTTATGGAACTGCTAGAAACTATAGACAGCTTAATGCTCATGCCCTATCAGAATTGAATACTACAGTATTAACAAAACACATGTTAGTTCAATCAATCCCTTTAATTGACGTTCTAATCCTTTTTCCCCAATGCATTTTCTTCAGACAGTGAAAGCTCAGAACCTTGGGCTTTGTCTAATTTTAAGTGCAAAAACTCTAAGTACGAAATGGAGAAGAAAGTTGGCAGTGGTTATAACAAACCTGAACTGAACACGCTTAAGATCTTTACCACCTCCAGGCAATGCAACAAGGGTAATATATACACCAGGCTCATCTTGCTCAACCCATTCATCCCCATGGCAGGGTTCAGCTTTTGTAGCCCTGCTCCTAGTCCTTGCTGTTCCATCCAAATGATACACTTCAGTGTGGATTGAAAGGTGGTTAGTAATAGTTCCTGACCCATTAGAAAACACCAGGCTGTTCGATCCATTTGAATCCATGTCATGGCAACTCATGGGACCACCCAATTGTTCACTGCCTGCAGAAGAAACATCCCTAGGAGGAGTTGAGCTAGAATAACAAAAAGAGGGTGAATTGCTGCTTCTTGCTGCTCCAATTGGTAATCTTTCGGCCATATCCTTCAACTGCCATAAAAAAGCAAACAAGTTCAAAATTTAGAAGAACTCTTGATCTAAGCAATTTACTTTCACCACATAATGAAGTGATACTAACATAATTAATTGTCAGCAAAAGAAGTACTCAGGTATAGGAAACTAAAATTCGGTGCTCAAGATTGAACAATAATTAACCAAACATTTTGCATCTCCATGTAGATGCCTTATAACAATAGTCATGAAAAGTGCATAGGTTTGCAAGCAAGTAGAACTTGTGAAGCTGCAGATGCTTCTGCAGTTGTTAAGCGACTTGAGTGTGCACAAATTTCATGAAGTATAAAGCATACAAACCAGGCAGCTATCAATATGAATCTCCTAGATGCTCAAACTGTAGACACCGAATTTTGTCCGGGATATTTTTCAACATGATTGATCCGGGACTCATTTGCGAACAAAAGGCCAAGACCATTTATGAGAACCATTTAAGACCCATAAAGACATCATAAATTTGCCTATTCAAAACCCAAAGTCAACTCGGGTCAAATAAAGTCAAATTATGTAAAATTAGGTCACAATGAAGAGTTTGGATTAATTTTGAAACTTCAAAACCTCATTGAAATCAAGGTATTATTAAATTGAATTTGAGATTTTTCCAAAACACTGAAATTGTCATTGTGCCTTGGGAAAGGCCAAATTACCAAAATACCCTTATAGGGGTATTTTCATAATTTAGCCTTCTCAAGCTCAAAATTTCGTGAAACTTTTTGGGTCTCACTTTTGTAATATTTCATGATTTTTGGTGAGTTTGAAATCATATCAGTACCCTGGAAAATGTGAAATTACCAAAATACCTTTATAAGGGTATTTTCGTATTTTAGTCTTTCTGAGCTCGAAATTTCACGAAACTTTTCATATCATAATCTTTTAACATTTCATAATTTTTTGTGTTTTAAAATCTCAAAAATGATCACGGGAACCTTGATTTCTAAGAAAATAACTATACATTCCAAAACTTTGCATTAAGGGGCGAAATGATTTTTTCATGGGTTTGAGGGGCGTAAAAATTCAATCTTTGTAGTCTTCAATATGGGCCATTGGATTGTTATTGATTTTTGATCCAAGGGCTAAAGATGGCTCAAAAAATTGAAAAGGAGAAACTTTGGCACTTGGATGAATTTTCATCCAAGGCCCTCTTTGATCAAGATTCAAATCTTGATTTCTTTGCTCAGCCAATTGGATAAAGAGGAAGAGGGGAAAGCTGCCAAAAAGAAAAAAAGGGGGGAGATAGAGGAAAGAGTTTCTAAAAAAAAAGGAACAAAAACACAAAAAAAAAAAAGAAAGCAAAATAGAAATTATTTGAAAGAGGTGAGTAGCCCATGCATGGGAGTATTGCTTGCTGTTTATATGCTGATTTTTGCTCCATTTTTTGCACCTGCCATGGCCTCTATTGCATAACTTTCTTGTTCATTCTTTGCATGCTTGATGTTTGGTGTTTGTTAATAAAGTTCCAAGCTCCATTTACTTTGTCTTTGCTTTCATTTTGTGGTTGAAACTTCATCATTTTTTTGGACCACCGAACAGCCCCTGTTTTCTCCTATGACAGCAGCCGTTCGGCCCTCCATAAAGCTCCCATTTTGGTTCCTTTGTTTTATGGTTCTTGCTTCCCCATCATGCATTCCTTAGGTGCTTTGGGTTTAGTGTTTGTTAATAAAGTTCTAAGCTTTACTTTGTTTCTATTTTCAATTTTTGGCTGCACTTTCAGCATTTTCTTGGGCTGCCGAACAGCCCCTGTTTCCTCCCACAGCGGCAACTGTTCAGCCCCCCATAAAACTCCCATTTTAGTTCCTTTGCTTCATGGTTTTTGCTCTTTCATCATACATTACTTATGTGCTTTGTGTTTGATGTTTGTTTTTTTGCTTGCTCTAGTTTCTGTTTTGTTGTGTTCGGCTGGATCTTCTTGGATTGCCGAATGACCTTTGCTTCCTCCATGACAGCAGCTGTTCAGTCCATGTCACCAGCCCTTCCACCCGCATTCTTCCACCTTGCATGAATGGTTATTAGGCAGCAGCTGTTCAGTTCTTGTCACAAATCCCTCCACCATTGTGTCTCCATCTTGGTTTCTTGGGTGTTTACACGTTTATTACTTTGTTTGCTGCATGACTTGTTATATGAGAACCCAAAGCTTTGTCCTTTTTCATGTTATCTTCGTTTATGCATGTAGTCTATGGATGCAAGGTCAAAGCTTTTTTTTTATGGTTTCAATTTATTTTTTATGTATGTTGCTGTCTAGGGCCTTAGGAATCCTTGAAAGCCAAATGGAGGAGACCATGATTGTGTGTTTGTCTTGCTCTAGTTTGAGCTAGAATGGGGGGAGTGGTAGTTCAAGAAAAAAAAAAAAAAAGAGAATGAACATACATTACAAGCCAAACGTGGGGGGGCCTTATCATCTTGGAGTTGTTTTCAATGGCACTACATAGGCTAAAAAAGTATGGCTTCCTTTATGGTATAAAAAATATACAATGTATAAACATTCATGGAAGACTAAAACGTGGGGACCATAAATAATGCAATTGGAGTTCGTGTTTTTCTTGATCTTGACATGAACAATAAGATAGGAAGAACACTAGTGTAGAAAATTTTTAATTAGAACATTATGGTAAATAAAAATTTATAAAAGTATAAAATTAAAAAGTCTGTTTTCATAAATTTATTTTTATGTGTACTTGATTTTAATTATACTCGTACAATTTGTCTATAATTGTTTAAATTCAATTATAAATTCAATTCTATGCACAATTAATTTCTTTGTTTAGATTTTCTCATGCTTGTTTTTAATTTTTTATCTCATGTTCAAATTCATGTTTGATACATTTTTCATGCATATAATAATGATATGAATGAAATTTTCCAATGATGATATTTTAGAAAAGTTCGAGTAGTGATTCTCTAAAAATGTCTAGGTGAGGATATTGTTCTAAAAATGCTACCAAAGTAATGGGGCATTTAGGAAAATATTCAATATAAAAAAAGTTTCATTTGTATTTCTTCTAAAATTTTGATAGATGTTATTACTAATATATATTGATTTCTTTAGGTAATGAAATTAATATAATCAAAGTTTAAAAATATAACTAAATAGGAAAGAACAAAATGAATAAAATTTTTTGATGATGGGATTCTAAAAAAGTTCAGATAAAAATTCTTAAGAAATCCCTAGATGAGAAAATTTTTCTAAAATATTGTCAAACTATCCGGGTATTTAAAAAAAATTTCAATAAATTTTATTTACTTTGTTCCTTCCAAAAGTATTAATGATAATTGGGAGATAAGTAAGATGAATAAAGCTTAATCTATATGTTGTTTTGTATGCATAATTGCATCATATAATTTCCTCTGTTCTATTTAAATTTTAGTGATAATTAGTGAATATAATTTCCAATAAATATATTTTTTGTGTGCATATTCTACTTTATTGTTTACATTACATATTTTAATGAAATTTTTTGATGATGGGACTCCGAAAAATTCGAATGGTGATTCCTGAAAATTTTTTAGATGAGAAAAATCTTCTAAAATTGCCGAAGTATTGGAATATTTAAAAGTTTTTTTTCAATATAAAAATTTTCATTTTATAATATTTTTCTTTAACTTGAACAATTTTTTTCTTAATAAAAAAGTGTTTTTAGAAATAAATGTATATGTATATTATTACATGATTTTTTAATGTTTTTGAAAACAAACAAAAAATCTCCGAAGATAAAATTCTAAAGAAATTCGAGTAATGATTCTTTAGAAATCTTCAAGTAAATGTCACCTACGTATTGAAGCATATAGATTAATTTTCAATAAAAATTTCTAATTTTTTTTAAAAAGAAATTTTTAGAAAATAATATTGTGTTAAAAAATATATATTGAAAATAAATATGAACCACCGACGATAAGATTTTTGAGAATTCCGTGTAATGATTCTTAAAAATTTTTTAGGTATGATGATTCCTTTTAATATTACCAGCATGTTGAGATATTTTTAGGAATTTTTTAATATAAGGTTCTTATTTATTTTCAAGTTTACTAAAAATAATAAAAATATGTTTTTTAACAAATAATAATAAAAATATATATATACACATATATAGAAAAATTAATTTTTAAATATCAAAACCAAAACTATTTTTGTCAATGTTAAAAGATAATACATAATTAATTGGTACCGTTTTAAACGGACATTGTAAGGGTGCTAACGCGTAACCAACTCCCAAACTCAATCTGTTTTTGTAGACCAAAAATTATTTTTTTAATAAATCTCTAAACATGTTTTATTGTTTTATTAAAAAAGATAAAAGTTTTGGATGACTAATCACACCCTAAAAAAGATTGGTGACGGCTCCATGTCTTTTGTTTTTCAAATTCGTCTAGCGATCTCCAAAACTATTACGACAGCTTACGTAAAAATTTTAAGGAATCACTACTCAGATTTTCTTAAAATCTCATTATAAAAAATTTCATTTATATCATTATTATATAAATGAAGAACAAATTATTCTAAAAGTAGTTGGAATATAAAATTGGAATATGGACAAAAGGTCTTAAGCTTTTCCATTTCTTTAAACCATGTAAACATTATCTAACATGAATGAGGTACCTACAAACAGCCAAGTATTGTGCAAAATCTAATGGATATGTGAAGCCTTATGCTTCCCTAGACATTCAACGCAGTAGTCATGAAGGTTGGTGGAGCTAAACTTTTATATACAGATGTTAAACAGGAAAAGGAAATAACCGAAACATAGTAAACCAACTGCATAAGAGAACAACAAGCCAACAAAAGAGAAAGAACAAATTTTTTGGTCGTTTACAGTAGACTTATGGAGGAAAATTGAACAACCAGCGCATATCAAGCTTTAAGCCGCCCCCTCTTTTTTTTAAAAAATAAGAAAAAAACCTGACCGGTTTCAAAAAGAAAACAAACAAGAAAACAAGCTTCCATTTTATGCCCCTTTTCCGTTTATTGTAATAGTTTTATACTTTCAACTTGCATGGAATGTGACGGTGATATTAATTACAACTCATGAATAGAACAAATCACGTGGAAACAAAGAAAGAGCAAACAGGAAATAGAATAAAAAACTTCAGACTTTCTAAACAGCAAAATTGATAAGCAAACAATGGTGGGACCATAAGTACATACAATATGCCAACATCTATGAGTGATTCATGCACTGGTTGAATGGACAAAGCATGGAATAAAAAAAGGCCAAGTAAAAAAAATATAAAAAGGAACATCTTAGCTCATGTGAGGCTTGTACTACCGGACTACTTTCAGCTTTCCATTTTTAACAAGAACCAGACTACACAAAACCCACACAGAAGAAAGAAACCAGAAGAAAACATAAAGCTTGAAGCTTTATGGCTTGTACAAGACCTCAACACATGAAACAAGGAGCTGGACAAGAAAGAAAACTAAAACTTTTAAACCTTTCTCCCCCCTCCAACAACTCATCTCTTTACTTTGAAAATCATTTTCTGTTAAAGCCTTCTTTCCAGTCAAATGAGGAGCTGTATATAAAAAAATAATCCAAACCGTGTCTGCTCATGGAAAGATAGGTAGCATGGTTTGGTCACTCCAAGCTGATTTACATGTCTTTATTTGACTCAGCTTGAGCTAACTAAAAACCATTCATGGAAGATGGAAAAGCAAAGATGAAAGACTTTATGGAATAGACCGAACTGCTGCTGCAGGAGGAAGAAACAGAAGCTGTTCGGGGGTTCCAGCTGGTTTCCAAATCTTCATTTGTTTTGAGTTTATACTAACTAGAAAATTATTCACACAAGATGAAAAAGCAAAGGTGGAAGAGTTTATGGCATGGGCCGAACTGCCGCTGCCATTGGAAGAGGCAGAAGCCATTTGGCAGTCCAAGAATGATCCAGCCAAACACAACAAAACAGAAACTAGAGCAAGCAAAAAAAAATCAAACACAAAGCACATAAGGAATGTTTGATGAAAGAGCAAAAACCATGAAGCAAAGGAACTAAAATGGGAGTTTTAAGGGGGCCCAAACAGTTGCTGCCATGGGAGTAAACAGGGGCTGTTCGGCAGCCCAAGAAAATGCTGAAAGTGCAGCCAAAAAATGAAAATAGAAACAAATTAAGTAAAGCTTGGAACTTTATTAACAAACACCAAACACAAAGCACCTAAGGAATGCATGATGGGAAGCAAGAACCATGAAGCAAAGGAACCAAAATGGGAACTTTATGGAGGGCCGAACGGCTGCTATCATGGAAGGAAACAGGGGCTGTTTGGCGGTCTAAGAAAATGATGAAGTTTCAACCACAAAATGAAAGCAAAGACAAAGCAAATAGAGCTTGGAACTTTATTAATAAACACCAAACATCAAGCATGCAAAGAATGAACAAGAAAGTTATGCAATAGAGGCTATGACAGGTGCAAAAAATGGAACAAAAATCAGTATATAAACAGCAAGCAATACTCCCATGCACGGGCTGCTCACCTCTTTCAAATAATTTTTGTTTTGCTTGTGTGTTTTCGTTCCCTTTTTTTTTAGAAACTCTCTCCTCTATCTCCCCCCTCTTTTTTTTTTTTTTCCTGCAGCTTCCCCCTCTTCCTCTTTATCCAATTGGCTAAGTAAAGAAATCAAGATTTGAATTTTGATCATCTCCTCTTCAATTTTTTCAAAGAGCCATCTATGGTCCTTAGATCAAAAGTCAATAACAATCCAATGGCCCATATTGAAGACTGCAAAGATTGAATTTTTACGCCCCCTCAAACCCATGGAAAAGGCCATTTCGCCCCTTAATGCAAAGTTTTGGAATTTATTGTTATTTTCTTAGAAATCAAGGTTCCCATGGTCATTTTTCGGATTTTAAAACACCAAAAATCATGAAATATTATAAAATTATGATCTGAAAAGTTTAGTGAAATTTTGAGCTCAGAAAGTCTAAATTACAAAAATAACCTTATAAGGGTATTTTGGTAATTTCACACTTCTCGATGTACTGATATGATTTCAAACTCACCAAAAATTATGAAATATTACAAAAGTGAGACCTGAAAAGTTTCACGAAATTCCGAGCTTGAGAAGGCTAAATTATGAAAATAACCCTATAAGGGTATTTTGGTAATTTGGCCTTTCCTAAGGCACAATGACAATTCCAATGTTTTGGAAAAATCTCAAATTCAATTTAATAATACATTGATTTCAATGAGGTTTTGAAGTTTCAGAATTAACTAGGGTTCTATTCATTTTGACCGAATTTTACATAATTTAACTTTGTTTGACCAGCTTTGACCTGAGTTGACTTTGGGTTTTGATTAGGCAAATTTATGAGATCTTTACAGGTCTTAAATGGTTTTCGTAAATGGTCTTGGACTTTTGTTAGCAAATGAGTCTCAGATCAATCATGTTGAAAAATATCCTGGACAAAATTCGGTGTCCACAACTGCCCCTCTTTACAGACTTCTAAGGATCAGAAGTAATGCAAAGACGTAGACGGCAATTTTGTCCGGATGATATTTCCAAGTGAGCGAGCCTTTGCTTTTTCTATCTTCTTCTCTTTTTTCTTTTTTTTTCTTAACTGTGGGTCTTAAAGATTAAATCTCAAAAACTTTATGAATGCTCTTCCAACCAGAGGCCATGAAACTTTGAATATTTAAAATGTTTTACGAATCACAAAACTATTGAATGCTCCTTCAATCAGAAGCCATAAAACTTTGAATTTAAAATGATTGGAGATTATGTTTGAAGGTCTTACAAATCTTAAAATCTTTAAATGCTCCTCCAATCAGAGGCCATGAAACTTTGAGTTTAAAATGTTTGGAGATTATGCCTGAAGGTTTTACAAATCTCAAAATCTTTAAATGCTCTTCCAATCAGAGGCCATGAAACTTTTAAAAAATTAAAATGTTTTACCTAAAGTCTTGAAAATTATGCCCGAAGGTCTTAAAGATTATGCCCAGAGGCCTTAAAAATTATGTCCGGAGGTCTTAGAGATTTCAAAATCTTTGAATGCTCCTCCAATCAGAAGCCATGAAACTTTTAAAAAAATTAAAAAGGTTTGCCCGGAGGTCTTGAAAATTGTGCCCGAAGGTCTTGAAGATTATGCTCGGAGGTCTTAGAGATTTCAAAATCTTTGAATGCTCCTCCAATCAAAGGCCATGAAACTTTTTAAAAAATTAAAATTTTTGCCCGTAGGTCTTGAAAATTTTGCCCGAAGGTCCTAAAGATTATGCACGAAGGTTTTAGAGATTTCAAAATCTTTGAATGCTCCTCCAATCAGAGGCCATGAAACTTTTTAAAAAATTAAAATGTTTTGCCCGGAGGTCTTGAAAATTGTGCTCAGAGGTTTTAAAGATTATGCCTAGAGGTCTTTGAGATTTCAAAGTCTTTGAATGCTCCTCCAATTAGAGGCCATGAAACTTTTAAAAAAATTAAAATGTTTTGCTTGGAGGTCTTGAAAATTGTGCCCTAGTTCGGGTAATTTTCTACAAAAAGATTGGCATGGCTTTACCTAAGGCTGGTTCCCTAAGGTTCTTGATATGCTGAGTAAGGATTTATACATCTAAAAGATTCTCAAATTGTTCCTTACTAGCATCTATATAGGATTAGTAAAGCACCCCAATCCTCACCCATTATAAGCTATGAATGGAAAGGGTTCAATCTGAGTGGGAGCATTTCGCTTGCCATTGCGGAGGTTATCACCTCACGAGAGCATAGGTACTTTACTCCCTCCTAAAAGGATTAGAGCCCGGGTATAGAGCTCATGCATGATGTGAATGTGTCGTGTGTGGATGAGAAAACAACATTACAATAAGTTGTTTAGGTCATGTTTGGTGCATAGGATGATGAATAAGATAGGATGATAATCATCCTATATTATGTTTGGTTTGTATATAAAGAAAGGGATAAGATTGTAAGGAGGATTGAGATGATTTAGTCCTCCCAAAGTGGAGAGGATTATTTTTAATCTATGGGATTGAATTTACATGTCCTACCATACCCTTAAAAATTACATTAATAATTTAAGTTGTATAAACTTTGAGGAAAGATAATTTTGACCAATAAATAAATTATCTTATCCTAATCCTAGCACACATCAAATACAAGATAAGATAACATTATTTAATCTAATCCTCTTCATAATATCATCTTATTCTATCATATCATAATTTTGTACACCAAACACATCCTAAATTCCCCTCTCCCCTAATTTGATAGAAACCTTAAGAACTAATGTTGAGCATGCATCCCATATTCATGATTGATGTCGCATACAGCATCTCATAAATGTCCTAAAAAGTATGCCAGTATTAAAATTTAACAAGCCAAAATTATGGATTTTAAGGCAAAAGTAGCAATGATGAAGAGGACATAAAGCACCATTTTGCAAAGGTTTTTAGCTCCTCCTCGTGATATTATTAACAGATATTTAGTAGGTCACAAAGGGAATGACTCGGTATTTAGGGGACTTGTCATTTTTGGAAGCTTGGATTAAGGGGATGAAGTCCCACCAACGGTGAAGGAGGCAAGCGTTGGAGGGATTGCACCATGTAATGGGTATTGCAAGATGAAATCCATTATTTGCTGACCCTTTTCCGTCCTGTACAGGTCTCTTTAGCTATATTGACCACTTCAAAAAGTTCTTAATTTTACCACCCTAGACTTTTGAAGGATTCAACACTTACCTGAGACGATGAAAAGTGGCTTGAAGGATGATCAGGTACAATTTCTATAAGTCATTGAAACTAAAGATTACCTATACTCATGTCAAAACAACAAATAAACAGTTAAAAACCTCCATCACTAGGCTTTAGGAATGAATCATTAACTTACTTGAGCAGTGAGTGACTTTATGACTTCCTTTGCTGCTTTGCTTTTTCCAGTCTCTTCTGCTGCTACTGCTATGGCTTCCTTCAGCTGTTTAGTTGTTCTTTCCAGCTCAACTTCTTGAAGTTGTGCCTTGCGAGTAAGTTCCTCAACCTACATCAGATGGCCAATTAGTTTGCAGCAAACAAACTTAACACCCATGCGCAAAAACCAAAAATTGAAAGAATAAAAGAACAGCTTAATTTATTCCATTTTAACATTTAACTCTAGAGCTTGCTTGTTACGAATTTACTGTCTGTAAATTAAGTAATGAACTAGGTATGCAAATGACCAACACATAGCAATCATTGCCCCAGTGTTCTAGACCTTTCAGCTGTATGCCAAAATACTATACAAGTCCACAATCTTTTATTAATGTGTATGCAACTGCACACATGCAAATGCATGTGCCTGACCATGCATTATGTATGCATCTACATATGTATTTATGTGAATAAGCATCACTATTGTTGACTGATGTTATCCCATATCAGTGCAGTCTTAGGTTTCTTAGGCTTATATTCAAGTTGGGCCTCTCCACCTAATTATCAATTGGTTTTAGGTTGGATATTTAACAACTATGTCATTTAATAATAATGGGAAAAACTATTTCTCTTTCCCTGCAAATGCAATCAGAAAATTATATTTAAATCTCACTAGTAGGATCAAGTGAGAGGTGGAAATATAAGAATCATAAGAGATGCCAAATCACAAGCTTCACAGTATTTGATAGGGAATGGCCATCATATAATTATGCTGCTATTAGAGCAATATGGGAAAAGAAGTGATATGGATACAGTTAAACCTATATCACTTTGCAGATGCTCACTTGTACTCATCAACCCAAGACTTCTAGTGTTATACCAAACAAATGTCAAAACATCCTAGAGCCATAGTCAATCGTTTAGAGTGCTTTTCATATTGAGGTTTGAATCAAATTGCAATTCAAATGGACCATTATCAAGTACCACTCCCGCTGAATTGGGAATGTTAAATTAAGGCATGATTTGAATATGCTTACCTATTCAAACAAAACTTCTACCAAATATCCTTTTTCATATTCACAATATTATAGCCCTTTGTCGATAAAGAAAGTAAATCTAATTATTGATATGGTTTATATTTCAATTTCTTTCACCTAAATATGCAGTTCCATCTACACACCATGAGTTTGAGAATTGTAAACAATGCAAAAACCATCGTCAATATAAATTTTTTAACAACAAACTTGACCACTTAACTAAGCAATGGTTTCTTTTCATTTCCAAATTGTTTTCCAATAAAAGGAAAACCACAGAAAAGGTAGAAAAGGTACTAGGATAACATGCCTTTGCTTGAAACAAATTTCTATCCTGTAGGCACACAGTCCTAAACTAAGATATAAGCAAATAAAACAGAGTTTTATTGTTCATATTTTAATGCTGTGGCTAACAGGACCACTCCCAAAAAGAGTGAAGTGGGCCAGAAAAATTGTCAAGTGCTTCAATTAATCTTAAGAACTCTAAAAACACAGCAAATGAGCTCATAAAGGTACACCCCTTAATTGCAAAACCAATTCTCAGCCTACTTCTTCTCATCTTTCAAGCAAATTCTTGGTTCAATTGCTAACCCTAAACCATATAAAATTCCCCTGCAAATAATTTAAATTGTAAAAATACCTGAGTTCTTAATTTAACTACTTCTTCACTTAGACCTTCATTTTTCCTTTTAGCATCATCCACAACAGCTTTCATTGATGAAAACCCTGACAGAGTTGGTGTTGGTGTTGTAGCACGAGGTGGACTGGATCGTCTAGATGTAGGTGATGTTGCTCGAGATACAATTCGTGATCCAGGAAGAGAAGCTGAGAAAAATTTCTTGGATGACCCAAATAGAGCACTTGATGTTTTGGAGTTGTTTTGCAGAGCACATTGAGAAACTTCATTTGGGAAGGGTGAAACTCGAGTGCTATTAAAATCCATTCTCTTGTTTCTTTTGGAACATCCACCTTCCAGTTCTTTAGATGATTCAATTGAAGCATTTCGACTAAGTTGGGCATGGGTTCTTGAATCCAACTTCTCAATCTTCTCAACACCTTCATTTAGTCCCTGAATCATACTTCCTTTTCTGCTCAGAGCATAATGCGTTGAAGAGTTGGTTTCAGAAGCTTTTGTGAGTTTGGCAAAACAATTGTCACAGACACGATACAGTTTGTTACGATTTGGTGCCAAGGAAGCCCTAAAAGACTTCTTACTACTACATGAATTGCAGAATACAAGTCCACAATTATAACAGTTATGACGTTTTCTTTTGAAATTAAACAAAAGATGGCAGCCAGAACATTTTGATTGATCAACACCGGAAACCGAATTATGAAGACAGATAGCTGCAGTAAAACTAGTGCCACAAACAATACTCTTGACCTGTTTGTCTTTTAGAGCTTCAACAAGCCATGGAGAACTTCTATCATCTGTATCACCATGACCTAAGCGTCCATTTGCACCCTTTCCCCAAGTGTAAACTTCAGTTCTTGAAGTTAAAACAGCAACATGGTAGGCACCACAAGCTATTTCTTCAACAAAATTCTTTGTAAGCTTCCCCTCAACACGGATAGGGAGTTTTCCATCAGCTTGAGAATTCCCCAATTGCCCATAAACAGGGCTTCCCATAGTATAAACATGGCCATTGGTTGTAAGCGCAACAGTCATGCTATGCCCACAGCATACTTGACAAAAGTTAGGCTCAACCAGAGCAGCAACACAAGTGGGTACCAATCTAGCTTCTTTGTCACCATGCCCAAGACGACCTTTATCTCCATCCCCCCAAGTAAAAAGTCTTCCTGAAGAGCAATTACTGGAGCTTGAAGACCCAACCATAACTTCGACAACAGCAGCAGTGTGCCAAACACCACTAGCTGCTCGGACAGTGCGTAGGCCCTTAAGGGATTCCACTTCCCTGGGTACAGACACACTTTTACGGTCACCATGTCCTAAAACACCAAATGTTCCATCACCAAAAGTAAATAATTGTCCAGCAGAAGTGACAACAGCTGTGTGCCACAGTCCACAAGACACTGACGAAGCATGTATTCCCTCCAAAGGTCCATTTAATTTCTTTGGAATCCATTGACTTGCTTCACTTCCATGGCCAAGTAAACCAAAATTGCATGAGCTACCACCCCATGAATACATTTCACCAGAAAGTGTTACAGCACAAGAATGGTACTCTCCGCAAGCTACAAGTTCAACATTTATACTTTTAAGAGAGTCTATAAGTTTTGGATGGGAGACATCAGAATCCACACCATGCCCCAATCGACCACCAAATTCCTCTCCCCAAGAGAAAACCTCTCCTTGCTTGGTTACCAAAGCAGCATGTTGCCCACCACATGCTATATTCTGAACATCCAAAAGAACTGCAGATTTCAAAGCTTTAGGCAGTAGAGAATCTATCTTAACACCACTGAAATTTCCAATTTTATGTATTCCTCCACCTAATACACCATCACCGGTGCCTTCACCCCAAATAAAAACATCCCCCAAAGCATCACCATCATAGTGACCAGACCCCTGCCTTGATGAAATAACAGCACTTGATAAACTAACTCTGAAAGCATCCCCATTCACACCTTTGATGCACCCAGCTGCTCCATCTGAGCCTGCCGATGACAGAGAATGGATTGACCCACAAGCAGATTCTGAGGGACATAACAACTTGGAAGGCACAGAATACAATATTACATCGGATAATGCCATATCTAAACCGGTTTTAGGAGGACTCTCATGTGGAGTGTGAAGGCAAAGGGAATCCATCCCATCCTATATCAAGAACAAGAGAATTCTCTCACTAAATATATAAAACATTGAGGTACAGCACCGAAAATGAGGGAAAAAAATAACCTTCTGTAAACTACCACTGCTACCAAATGGAGAGCTCAGAGGCGAACTTCTTTGGGTACGTGCCCTAGGACTAGTTGCTTCAGATGAAACTCCATCACTTCTAGATTCAGCTCTTCCTTTCCGATGATGACCAAACAATATCAGTGCCTTTAGACCTGTAAACCAGACTTCAGCTTCATCTTTATCCTCGCAAATCTGGGATGAAATAGAAGTTGGATTCATGGATTATAAAAATACTTTCATCCAACAAAAATTTGGTAATTAATCAACAATGGCATGACCATGCATGTAACGAGAACCAAACAACTAGAAATTAGGTGCAGACAAATCTAGCAAGAAATAAGAATGGAACTCTTACCAAATCTAGTGACCTATCATTATATATAAGAGAAAATGATTGATATTCTTTTTCAGGCCAAGGATACCTCTGAAATATTGGCTGCAATGAGCAAAATGAAAAATGATCAATAAAAATCAAAACACCAAAGAGATGCTAATTTGAATTTCTTATTGCCAGAGTGAAAATTGGAATTAGATTAAATGAACAAAAGTATTGAAATATTTTATTTGAATCAAAGTACTCCACCTCATTAAAAATTCCCATATAAGAAAGAAACAGGAAAAATAACTCCCCTCATCTAAATACATGTCTATCATAAGTCAGGAGTCATGCAATTGGAACGCGTAAGATACCAATATGCATGCTGCTAAAATACCTATCACATTACATTACATCACTTGTCAGTTTGATGTGAATAGCCAAACGTATGAAACACAGTAATCTACCTCAAGGCATACTGCATTACTAACGGCTATCATTAGAATCATGAACCCAAACAAGCACACATCTGTTTAAATTTAGAATTTTGCTCGTAAAAAATACAAGCAAACACACCCCTTCAATTCAAATTGAGGAAAAGAAAAGTGTCACTCAACAATATGTGAAATCAATAAACATAAAACACCACGTAACCGTTCTTGTGGAGAATCACTTGAATCTATGAAGGCTTGGTCATTAGTGCTTAACATAACTGACACATGTATCAACAAGAGTGCAGAAAAGCTTGACAGGGATAAACTCACAGTTCGCTGACCAGGTATAATTCTGGAGACACAACTTAGTTTAAGGTTTTTTTCCTCCTTCCCAGAGATCCATATTAGAACAGATTCATCCTGAAAAGAAACAAGGAAAAGACATGTGGCATATGAAGTTTTAGGTTAGGTTCTCAATCATATAGCATCAAGATAACTTGTCTTCCAGAAAGAAACAAAAGAAGCAATATGTGGCCAACAAAATTCAGCGTAGACAGATTGCAGTAGTCTTCTTGAAACCAGCCCCAAAATATCATTCACAGATTGGTTAAATGCCATACCATAAGAGCATATACGAATTACCTCATATATTTGCTCAGGAAAGCAGCATACAAAGAAAACAAATAATATTTTGAGGAAGCCAACCCAGGACCCTTCTTCCCTTTTTAAATAGTATTGACTTTTTCTTCCTAGTACAGTTGTCTGGGTTTTGCATGTCTGATTTTTGTCTCATGCTTGCTATTACCTAATAAAATTGAAACACAAAGATTCCTTAAAATCTAGCAAAAATACATAAGGATAAAACTTGCGCAATACAGTAAATCCAGCAAGAATTGAAGCCCTCATACAAATCCCTTCATCACGAGCTTGATGGTCCACTTCTAATTGTTCGTGATCTTCAATGATAAAACAACATATATGTCTCGATGAACAATTTCCAATTTTTTGCACTTGTAATGCAACATATAACTCTTGTAAGCGATGTTAAATATAAGGAATTCTCAGACCTATTTCTAAGGCTTTCTTGGTAGGAAGGATAGAAAGGTTTTAATCTAATGGTTTGGTTTCATAATCACTTTCCTATGCTTAACCATTGGATTAAAACTTTTTTCTTCCTCATTTCCATCCTCCCAACCAAACAGAGCCTAAGTGCCCAGGTACAATAGACCCATCAAAGAATTAGAGTAATACAACCTGTAAGCAACATAAGCCCCCATATTTAGTTGATGAGAGATGGGCAATGGTTCTGACAAGTAATTTAGTTGCATGTATGTGTGAATGTGAAGCTACCATTTTGTTATAAGCTACCTTTCATGCATGTCTAACATATAGGAAGCTCGGGTGACCACAACATATAACTTGTTTTTTATAAACTTTTCCACTAAGCTTAAGAACCTCTAGGTATGAAGGCTTCTAAAATTAAGTTTGTGAAAATTTATTCAGAAAAAGTAATAATGCAGAGGTTGCTAAACAATCTTTTTATTTGTATTAATCTAACATCTGGTAAACCAATCTGCATAAAACATATCCGAGCCATTCCATCACTAAGGAGAGATCATCTAACACCCCCTCCCTAATATAGGTATATCACAAATTTCTATTTTTCACTTTCAGAAGATTGACAGCCCTTCAGACATCTAACTTAACCAAAAAGTAAAACATATCATCTACTTTTCCAAAAGTTCCATCATGAAACATAGTTTAGATAAATAGTAAGAAAGAAAAGAGCTAGTTACATACCAAGATGACTTTTATGAATCAAAGCCACACAGACAAGGAAAAATAGTTAATAAATAACCATCTACAAAACAATCAAATCTTCAGTTTTTATTCACAGAAACATGTGCAACAGTTAACATATTAATCTTCAAATGCATCCGGTCTTACATTGGACAGCCTGAAAGGACAAAATTTGGGCTTTCCTCTACGACCATATTTGAGCAATGGTGCTCCTTTTTTAAGGGCAGTGATGGCCTGTGTTTAATGCAAAAATGAAAAATCAGAATTAAAACATAGAAAATCCAAAATGCAAACTGAATTTTGGATGAAAAGAAAAGATTTCCAGTTGTAGATCTATTTAAGAAGAAGTTACAGTAAGTAAAATATGATCACAATGTTGTATGCAAGTGTGAAAAAAAAAAAAAAAACAAAGTGAAAATCACGATTTTACTTATCAGGAGAGCCACCAGAAACTATAGATAGTACTAATTGGAGAATGATCCCGAATTTCAGTGCAGTTCTGATTTGTATAAAATTTATGAGAAAAAATAATGGTGGAAGTCAGATTTGTTTCATCCTGAAGCTCCAACTAAGCTATGGCTAATTATGCCATTTACTTCTAACATAATTCAACATTTTAATTAACAGCTTATACAATCTAGATGATCTATTTCATATTTTCCTCAAGCAAGGCATTGCCATCAAGTTTCATCCTTCTTGTTTTAAAATATACTCACATTTAGCAATCATAAATCAATATTTGGTTAAATATATTCCTTATTTTAGTTTTCTTTTCTTCTCAAAAACCTGTTTTATCTTTTTCCTTCTTTTTCATAAAATGTATTCTTTTTCCCCCATCAGTCGGGGCGGCTAGGCATAATGGGTTATGACATCCCTGACATTCAAATGCTCGCATTAAGTCAATATATATATATATATATATATTTATATATATAACATTGAAACAATAAAACTCAATTTTTTCCCTTTTCATTGTAGCAAATGATAATCATTCCACCAAACAACAAAAATAAAATTCAGCAAGCACAATCATAGTCATATCCAACTCCATTAATCCAAAGAAAAAGAAAAAAAAAATCCCTAATTAACAACATACTTAACAGCTCATAATCAGAACCTAAACAACATTCCTACTAATAATAGTAACAACCATTTTCCATTTTCCACATTTTCAATTAACAAAGCTAACACATTTGTAAAAAAAGAAAGTAATAGCATACTTTTCTCCATCTAGCCACATCCCAACATTCTAAAAAATCAAATAAAATTTTTACCAAATCGATGTCCCTCTCCGGTACACCTGCCGCCCTGGATCGCTCCGCCGTCACCGCAGCCATCCTCTCCGACTTCAGCATTTACTAATAACTGATTTTTCTACAAAGCAAACCCTACTCTGCTCCATCACTCCCCCCCCCCCCAATGCACCCGCACACACTAAATCAAAACCTCTCTCTCTTCACCGCATTGCTTCATTTCAAAACCCTAGCTCGATCACAGCTAACTCCGCATTTCACATTGGCAACAAACTTTGAAAAATCGAAACTCAAAAGAACATTCCTTAAAAAAATTAAATTTGTTTATTTAACAAAAAAAAAGAGTTTAAATCGAAGAGACTAAGAGAGAGAAACTATTTAAATTTTTTTTAGAAAAATGAGTAAAACTAGGGGAAAAGTGGCCACTAGGTTCTCGAAGCAAAGGAGACAGAGAGTAAAAGTGGAAAAGAAAAGGTGAAGAATACGAAGATTCTCTTTCCACTTTTTTTTTTTAAGGTCCGTTTGGTTCGAGGGATTCTTTTCGAGAAAATGAGGGAAAATGCGAAGGAAAAAGAAGATGAAAGGAGCGAGAGAAAGGGAAGGCCGATAAGCGAAAAGAGACTTGGGTATGTGTGGGGAAAAGCTCAAACTAGAGGGAACCAGGGGGGGGGGGGGAGAGAGAGAGAATCTGGTGGAAAAGTCGGTTGAAAATGATTGAATTGTTTGGGATGTGGTAGGGTCTCTGCTAGTCAACTTGTTGACTTAATTTTCTCTTTAGTTTCTAGGGTCAAGACACCAATCCCCTTTCGCCACGTCATTTTTAATTATATTAATCCTTTTTCATAAATATTTTTAACGCTAAAAATATTCATGTTATAAAATTTAAAAAAATTTATCTTTTATAATTAAGGTAGACTGGTAGAGTCCAACAAAAAAGTTTATAGATTTTATGCAAATTCATTAAATTTTAATTAAAAAAATTAGAGGATGTCGGATTCTAGTTTTTAGGTGCAATTATAGATAAAAAATTTTACAATAAATATTAATTTTAATAATAAGTTTTTAATAAAAGTTTTTTATATTCTCATTTTATTATTTAATAATTGTCAAAATTATAAAGTGTATTGTGTTATTTCATTTTATTTTATTTTTATTTACATTATTTATTTTTATTACAATTAATAAAAAATTTTTGTTTTTTTATTTTTTTTAAAACTTGTGATTTAATTTAATAAAAAATATTATTTTTTTCATTTATTAAAAATATAAAAAAATACAATCAAATAGATTTTTTTAACATTCTATAACAATTTTTTATTAAGTTTGCCAAAAGTTATTTTTTACAGTATTTTTCAAATAGTTATACTTTAATGCCTTTCGATCATAATTGGTGAATAAGATGATGTATATGATACAATGATAATATTTTTATATTATATTTATTTTGTATCTAAAAAAAATAAGATTACAAATAGAATTAATCATATTCTTTGTATAAAATAATTTAATCCTCTTAAAAAAATAATTTTTTTAATTTATAAGAGTAAACTTATATATTTTATTATACTCTTAAAAGTTATATTAATAATTTAAATTGTATAATTTTAATGAAAAATAATTTTTATCAATAAATAAATTATATTATCTTAATTTTTATACACATCAAATATAAAATATAATGATATTATTTAATTTAATCTTATTCATAATATTATCTTATCCTATTTTATTATTTCTTGTGAATCAAACACATCTTTTTTATACTAAATAAATATGTAAAAAATTTATAAATACTTCAAATTTTTTTAAAAAATTAAGTTTAGTGTTTAAAATTATAATAATTGTATAAATTTGAAAAATAATAGTAGCTTTTATTATAAAAAGTAAAAAATATTAAAAATTAATAAAAATATAAAAAGTAAGAGTTGTAATTTAAAAAAATGAAAATATGCCGAAAAAAGAAATATGGACATTTAAATTCAAATTAATACAGTAATAATTTTTTATTTTTTAAAAATGTAATACACTTTTTCTTAATTTTGAAATAGAGCCCAAATGATGTTCTGCCTGAACCAGCCTAAACCCAGTGCAGGAAAAAAAAATTAAGTTGGGCCGCTACGCTTACCCAAAAACAAATAGGGTCGGGGCGGATAAGGATTTGTTCTAACCCACCCATACCTTGCCCCGACCACGTAATTACCAAAATGCTCTTATATTTTTTCGATTATATCGCTTATACCCTCTTCCATATAAAGCCTAATTTTTTGCCCTTTCCCCTTGCCTGTCAAATTTTATGCTGCCTAGCCGCTGCCGTTTCTCCTCAGCTGCGCCACCGTATTTCAACGCCTTTTATTGGGTAAATTTCATTCTTTTTCCTATTTTATTTCTGATTTTTGGTCCTTCAATTTCGACTGGGTAAATCCTTTTTATCATATGAGACAGAAAGATGATGGCGGAAGAGGAGGGACAGCCATTGCCATACGTATCAGAGATAGTATTAAAGAAAAAGGAAAATAAAAGATGAGTTGGCGATTACGAGGAAGACCGAGTTGGAGTTGGGCAAATATGGAGCGAAGAAAAGCAAGAAGCAATCCGATGTTTCTGACATCAAAAGACCCAAGCAGTTCGTAAGAGAGTTTAGAGACAAGGTAATTATTACTCTATTTCACATCTCTTTAGTTTACCATTCAAATTTACTACTTTTTGAAATGGGTTTTTACCATTGATTCTATGCATTCTTGTTTTGGAAAATTTACTGTCGTTTTTTTTTTCTAACAAGTATTATGCAGTCCTTTATAGTATTGTAATGTAACTACGGTTTGATAAGGTTGAAATGAGTGAAATGAAAGTTTGAATACTCAAATTTGATTTATTCATAGTAATAGTGGAGCTTGATCTCAAATAGGTAGAGTAACGATTTGAGTTTGAGTATTTTTTTTTAATACTTGAATTGAGCAACTCACGAGCCTAATGGAGTTTTTGAAATTTTAAACTCTTTATAATATGATTAAGTATTTATTCACATGTTTTCGAGCTCTATTTCTGTTTGAACTCAAGCTTAAGTCCAGTTTGAAGTTTCCTTATTTGGGTAATAATAGCTGAGCTCGAGGACAACAAATAAAAGTTCAACAGAGCTCGATTTTAGAACTGTATTAAGTTAGCTCAGCTCACTTACATCCCTATTAGTTGCACCACTTCCAAAGGAAATAAGATTATCATAAATCTATTTTTTTGGGGTTCTGGAATTGGACCTGATCAGAATGAAACAGAGGGCAAAGAGACCAAAATCAATGATACCAGAACCAAGATCGAAGTTGCTTTTCATTATCCGTATACATGGATAGGTTATATTTCCCCCCTGATCTTATTCAATGTTTTTGCTTCTAATCTCTTAAAGCTATATTCTTTCTATTTTTATTATATTTTTTTGCAGCAAAAATGACATGCATCCAAAAACTAGGAATACAACCTGAGATTGAGGAAAGCCTTCAGTGGTGTCTTTGAAAACACAACTGAGGGTGTAATAGAAATGCTGCAGAAAGTGGAGCCCTATGTGACATATGGGTATGAAAGCAATCCTGTTCCTTTTAGAATTCTTTTTTTCTTTCCTAGTGAATGTAAAATGCTGAATCTTACGAGGTTAAAACACATATAAATTGTAAGAGGCTACTCCTTGTGTATCGATGATTTTCTTCCTCTAATGTATGTGTATCATTGTTTTACGAGTGCCTACTTAATTACCTACATCTTCATGTCCTTTATTTTTGGTCATCACTGTGAATTGCATGCCTAGATATACATTGAATTACATGCAGAAGGTTTTGCATGCACCCTTGGCAATCAACATGCATCTCATTTCTTATTTCTGTGAAGTGAGTTATGAAACTTGCCATGGAAAATTGCTCTATGCATCTTACTAGCTAGAATCTGAAGTGATTTGCTATTTGCTTTTCTTGTGAGTGATTTGCATTGGCTTTTTTTTTTTTTCGGGTAATGGTATCAACCGATGCTTTCTGTGAACTTCTGATCAAGCAAATACTGTATTCGTTAACCTTTTGTCATCTATTAGTGGCCTATTGGTGTGAGCCTTGATAATGTGTTTAGTAATTCAGAAACTTTTATTTTGAGGTTGACTTGTCTATTAATTCATGGTGGAGTGAGATCATTTAGCTTGGATAGTTTGCTGAGGCACTCTGATTGAGGAAGGCTTCATCAGATTTTCTTTGTTTAGGATGCTTGGAAGGAATTTGCTACCTGTTGTAAATTTAGCAACCATTTGTCCTTAACAAGAAACAAAAATAGAGGGGACTCTGTAATTCTGAACCAATCAAGGCTCTATCCTTATGCGGAAGTCCTTTTGGCATCTGGTTCTAATGGTGTATAGAAACATCTAGGGAATATGTTATCATTGCTTATGTTGGGCAAATTTCTCAGATTATCATCCATAAATTGTAGAGTTCATGCATATGATTTTGAATATATGGCATTAGTGATTTGGCAATAATTGGCAGTTATGTGAAAAACTGGCTACGCTAGAGATATTGTGATGGTTGTAGGCATATGGCTGAACCTTCATTAACTTTGATCCTAGTCAAGTTATAACGGTTATGTTGGTTTTCCATTAGCTTGCACTTCTAGATTCAGTTACAATGCATAATTCTCTTATTTATGTTTCTTTAACTAAAAGTTACCCCTAAGACAGTTGATTTATAGTGCTATGATTGTTGTATGCAGATATCCTAATCTTAAGAATGTGAAGGAGCTGATTTGCAAGAAGGGCTATGCAAGGATTGACAAGAAAGCTGTTCCTCTGACAGATAATAATATTACTGAACAGGTATGATAGTTTAACTTTGTCCATAGGATCATAATGCTTGTAACCAAAACTCATTTGTTTTTCAGACATTGGGAAAGTACGGCATCATATGCATAGAAGATATTGTACACGAAATTGCAAATGTTGGTCCACATTTCAAGGAGGTCATTCATTTCTTAGGACCCCTTACGCTTTGTGAGCCAGAAGATGGATTAATCCAAGGGAAGAAACAGCCATGCAAAGGAGGAGATGTTGGTTATCGTGAAGATGAGATCAATGACCTAATCAACAAGATGAATTAGCTTGCCTATAGTAGTTCCTTCATATAAGAAAATTTTGGCGTGGCTTTTAGTGACCTGTACGGAACATATCCATTTACTGTAGTTGTTCTTTTTTTTTTTTTCCCCTTTATTTGCGAACGGTTGTGCATTCTGCAGAGCACAGGAGTGTTTGATTACTGAGAAACTGAATGAAAGAGACTAATTATAGATGAGAATCTTTTTGCATTTTGCAGAGCATAGGAGCATAGGAGAATCTTTTAGCATTTTGCACGCTTACCATTGATTTCTCTGTGAAGTTTTCAAAGTTTTGACAGAAAATGGAACTTCTGGTTGTAATATGTCTATTTGAACATTTATATTCCAAATTTCCAATATTAAGAACATGCAGAATTCGGGTTTAGGCCTATGGTGAGAATCTGTTATGAGTTTTAGCCAGAGATGCGATAGATTCTTCAGACAAACATGATTTTAGTTTGAACATAATTCTCGAATTGAAATAGAAAAATCTGACACAGATAAATCAAGAGGGGCATATTTTGTTAATCATCCAACAAAATTGAGTTTATATTTTCCTTTCTTGTAATTTACAGTGGAACCCTGGATTCCATAACCCTAACATGACAAGTAGCTTTCGCTCTCTCTCTCTCTTCTTTCAAATGAAACCAAAAACCTATACACTGATTCTGTATAAGCAAAGAGTCAAAGGGAAAAATAAAGAATAAAAACCAAAAAGAGATAGAATCAAGAATAATCTCAAAAATCAGAAAATATCGATCAATTTGCCGGTGAGACCACTTCCAATTCATTGTATCTTGCTCTTGTTCTATCAGGGGACTGAATTTCTTCCATGCCCTTTCTCTTGTTTATGTTTGGTTGAATCTCTTTAGATCTTCCTTTCATCAGATGAGGCCTGAGCTTGTTTACATCTGATAATTGAACTGGCTTCAAAAAGAACTCTTCAGCTCCATCTTCCAGGCATCTGATTCAACCATTAAAAAAATTCATGTCAGCCTAATTGATAAATCAACATTGAAAGTGATTAATTAAATCTGAATTCTTCTATGACTAATGTTTCTCTAACCTGTTAATTCTTGATGGGATATTCTCCGAGGACATGATCACAACTGGTATGTCTTTGAAAGATGAAGATTCCTTGATTTTTCTTAGGAGATCATAGCCTGTCATTCCTGGCATACAATAATCTGTTATGATCAGATTGACTTCCACATCTTGATGATCATTGGGGTAAACAGATGCAGGATTTGAATTTCTCTGTTCATCTTCATTGTTATTCAATCCAAGAAACTCCAAAGCCTTGCTTCCAGAATCCACTGCAGTAACTGTAAACACAATCACAAAACAAGAAAAAAAAATCAATCAATGTTCTGTCTCAACCCCCCCCCCTCCCAAAAAAAAAAAAAAAAAACCTGTTTTACAAGTCAGACTTGACCTAGTGGTTGTAACTCCTTTTACTTGGGAAAAAAATAGTTTACCTTGATAAGAGGAAGTCTTGAGAAGCCTTTCAATGAGCTTTCTATCAATAAGGCTGTCATCAACAGCAAGAACATGAAATTTAGCCTGATCGGTAGCCATTCCCATGATTGGTGAAGATGTGTGATTTCAACAAATCAACAAACACCCAGATAAGAAGAAGAAGATGGGAATATTGGGTTTGGAAAAGCGATGGAGAAGAAGAAGAAATGGGGAGGTGAGTTTTAAATGGTTGGCCATGGGGGAAGAAGACGCAAATCCTATGGAAAATCTGACAGTTTGGAAAGCAAGATCCGGTAGATTTCATCAAGATCTTCTAGGTTGATTTTTGAATTGGACAACAAGCAAAGATGGTGGTGTGTTTCCCATTTTTAATAGTTCAATCAATAATAATATTCTGTTGACTCTTTGATTAATGCTCCAGGCAATTTTAACTAGGGATGGCTGATGGCCACAAATGTTGGCCTTTTCGGTTGATGTAAGGCTACAGTTTCAGAGAGCTTTCCCATGCACGTGGAAAATCAACTTAAATTTATTTTCTAACAACTCACATATATGAACTTTTATTGGTCTTAATTTCTCAATTTCTTTTAAATTTATCGGTTATTGAAAGATATACTACAATACATTGAGTTGCCCATCACTATCACATCCTTTCACACAGGATTCCAACATAATTCAAATTATTTTTAAAAAAAATTAAATGAGAAATTATTAGCAAAGAACATGCATTTTTTTACTTTGCCACTTCCATATAAATCAAATTGCACAATGAAAATAAACAATCTTAATAAAGGGATAAAACTGAAAATAAATAAAAATGCAGAGGGAAATTTGCACACAACTTTTTTATTTTTTTCATTTAAATATTGCTTTTGGATTAATAAAATTCAAATTTTATATTTTACTGATAAATTACAATCTACGTGATTGTCGATGAATTGTTCACCTTTGGGATAATGTGATCTTTGGCAAAAGAAGAACAAAATATTTGCAGGCCCCTACAATTGGGTCCCTTCAATTTGAAATCAAATTCATCCCTACTTTTTTCATACTTTGATTTTTGAAACAGTAATTTGCAACTAATAGTTTTGCTGCTGGTGATTTCCCATGCTATGTTTATTTTCAAGGGAGCATTAGTGGGTCATTTCTATTGAAATTTTGTAGGAAATTTCAATTCAAATTATTAGGTTTCCAACACTTCATGTCTTCAATCTTCATCATCATAAACAGACCTTGTTCCTTTTCAATCATTATTATTTCTTTTTCCAAATTAAAATGTTTTATTCTTTGTTTGGTTTATTGGAAAATAAATTAAAATCAAAAGTACATTTTTAAGGAAATTACTAAAAAGAAAAAGAACAAGAATCAATAAAATAAGTCCTGTTTATATTTTTTTTAGTGTCTAATTTAAAAACTAAATGTTGATTTTTCTTTGCAATTTTAGAAAAATCATAGTTTTGTTTATTCAAATTTTATGGTTTCTCATTTTTTAAGATGAGTAGAGTCAGTTCTAAACCGGCTTATCCAATAAAATCAACAAAATTCAGTCAAATCAATTCAGTATGTTCGGTTTTAATAATGATTGTTAAAACAATGATATAATCAGCTAATTAAATTGATTTTTGATATTTAAATTAATAATTAAATTGATCAAATTAATAAAAATTTTTAATAATTTTTAAATATATATAATATAATATATTTTATTCATATTTTAAAAAATGGTATGATATTTTCCATCCAAAATCCATGAAAAAATAGTAGACAAATTCGGTTTTTGAACTGAACTGACAAACTGCTTACTAGTCACTTCTACTTATTTTCACTCCAAAATTTTTATTTTTTAAAATTTTTTATTGTAATTGTGTAAAATATTGATCAATATAAATAAAAATGGAAATCCTCTAAAATATCAATGAGATAGCTAATCCCAAAAATGTATGAGATATTTATAAGTTAAATTCATTTTTTGATTCTGAATATTATCATAGAATTAATATGAATATCTTTTTTTAAAGTTTTTTTTACAAGGTGATCTGCATCTCCTTCAATGATTTTCTTGCCATTTGTGTAAAAAAAAAAAAAGTTTTCAGAGGAAATAAACAAAAAGTTTTCAAATTACAGAAATTTATCAATCAACTTATATTAGTAGGAAGACTTTCTGCCACAATATCTGCATTTTCTCTATCGAATTTACCTATTAAGATTTTCCATTGTCGTATTTCATTTTTAGTAGTACTCTTTTACATATAGAAACTGATTTCTTGCTAACATGTAAGGACATACAAAACATATTACAGCCGAAATAACTGACTGTTATGAGTTGCTTCCCATTTTCTAATTTTGTTACGCATGACAGAGGAATAAAAATTAATAATTGATAAATTATTGTCGCAGCAAAACAAATATATGTGCATAGGAATCCGGCTCAACAAATGACAGATGTAGAAAACAAAAAATGCAAGGATATAAAATATCTTTAGTTTGATCGAAATGGAGAGAGCAAAACAAGGAGATTTCCAAATGGATAAAAAAAAATTTTAAATGATAAAGATATTTATGTTTAAATGATAAATTATATCAACTGTTAAATTAAACAAAAATCAAGGACCATAAATATATAAAATTATTTCATTTTACATTAATATAAATACGTCTCTTCTTTTATATATATTTTGAAATATATTATATCCATGTTTTGTGAGACACCATCTTCATATTGCTTAGGATTAGAAGTTGGGACACCCACCTTCATTTGGGTACAATTTTGTCGCATATAAATTTTGGGAGTTTCAATATTTAAGCAGATTTTTTTTTTGTATTAATATATATATATATATATATATATATATATATAAAAGCACATGCTATAACATCAGTATCTTCTTGGGCTTTTTCTCCATTACTTATCTATCTGTTCATTATTTATCAATTTATTATCATCATTCATATGTGTAAATTCACCCATAAAATTACTTATGTATTGTCATGTTTATAAATAATGATTAAAGAGTATTAAAAAGTAATTTATAGAAAAATAATGGATGAGAGCCGGACTCATCCTTACTCCTTTTTTTCCCTTTTTTTTTTATTGTCTAAAATGCATATGTATATTTTAAAATGTACTGTTTAATTAGAAGATTGTTAAAATTTGGTTAAAAGGTCAAAAATATTACCTATGAATTATAATTATAAAATTATTTATGTTTTTAACATTTTATTACAATTAATTGAGTTTTTAATCTTTTATTTCAACTTAATTGAATCTTTAATTAGACAAAATCTAGTCAACTAACAAAATTGAATCAATCGATCTCAAAATTACAATTAATTGAATCCTTTAAAAGATTTTAGAGAAAGGGGAAAGGAAAAAAAAAAAAAAAGTTTATTTTATTTAAGTTTCAATTGCATCATGTGAACAAATTTTATCTATTTTATTAATATTATGTGAAATTTAATTTTAATTGATAAAAAAATTAACTGTATTATCCAAATAAAAACTTAATTAAATGCATAAAAATATTAAAAGAATTAATTGATTGTAATAAAAAAATAAAAACATAAACAAATTTTTAATTATTGTTCGAAACTTTTATATACTTTAGCCTTTAAAGCTTTATGGTAAAAAGATTTTAAAAACTTGCTTATCGGAATGTATTTTTTTTTTTTTTTAGTTTTAATCTCACGGAATTGAATTTACCACCCTCGATGTAAGGGCATTGATGTTACCTACTTATGTTTTGCTGCCGATCTTATTGTCTTCACTAAAAGTACACCTTCATCCATTATAGCCATTCATAGCATCTTATAAAAACTCTATTCATTGTCTGGCTTGCGACTTAATTCCTCGAAAAGTGAAATTTATTCTTCTGGTATTTCTGATGATGATTTGTGCCTTATTTAATTTAAACTTGGCACACTTCCGGTAAGGTATCTTGGAGTACCACTCCACTTTCTACACGAAAGTTGTCCGAAAAGGATTGTGCAACCTTTGTGGATAAAATTACCAATAGGGTTAGAAGTTGGGCTGTCAAGAATCTCTCGTATGTAGAAAGGCAGCAGTTGGTCAAGTCAGTTATTTTTAGTATGCAGAACTTCTGGCTTAGAAATTTTATTCTTCCTCAAAAAGTCATTAAAAAAGTGGTGCAACTTTGTACTGCATTCTTTTGGGAAGGTAAAGTGGCAAGGCTCATGGTCATCGGTTTGGCAGCATCTTTGCATACCAAAATCAGAGGACGGACTTGGGCTTGAGGATTAAAAATCCTGGAATCAGGCATGCATACTCTTCTGAGCATGGGTGAAGAAATGCTTGCTAAACTTCCCACTAAACAATGATTATGCAAATGGGGTGTTCCTTCAGAACCAAATTCTTGCTTTGTAATTAGAAGTTGAATCTAAGGATCATCTATTCTTCACATGTATGTTCACTAAACCAATTTGGTTGCAAGTGCTTCAGCTCCGTGGGATTCAAAGGCCAGTGCATGACTGGCAAAATGAAATCATCTGGATCAAAACTAATTTCAAAGGCAAATCCCTCCTCATGTTATCTTTAAAATAGCCTGAAATGTGTTTATTTATGGTGTGCGGAAGGAAAGAAAAAAGAGAGTTTTCTGTCAACATAATGGCTGCAGTAGCTCCATTTTGCAGTTTGTGAAAGATGCAGTACGATACAGGCTATATGGTTCTCACCTTACATCTGCCAATTCTCCAAATATACTTCTTTGGCATAATTGGGATCTTGATGAAACAGGTAGAGATATTTTTGGATCCAAAGGATAAAATGATTATTTTTTTTATTAAAAATTGTTATCAAATAATTAAGGGTATTTTTTATTTTTAAACCGACTTGACATATTAGATCGACTTAATATGTATAATATTATGTTAGTTTGATTATATTATCAATTTATCTTATAAATTCTTTATCTTTCATCTATAAATAAAATCATTCAAATACTATTTAATTATCTTGTTTTCTTTTACTTTCTTTTTATTTTACCGTCTTTCTAATTTTTTATAATCGATTTTTGACTTAAACATTGAAGTGCAAGCGTATAAAATATTTCTAATCCTTACTCTTGACTATTCTTTTTTTTCTTTCTTATGATTTAAGAGTTTTATCTCTTAGCTCAGAGCTGACGCAAATAGAAACATTATTAAGTTGATTTGTTTGTACTCTTTTCTTATTTATTGTGATTTTTCTGATAGTAAACTCTGCTATTTTTTTGGATGAATAAAATTTAACTTATCCAAAAGTAAAATATACCAGAGTTAAGATAGTTTGATGCGGCTTAATCATAATCACAAATATTCAAGACAATATTTTTTGGCATCGTTTAGATAATCTTAAATCTTTACTCCTTATAAAAAATTTTTGCTTGATCTCATTTGATTTATTTATTTATTTTCATTATTTTCCATTGTAATATATATAAAAAAAAAACAAAGAAAGCTGTATAACTAATAATCAACACTCCACCTTTTGTCTAACTCAATTATTAAAATTAAAAACATTATTACTCATGTTCTGTTTTTTTTATTGTTCAAAATTAATATAATGAAAAGAAAAAAAAATCATTCACTATAGTTTTGTTTGGTATGATTAAAGAAAAACGGCTTGGAAAAGACGGTGACTTTTGAGTTTGGACCCACCCAATTCCATGAGGGATACAGTGATTTCAGGTGCCAAACTTTCCCAGGAAAATCAGGTGCTCTATACTCCGTTACAAATCAAGTCTTTACTAAAAACTTTTCCATTCTTTAATTATCTTCACTCTTAATATCTAAAAATCATCATCATCACCGTTATAAATAATTAATTTTATCCGAAGATTTAAATTAATTTGACTTTAGAATTTATATTTAATTTTTTATTAAATCGATTTAATATTTTTTAAAACTTATGAATTATTAATGAAAACTACCATATTAATTTCGAAACACAATCTATTTGAAAAGATTCTCAATTTTTATTTAGAGATTGTTGGAGTGTTTATATTTTAAGAGAGAGAAAAGAATAGAAAAAATAAAATAAAATAAATTCATTTTTATAATGTGTAAAAAATGAAGAAACGGGATTTGCATTACGTCCGACCCAACCCGAGTGTATTGACTCGCTTGCTGCTAAACCTGTTGACCTATGCCATTGGCCCATTCATAAGCACAGATTGAGCAAATGACCGGGTTGATTTGGTAATTTTATTAATTTTTATTCCTTTTATTTAGTTTTTAGGGATTGATTTGCATATTTAAAATTAAAATTTTAAGACATTAATGATAAAGTTAAGTTTTTTCTAAAAAATTGTTAAATGGTAGATTTAAGGTATATGCACTCCATCTTTTTAATTTGATAAATTTGTGAGATTTTTTTGAAGATGAGATTTTTAAAAAGTTCAAATAATTATTTTTTAAAAATCTTTAGATTAAAAAATTATTTTTAAATACTATCAAAGTGTTGAGATATTTAAAATAATTTTTAATAAAAAATATCTTTATCCTTTTAAAAAGTAAATTTTTATAATTTAAGAATAACAACAAATAATAAAGATGTTGTATAAATCAATTTATAAACATTATATTTTGTTGTTTTCATTTTGTGCATACATGTTCAATTTTGAAAAAAAAAAAAAATAATAAAACAAAAGCCTAGAATAATGAGATTTTAAGAAACTTGGAATAAATTTTTTTAAAAAACTCCTGTAAGAGAAAATTTCTCATAATATTTTCAAAGTATTAGAATGTTATGAGAACTTTTCAAGACAACATATTCTTGTTTGCTTTTCAAATAAAAATAAAAGGTAAAATCCATTTTTTAAAATTAAGACATGATAAGAAAATAAAATGAAATTGGTGAAAAGAATTAAAAATAGTTTTTGTAGACACCCAATTGGGTCCGGCCCAAATCAATTGGACCTGGCCCAAATGGGTAAACCCAATTCAATTTTATCTTGTATTTTTTTTTCTTCTTTTCTTCTTCTTTTGTATTTTATGTATTGTATTATTTATTATTATTATGTATTAATATATGTATATATTTATTTATTTATTTTTTGTTAGTATTTATGTGTATTTTATTATTTATGTATATATATATATATTTTTTATCTTTTTATTTTATTCATTTTTGTATTTTTACTTATCTAATTATATATCTGATATATTTTTTTTATTATTATTTATCCTATAATATCTGCTGATTTATCTTCTCTAATTATCTAGTTTTTTATTTTATTTGATTTTGATTTTGGAGGGCTGAGATTGAAGGCTGAAGAATCCCATTGGAAATGGGAATTCAATCAGAAGAGTCCAGTGGGATTCAAAGATTGAATTCCCGTCCAAGGAGAAATTGGGATTGATCAGGAACTCCTGATCAATCCCTATAAAAGGGACTCTGGAACAGAATGCAAGACACAGAAAACAGTGAGCCTGAGCTACTGATTTGAGGGGAAAAGACGAATAGAAGAGTGTAGAAGGCTAAGAAAAGGTTTAGGAGAGTTCTAGGAATCATCGAGAATTTTTTGGGAATTTTTTTGAATTTTTTTTTTTTGGGAATTTCTGGAAATTCCAGATTCCGGTTATTTTTCCGGCCAAGTTTGAATTTTCCGGCGATAATTCCGACCAATTTTGAAGTTTCCGGCCACCTGCCCAGTTTCCGACGAGAAATCCCAGAAACCGGCGAATATTCCCAGAAACCGACCGACTTCCGACCAAATTCCGGCGAAATTTCCAGATTCCGGCGACTTTCCCAGAATCCGGCACCGGTGTTCTTCATTTTCTAGAGAGAAGGGAGAGAAAAAAAGAAGAAGAGAGAGAGAGGGAGAAGCGTTCTGCCGAAAAAAAAAAGAGGATTGCCTTTTATACCCTCCCAAAACGACGTCGTTTTGGCTTTAAGTTAATCAGAGGATCCGCGCGTTTTGCCGTAACCCGACCCGACCCGGGCGTCGACCCGCTTTCTGACCCGCGCGTGCCAGCCCACTCCGAGCCGAGCCAAGCCGCCAAGCCGCTCCCCCGAGCCGTTTTCTCTTCCTTGAGCCGAGCCGAGCCGCGATCCGAGCCGCTCCAGGTTTTTTTTTTTTTTTTTTTTTTTGAATTTTTTTTTATTTCTTTGTTTATTTGTTTATTTTATTTTTTATTTTTTATTTATTAGATTAGGTTTATGTAATATTCTTTTTATTTATTTTTTATTATTTTATTTTCTTTAAATAAAAATAAAAAAATTCTAAAAAAATATTTTTAGGGAAAAGTTGAAAGTATCAATTTTCCTTAGAAATAAATTTCCAAAATAAAATATTTTTAGGGAAAAGTTGAAAGTATCAATTTTTCTTAGGAATAAATTTCCAAAAAATATTTTTAGGGAAAAGTTGAAAGTATCAATTTTCCTTAAAAGAAAAATAAATTTCCAAAATAAAATATTTTTAGGGAAAAGTTGAAAGTATCAATTTTCCTTAAAAGAAAAATAAATTTCCAAAAAAAAAAAGTATTTTTGGGGAAAAGTTGAAAGTATCAATTTTTCTTAGAAATAAATTTTCAAAAAAGGGGTTTTTGAGGAAAAGTTGAAAGTATCAATTTTCCTTGAAAATCGAAATTTCCAAAAAATATTTTTAGGGAAAAGTTGAAAGTATCAATTTTCCCTAAAAAAAAAAAAAAATCATTCTTTCCTTCCTTTCTATCTTAATTTTGATTTTGTTTTTTTCTTTAAATAATCCGACAACGGAGCCTCTGTAAGTGAAACAGTAGTTTTTCTTGCATACTCTTGAGGTGAGGGAATTTTCTCAATTTTCTGCTAAAAGTATTAGAGTCAATTGAGAAAAGTTTCTAATAATTAATTACTTGGTAAAATTTTAAGGCTTTTTGGATAATACAAATTTAAGCTGGTACCATCTTTTGATGGGCGTTGTGAGGGTGCTATAACCTTCCTCACACGTAACCGAACTCCCGAACTCTGTTCTGGTTTGTAGACCTGAACCTATTCTTTTAGAGACCCTTAAGCTTAGGTGTTCCCTTAAAGGACAGATTCTTTAGGTGGCCAATCGCACCTAGATAAAAAAGATTGGTGGCGACTCCCTAAAAGTCAACGTCTAGCGATAGATCTCCGGATCTAGACGTTAGGCACAACTTGGCGACTCCGCTGGGGACCTTGAGAGTCAGGCCAGCAAATAATTTGTGTTATCCAAAAGCCTAATAAAATTGAACCCTTTTGTATATATGTATTATTACTCATTCTTGTTTATTTACTTTATTAATTATGTCATTCATGTGCATGTGCATAACATGAGCTCTACACCCGAGCTCCGTCCCTCTAGGAAGGAGTAAAGTACCTATTGCTTTCGTGAGGTCTAATGCCTCCGCAGTGGCTAGCGAAATACTCCCACTCAAATTGAACATTTTCCGCTTGTAGCCTGTAATGGGTGAGGATTATGGTGCCTTACTAGTCTGTGATGGACAAGGATGTAAGGAACAATTTGAGGACCTTTAGACTTTGATCTTAAAACCACATGTAGTGAACCTTAAGAGTGCCTACACCTAGGATAGAGCTCTTTCTACCCAATGATAGATATACCCTGAAATTAGGACACAAAAAGGGTGTTTATCTAATCATTTTGTTTGCTTAACTTTGTGTATTATTTTTATCATATGTAACATTATGCATCAACATCACTTTCATTTCATCCATGGAACTAACTATGTTGTTTGTCTGATTGTATGCATCTGCATTATTTTTATGACCATGTTTTAACACAATCATTTGCATCCATTTCATACTAGATTTCATTCAGAAAAATGTACATTTTATACATAAGGCACAGCTTTGATAAAAGATTTAAGGAAATTATTTTTTAATATCAAAAGTAAAACCATTTTTATAAAAATAAAATGATAACACATGATTATTTAGTAGCATTTTGAAAATAGGTGATTTAAGGATGCTAATATTATTTCACTTGTAATTGTATTCTCAAACCCAAACTATTTTTGTAAACAAAAAAAATTATCTTTTAGATAAATCTTAATTAATTTTAAAGTTTTATTAAAAAGGATAAATTTTATTAAATCATCAATTGTATCTAATCAAAAAGATTGTTAGTGATTTTTTATTTTTTAAAAATTGTCTAGCGGTCGAATCTTCAGACAAAATCATTATAACAACTTAGTGACTCTACTAGAGATTTTTTTTAAAATTAAGCCAAAAATTAATCATGTATTATCTTTAGTAGTAATTTAATAGTGTTAATTAATATTTCACTTTAATTTCTTCAATTTTGATTTTGTACTTTTCTTAAAAAAATTCTTTTGCTTGCATTTGCATTTTAATTATGTTATTTATTCCATGTTACTTTTATTATTATGCTTTATATATATTGTTATTAATAATGCTTGGGGCATGGGTTGTAATGTTATATTCTCCCAAACACAAAATGACATATTCATATCATTCATAAGCTCTATCTTCTAGAAAGAATTAAAGTATTTATGTTGTTGTGAGATATTAACTTTTGTAATGGCAAGTAAAATACTTGCACTTAAGTTGATCCATTTTTTGTTTATAACTTACGATAGGTGAGGATCAATGTGCCTTATTAATTTAGTGTGAATGCTAGGAGAAGCAATTTGGGAACTTTTAGATAAATATAAGTCCAAACCCAACATATAACAAATTGTACGGAACCAACCTTGAGTAAAGCCAATCTAGTCCTTTCTATAAAGGACATCAAAAATTAGGATACACGAAGAAACCCTATCTTTGTCATAATAATTTATTTGTTAAAAGATCAATAAAACAAAAAATTAATAAATATTTTCTATCAAGAGTGCCTTTAAATTTTGTAAAAAAGTTTTTTTATTCATGTCTCTCCCTAAAATTGAAAACTAAACAAAAAATTCTCTTTCATTTTTTATTCTATTCATAAACAATTTCCTTTTAAAAAAGAAAAAATGAAATATTTTCTTTCAAAAAAAAAAAGAAAACTTTTATTGTTCTTTATTTCTTGTTCTAAAAAATGAAAAGTTTTTTTCTTTATCAATTTTTTTTCTAAAAGAAATTTTCTTAAATTGAGATAAATAAGATTTTTAAAAAAATATTATTTTCAAAAAGTTTTTTTTTCATTCTTTTTAACTTTCCTTAAAAATGGGAAATATTTTCATTTAGAAAAAGAGTATTCTTTAATTCTTTGTTATTGTTATAAAGAAAAATAAAGCAAAAAAAGAAAAAAAAAGGTGCTTTTGAGGTGTGTGAATGAAAGAATCAAAGAAAAAATAAAACAAAAAAAATCATATTATTTTTTGTGTTTTACTGAAAAAAGAGGTAAATTAAAAAATATATTTTAGATTGGTTCAAATAATTTGGTGTAAATTTTGAAAAAAAGAAAAAGTAGTTTGATGTGTTGAATAGTAAAAAAAAAAAAAAAACTTTAACTGGTTTAGTAAAAATGTTGAAAAAAAAATCTAGTGAAATGTTTCAAAAAATAGTTTAGTGGAAATTAGCAAAATAAAAAAATAATAGGTTAAACAAAAGTTTCTTGTCTCAATCTTAATGATAACTATAGAAAATATAATTTTTTATAAGTCCATTTAGTTTTAAAATTATAAAAATTTTAATGAATTTGGTGCTTTAATGTGTTAAAATCTTTATTGTTAGATTTGTATGAAAAATTTGGTCAACTTGGAAGTAAACAATATAAACCATGTAAACCATACAAAGGTGGCAAGAAGGTGGCCATGCATAAACCATGCACTTCATGCAAAATTGAAAAATAATATTCGGCCATGGCATAAGAAGCTCATTCACAAGCTCAATTCAGCCATGCACCTAAAAAAAGCTAAACCTATGCAAAGTTGGCATCATGCAACCTAACATGTAACAAACCAAAAGCCCAATCGATAATTAATTTTTATTTGGCCAAGGCAAAAGTTATTATGCACAAAAGACTCTTTAAATTCAGAAGAGTTTCTATTCAAGTGAAACAAATCAAGAAAATATGGTTTTTGAATTCAACTTAGCCGAATATCTCATCTAAATTTCAAAAAGATGTTGACTTGGTAGGACACCTAAGCAAGGAAACACAAATAGACTAATGAAGGAGTCTCATTCAACCAACACAAGATTCATAACCTTTAAAAGCTTCTCACATTTGACCAAACTTCTTTCAAAATTCAAGATCACATCTCAATCTTAAATAAGTTTAAGTTAAAGTAGGATTGTCTAGATTCATCCCCCCTAGGTCGCCTTTTGTATTATAAATAGAATATGCCATTTCACTTGTAAATCATCCAATCGTCCTTTGCTCTAATTTTTACTTTATTTCTCTTAGTTTCTCTCTAGTTGTAATTTCTAAGAAGTTCTTTTATATTTATTTTTTTTTGACTAGAATGATAGACTGACCTAAATTCTTGTTTTCTTTTATTTTCAATATAGATCCAAGTTTCTATTTTCATTTCAAAGCTTTTTTTACTTTTATTTTTCACATACACTATTTCTTTCACAAGCATTTTTATTTACTTTAAAAGCTTTACGTTTTCATTTCCATTGTTGATTATATTATCTTTTACATTCAGCCAACACTCATTTCTTTTACAAAACAATTTATTCTCTTTCAAATCTCATTTACATTTCGATCTTGCTTTTTTTTCTTCTTTTGTATATTCCCCCAGGCCTCATTGCTGCCAAGTAACTAATTAGCTAGCTTGACATTCGGGTCTTACGTTTTTAGCACCTTTATTTTTATTTTTTCATCAATCTTTCATTATTTTGATTTACTAAATATAAAGCTAGAAAAAAATATTTTTGGTAGTTGGTTTCATACTAAAAACATAATTTTCGAAGGAACAATACTCTACTTCATCACTCTTATTACTTGGATGCGACATGTGCACATACAGTCTAAAAAGCAACAATAAAGATTTTGGTACCTTTGTCGGTATTATATTAGTGCTAGAAGACCAATATCAATAACACTTCTTTTTACTTTATAATTTAGATTTTTTTTTTTACTTTTATTTGCTTTATTTTGTTTTAATCTTTTCTTTATTTGCATGAGCAGATTGAGAAGTGTTAATTTAGCCCTATTTGATAAAGAGATTGCAAGAACATTTAGGTAACTTAAACGTGAGCAAACAACCAACCCAATAGTGAATGCAGTAGCTGAAGGTCATAGAACACTTAGGGACTATGTTATCCCCAACCTTGAAAGTTTCCAACCATCCATTTGAAAATCGATAATCCAAGCTAAAACCTTTAGCCTTTAATCATATAAATGGTCTAAACTTTTGTGTAATTTAACGAACTACCACATGACAACCCCAATCTTCATCTCTCTAACTTTCATGAATTATGTGACACTTTTCAATATAATAGAGTTTCTGGCAATACAATAAGACTAAGGTTGTTTTCATTTTCTCTCAAGAACAAAACGAAGAGTTGATTGTGTTCACTCCTTTTTTATTCAATTACAACATGGGATGACTTAGTTTATAAGTTCCTTGATAAGTTCTTCCCACCAGCCAAGACGATAAAGATGAAGAATGAGATAACAACTTTTCAACAATATGATGGTGAGGCACTATATGATGCATGGGAAAAGTACAAAGAAATATTATGAAGTGCCTACACTATGGTCTATTTTAGGCCCATTTATCTATTTTTTCATAAACCAAAGTCCTAGCCTACATCATATGCTTTGAAAAATTCATTCCAATTAAACATGAATACTTGAGTTGAAGAGCTTTCTCTCGTGGAATCACAATAAAACCTATGACCTTTTTATCTTTTTTTCACTTTATAACTACAGGTTTAAACCATTAACATAGTTTGGATGAATTTGGATTATTAAGTATGTGGTTAAACGATCAAGAAAAAAGCATAAAAATATAAGAAAAATGTGGTTCTAGGCTGAAAACCCCAAAATGGGGCAATCTAGAGCATAATTGAAAACTTTGAAGCCAATCTTTATGCTTAAACAAGTAAAAAAAGCCATTATGAAGCAATTCATACTTTTGAAAGATTCAAGAATGTTAATGCTTTGGAAGTTTGAAATCCGTTAAAGGGATTGATTTTGAAAATTTGAACTTTCTTCTTCCAGTCCTAAATGACATTTCAAAATCTTGAACCTATCACTGCTAGTCTTGACATTTTTTAAATTGTCATATTTGGAGATTAAAGAGAGTGTCATGATTTTTCAAGGGATTCAAATTTTTTTAAGAAAAAATTCATGTTTTATTTGTAAGCTTAGATGAAAGAGTATATATATTTTTTGTTCCTTTCAAGTTGTGAAACCTTTTTGAATAAATTGAAACCTTGATGTGCTAAACCATCCAATCCATTTAGAAAGAAATTTGTCACCTCTTTCATTTCTAATAAGAGATGTCAATTTTCAAGAAATTCAAAAGTTACATTTGTTTGGACATTTTATTATCTTTTATTGTAAAATTTAATTATGTGAGGGCAATTTTGTTAGTCATTTTAAAAAATTTTGAGTGGCCAGTCACATATTTTTGTGAAGAATAAGAAAATCATGTTTGGTGTAAAAAAATTATCAAATTCTGAGAACCTCTCGATCTGTTTAGATTCAATAGGAAAAAATATTTTTCATTGAAAAATTAATATTGTAAAAAAAAGAATTTTTTTATAAAAAGAACATAATGGTTTGTCTTTTTAATTTTGCAATTGAGTTCGAAGTTCGTGTTGTTTATTGCATGTGAAAAATGAAATAAAATTAAATGTGTGTTGAAAAATGAAAGGAAAATCAAGTGAGCTTGTTTGAAAAGACAAAAAAAAAAGAAATTGGTAAAGAAATAAGATGAAAATAGGTGAAAAAAAAAAAGAGAATGGTAAGTTGAGATCCTTTTAAAACGAAGTTGAAGACTTATTTGATGGGTAACCAGGAAGAAGCAAAATTGAGAAAAAAATTTCACAAAGGGGTATTTTTAGCATTTACATCTTTCGACGTGCATCTACGTCACCATTTTAAATATTGATGTTTGCATCTATATTGGGGCATTCAAAAAATAATTTTTAAATTTGTGTATATACTTATGGGGCATCTGTTTCTTATATGAACATTAGTATTTGTATTTGTAAGAAACATTTGTATCATGAAAATAAATTTACTAGTAAAAATTTTGTAATTACATTTTTTTAGGTACATTTGCATTATGGAAAAGACATTTGCATTTTAATTACTAGAAATAATTTTGCATCTGTGATCATTTGCATTGATGTAGAGATATTCACATTTTCACCATTTACCTTGAGATGAGACATTTGCATCATAATTACATTTGTCAACTTTGTAAACATTGAGGAAAAATAAGAAATATGGACATTCATTTGAGTTTTGAAAAAAAAAAGATAAAAAATTATCAAGGAAAAAGTTTGTTAAAGAAAAAACAAAAGAAAAAAAAGAGTTTGTCAAGAAAAAAAAGTGAAAAAGAAAAGAAAGGAAAAAGTATCAATAAAAGAAAAAGAGAAGAGTTTGTCCAAAAAAAGGAAAAGTTGCCCTAAAATAAAAAAAGATACATGATATCCAGGAAATAAGAAGAATGAAAAGAGTTTTTCTGAAAAAAGAAAAGTTCAAGATTTTTTTTTGAAAAAATGAGATTTTTTAATATAAGATTTAATATGAGATTTTTGCACTAAATTTTAAAGCTAGTTAAGTTGGCAAGAGATGAGAGTTTTAAGCCTAACCTAGCTGGCACTAAGCTTTAAACTCAATTAAATTGACATGAGATAAGAGTTTTTAAGTCCAATCTAGCTAACACAAAATTTTAAGCCCAATCAAGTTGACACGAGATGAGTTTTTAAGCTTAATTTAGCTGGCATAAAGTTTTAAACTCAGTTAAGTTCGCAAGAAATAAGAGTTTTAAGTATAATTTAGTTGGCACAAATAAGTTTTAAACCCAGTTAAGTTGGCATAAAATGAAAATTTTAAAGTTTCAATGCCTTGTAAGCTTTTTTTCAGATGAAATTTTTTTTAAAGTTTCAATACTTTGGATTAAAAAAACTTTTTTTAGATGACATTTTTAAAGTTGTGGAGCCTTTGTTTAAAGAAAATTTTTGAGATAAGAATTTTAAAGTTGTGGAACCTTTGTTTAGAGGTGTATTCATAAGTGTCAAAATTTGTAAAACCTTTAAGCTTAGTACTAAATCCGAGTAAGATTCGTAAGTCTTTTGAGTTAAATTTGTTTTGGTGTCAAGATTTATAAGACCTCTGGGAATATAGTCTAAGTCCTCTATGCATAATCTCTGAGTTATCGTAATTTATTTTAAAAGTTTGAAGCCTCTGATGAAATGAGTTTTCGTTTCAATCTATTTTCAAAAGTCATTGAGCCTTTTTAAATTAAAACAAAATAAAAAAATGAAATTCAAATATGGTTAAGATAATGTGTTGTTGATATTTGTTCATGTGATTTTCTTTTAAAAAAACTTTTCAAGTGTGTCTAAGTTGATTCATTCTAATGTAGGTTTAGTATATTTATGAGTTTTTCATGTGATTTGTTTGTATTTGATGGTGGTTTTGTGACTTGTGGTAAATTGGTCTATCTAGATAAATTTATTATCTTTTTATCTTTGCTCTAATATTTATTCTAAAAAATGTGCAAAGAGGGACAGTTATAGATACTTAATTTTGTCCGAATTAATCAATATTGTTCTCGAATTACTTTTGAGATTTTGATGTGTCCAATTTAAGGCATTTTGATCATGTTGGGTTCAATTATTATATATATTATTTTATTAATTAATTAAGAAAAAAAAGTAAAAAAAGGGGGAAGAAATTGCTATAGAGGTGAAAATCAACAAGAGCTAAAGTCTAAGCTCTAATCATCTATCACCCTTATTTTTCATGGCCAACCACCTAATCAATTGAAAATAGAGATTGAAATCCCTAAAATTAAGGGATTTGGTCTTAGTTTGAATTTGATAAATTGGTGCTAAAAGACCTGAACAAAAGCTCAATCTCTGAAAAAAATTTAAAGGCCAATTTTAGCAACCACCCTTAATCTATTAACCATCAAGCCAAAAAAAGGAATTCCAACACCCACTACCTAAACCATCGCCTATCACCACAAGTCATACCACTCCCTATTGAATAGTACAATAGCCAGTAGTTGTGAATTTTATACCATCATAACTAGACCTATCATTTGTTGCCACCACCATCAACTCCACCCAATGGTCAAGAAACCAGCAACCCCAAAATACAACATCTAAAAAAAACAACCTAGCCTACCAGCCATATCCCCAGCAAGGGAACCACAACAAATAAACATAAAAGAAACTAAAATCACAAAAACAAGAGAAAAAAAAGAACGTCTCATTTTAAGCATGCTCTAAGTGGTTTTAAGGCTTAGTTTTTGGTGAGGGGAATGGTTAAGCCTAGGGGAATGATATAGTTTAAAGCGCCGATGTTTTAAGTGACGAAATGGGAGTTTTAAAAGGAAAATAGTAGCAACATTTTGGTTCAAATCTAGGTTGTTTAAGGCCTTTTGGTCAAAACCTAGCATAGATTTGAGACGAATAGGTCAAGAAGAGCAAACGATGAAATTTTATGGTTAAAAAGTGACTAGCCAATAAAGGAAGATGGCAATTGGTGGTCATAGCAATGATAGTTGGCCATTAATATTTGGTTTTGAAGTTGGCCTTTGGGTTTTAAAAGATTTTGAAATTTTTTTTGTAAAGTGTTGAAATGAATGAAAAAAAAAAGGTTTTGCTTTATAATATTTAAAAAAAAAAACAAAAATGACGTCATTTCAGAAATGAGAGGATTCATGCACCAATTTGACCTGACCTTGAGGTTTGCGTGCCTGACCCACGATTTGCTCATCTGACTATCCTGGATCTATTTAACTGAAACATCCTTAAACCACCTAAATCATGCTTGAGCCATTCCAAAACCACTTGAACTGACCTGAACCATGCCTGAACCGTTGATTGGTATTTGACCAACCTATTTTGGTATTTTTAATTATTTTTTATTTATATTTATATTTATGTTTTATATATTTATTGAATATATGCATGCTTAAAATTTAAATTTGTTAGAGGATAGGGTATTCATTAAAAATAATAATAGAATTATTAAATAAAGTGTTAATTAAAATCTATTTACATAATAATAATTTTATCATAAAATTTAACAAATTTTAAGAAAAAGTAAAAATGATAAAATAAATAAATAAAGTGATATGATAAAAATATATTTCAAATAATAAATTCTCAAATAGTTATGAATGTGTGACTGATAAATAAAAATCTTTTAAATTCTATTAGAATGATGGTGAATTTTAAAAAAAATCTAATATTTATTTTAAAACTAAAATAAAAATAAAATAATAAACTAGTATTGTGATTTTGTAATTTAATTAAAATTACTTTACGGCATGTGCAATGCATGGAGCAATTTTATTAAATTAAATTTTATATACATATAGTTAGCATTTGTCATATGATTATATAGGCTTCAAAAAAATTATGATCCATATAAAAGTGATACATATATCTAACTTTCATTTCATAGCAAAATTAAACATTTTAAAAAAAAGTTTGTCAAAAAATCTTAAATATATAATGACCAATATTATTGACCAATAAATTATTATGAACCATTATAATGACACCATTAACAATAAATGAATTTCATTTAAGAGGGAACAAAGGGGAGTGATGGTTTGACATGAATGGCATAATTAATTTACTATATGTAAGTTTGCTTTGAGAAATTTCATGAAGGTAAACATATCTTTTTTGAGGTTTTTAAAATTCAAAAGGATATATTTACATCGTTAGTAAATTTTGAATAAAAAAATATGAAATTTTAATTTTAAATATGTATTATAATTTAATCTGTAATAAATAATTTGAGCAAAATTTAATTTTTAAAATTTTGACATTTGAAAAAGATAATAATATATAGTATAAGTTTAGGCTTTTTCATATGTGATATTAAATAGAGATAAATATATGTTTGGAAAGAGTGTATTTTGAGATAAATTTTATCTGATTTAATAAGATAAAAGAGTTAAAATTTTTGAATTAGTCTAATTTTTTAAAAATTCAACTATTTTAAAATTAAGTAATTAATTGAATAGGATTATTTGATATAGAATTAAAATTAAATTATTATTTTATGTGTCAAAAATATATGTTATCCATGTAAGTATCCATATGGTACATAAGATAATGTACTAATATGTGACTCGTACAATTCAAGAATTAATTTTATTTATTAATCAAGATACTTTAATTTTGTAAAATTATTAATTAAAATTTATTATTACAAATAAATTGAAAATATTATATTTAAATACCTGTCAGTACCTAAATATCAATATGTAATGAAAAATTTTATGTTGCTTATAAATAAGAAATTACCTTGGATGCGAAGAAAATTCCTTTACAACATATCCTTCTCTCGTATCTAATGCAGTTCCAAGATTAATAATTTAAATACACATATTCAAGTTACAAACCAGTAAAAAATTAATCTAAAAATTTTTTACTTGAAAAATATTTATTGATTAAGCAAAAATTGCCATTATTACCTCCACGTTATATAATATTTTGGGGCTTAATATTCTTGTGTACTATTCATTTATTATTTTTGGGCTTGAGAAAAATGTGTTAATATAAAAATAAAAATATTGATATTTTAAAATAAAAATATAGTATAGTAATAATAACTATGCTTTTTACTCTAGTTTTTCCATTTTTCATTTAGTATAATGATTATAATAAAAAATAGTACTTACATGATAAAAAAATTATTATCTTAAAGTTTCATATGCCTAAAAAATAAGAAATAGAAGGATCAATGACTTACCGATTATTTGACATTTAACTAGGATTTTTACAAAGTTGGACATATAACACAAAAAATTTTGCAAATGATCAAGTACGTTAAACCAATTTTTTATTCTATAAAATCTGGGCATAACAAAAAAAAAAAAAAAAAACCTCGAGATGCTATTCTAGTGTTCGAACATTGTGATATTGATCAAAACGCACACAAAAAAAAAGTCAAAAATAATTAAGAAATGTGAAGCAAATAAAAGAAGTATTGGAAGTAAACAATAATATTTGAAGATAAAACTAACTCAAAAAAAAATTTACATACTTTAAGTAAATTACAATCTTGATCAGAACATTAAAAAAGTTGAAAATAATTAAGAATTTATGTTAAAAAAAGGAAGAATTTAAATGAAAATAATATAGTTGTTGTGTGATTATTAGAAGTGAAAATATATTTCATATCTAACTTTGCACTTTAATGCAAGTTCAGTCACAGATTAAGAACAATAGACAACAATGATTGACTAACCTAAATATATGAAATCCTGAATCGTTAAGTATATTTTAAATAAATAAATAAATAATATATTAGATGATATAATATGTTTGACTTAAAAAAACAAACAAATATAACAGTATTAATAGGAAATTTATAAATAGTAAAAATATATATGATTTTCAAATTTAAAGAAGATATATATATGTATATTATTAAAAAAATTCATTTAAAAGAGATATACATAAATTATATTTTTTGTCAATATTTTAATATTTATAGTTTTTTTAAAGCCTTTAACTTATAACACCTCTTTGAACATATCTTCACTGTTATCATAGAGTTGTCAATTTTATGATATGTAATGGTACTTAAAATAAATTAAAACAAATAATTAATCTAAATAGTTAAAGTACTATATAGAGAAAAAGTTTAAAAGTTAGTAAAACCACATTGATTTGACTTAAAAATAAATGTCTTTTAAAAGATAGTATTTGAATTTTGAATTTAATATATTGATGATAAGAATGAGTTGGTTTTTTTGCATGGTTTAAATTAGGATAAAGTTTATATACAAATTGAAATTTGAAAGACTTAAATAAAATTAATTTTAAAAATTTTGAACATCGATTAAATCATCTGGTAAATAATTGAAAAAGATGCTTACTTGGTTGCATATTTAAAATTATTCTACTTCATTAAAATAAATTATACATATAAAATTATATGTAAGTTTTATTAGGTAATATTATATGTTTTAATATATATATATATATATATATATATATATATGATTACAATGGTTTTAACTTTTAAAAAAATTATTTTTTGTAATTTTAACAAATGGAAAGATACTTAAAAAGTATTGAAGCAACTAAATTTACTTAAAAAAAACCTAGTCATCTTTACAATACTCAACAATATTGGAAGTAAAATCATATTAAAATTAATTTAAAAAATCTACTCATGATCCTAGATTTCGTACTAAAATTTTGAATTATATTAATAATTTATTATCTCCACTTAATAAAATTCTTAACTCCAACACAGCTATTGGAATGTTTTTCTCATGGGAGGTTCAATATTTCTCGAGATGATTTCATTAATTATCAATATTGAGTTATTCTTTTAATTTAATCCATGTATTAGTTTATACTAAAAAAATCCATTACGAATTCATGTATATATATATATATATATATTCATTCTCTTCTTTCCTTTAATTATTTTATATAATCCACTAATTTTTCTTAGGATATCTAATGGATAGAATTTGAATATTTAATTTTATTTTTATGAACATTCTTTTCCTAGAATACTTCATCTTGTATCTCCCATTATATAAATTTAAGTTATATATATGAAAAAAAAAGTACAAGTAATCAAAATTTCAGAAGATGAAAAGTGATGTAAAAGAAGTGGTTGGTAGGTCAACATCTTCACTTAAAATTTATGTATTTGAGATAACCTCAAATTGAATTTGACATAATTAATAGAATCTATCTATTTTTAATAAACTTAATTAAAGCATGTATAATAATATGTTTATTCAATCATCCGAATTTTGTATATTTATATGTTTGAATAGGATGATCAATATATATATATTTGCCAACAAACATATTTGAAACCTTGGGTCTCAGTCAACTTTGCTGATTCATAATTTTGGCTTAAAAATTATAGATGGTCCAAAAGTTTGACAAGTTTTTCAATTTTATCTGTTTACATATTTATTATTTTATAAAATATGTTGCAATCTAAAAATGAATGAAAATATTGTAAGTGTTAAGATTTAAATCGTAGATCTAATAGATGTTATGTCTTAAAAGTAATTATATGAACTAATTAAATTAAACTTCAAATTTATTATAAAATTAACTTATATATTTAGTTTACTAATATATATATATATATGTATATAATTAACTTGAACCCCATCATTCCATTTTTTATATTTGACATTTTATTTATTTGTTTGATAATATTATCACTTTTTCTTTTGATTTAGTCTAAACCCTAATCCACCTTCTATAAAATAAAACATAAAATAGCAAATGGATCAAGTTGGTAATCAATACTACCTATATAAAAAGGATCCCTTAAAGGATTTGACCTTGACACTTGTCTTTTTTCTTTTTCACTCACTGTTTACTTTGCTTAACCTAGATAACTAAACTTAAAACGTGTTGACCATCTTGACTTTTTTCTTTCAGCTTCCTTTTTACTTCTTTCAAATGTACCGTCTCCTTGATTCTTTTCTTTCCCTCGTCGATTACTTTCCCTCTATTTCCCTTGATCTTTCTTTCAATCACCTCTTCGACTCTTCCTTTTCCAATGCCAATCAATCTCTTATCATCGATCGCGCTTATGAACTCGATTCCCTCTTTTTTCATGCCATCAATTGCTTTGCTCAAAAACATGCTTTATATGATGACTGCATTGCCTAGGTCTTCTCACCTGATCTCACTATCAAGGTAAAACCTCAATTATCTTATGTTCTACTTTTTATCGGTTAGTAACTTTCGGATTGTTTGTTTTCAGCCATTTTGTGTCAGATTAATTGTCAACATTTTAATATCGTTATCATTTTGTATATTTTTTGTGCTAGGTTGATTGATTTATATTTTTTTTTACTAATAATGGAAAATGGTTTGTATAAAATTTTTTTTTTGTTTTGCATGTTGTTCGAAAAGGGGTTTTTTATTATATATATATTTTTCAGGTTTTATTGAAGGTTCTTGGTTGGTTAAACTTGAGGTGAGTGTTCTTTTAGTATTATTGATTTTTTTTTTTTGGTCTATGCTATGTTTTTAAGTCATTACATGAAGGGGACATTGTTAAAGAACTTAAATGTTATAAGAGTAATTGTTGTGTTACTTTCAATCTATTATTAATTATCTTAAATTAGTTGTTGTTGTTGTATTGTGTCACTTTTTTTTTTTTTTTTTACTTTTTTAGATTGTTGATCTATTATTTTTTGTTTTCAAGTTGTTATATTATTTTTTTTCATTTTGGCTCTTTGTATATATTTAATGGTTGTTTCATCTATTGGGTATAAGCTTTTGGCCATGGATTGTGTTGTTCAAGCGAAAGAAAATATGATTAGGAGATTAAAAAGGCTACGGTGTAATACGTTGACAAGCTAGGATAAGATTACTTTAGATGCATTTCCTCAGTCTGTTATTAACCAACATGGGATTGATAGGCTTTTTGGTCAAGCCAAAGGTAAGAGTGTTATAAGATCGAATAATGTAAAGGTTAGTAGAAGAACAATTTTAGCTTAGGATGATAGTTTAATAGGGTTTACCAGTGATGTTTTAGGGGATGTCAACAAAAGATGATAGATCATATAATGAATTTATGGAAACAGAGGATATCATTTGAAAATAATTCTTTATAGTGCATTTGCCATCAAAGAAAAAATCTTTGTGAAAAAAAATAAAAAATTGTCTGCTCATCTCAATTGGAATAATCGTAAAAAATACATGGTTTTTTTTTGGCATAGCTTTTTTATCTTTTCTTTTTTTGTTTTTGGCAACTTTATAAGAAGGGTTTACTTTTTTGGACACTTTTGATTCCTATTTTCATTTTGCTTATATAGGAGAAATCTATTTACTGTTAAATTTAGTGATCAAATTTTATGTTGATCTTGATATTCAAAAAAACGAGTGAGCTAAAAGAATGGTAATATGAAATTTATGATCCTGCACTTCATTTTTATTTTTAAAAAATATGTATCAATTTATTTTTCACATTGCTTCTTTGCTGACACATGTTTGGTTAGTTATAAAATTGATCCAATACAAATTCATTTAGGTGGGAATTCAAAAATTTTCATGTTTAATACATGGTTACTTGGTAATGTAAATTTCCTACCATTTTGGTTCCACCTAAAAATGGCTACTGCAAAATTTGACTAAACAAGGAACCATCCCAATACAAATATATGCTAGTTGCTTGTGGATTCTCACGTATTATATAGATAATCTAAGTAAAATGTAATTCTCATGAACAATGGGTGGGTACTTCTTATTGAATGTAAGCTCCAAAAGAAAATTTGGATAGCAAACAAATAGTAAAAAGTAATGACTTGCAAATTATAAGGATCGCCATTTTTCAATATGTTTGGCTGAATTCTAGCTCATTAAAGTTACTGTATTTGATTATATTTTAAATGTTGCTGACTATTTGAGGATAGATTATAGATGATTGTATTGATTGGGAAGGACAAAGGAATTAAAAGGTACAGTTTCATTGCAATTTTACTTCCAAACATTAATTCATAATATAATTCGATTGTGTCATTATGATGATTTTTTCAGCTACCTTTGATATTTATTTAATATTAAATGGTTCAGGTGATAAAAAGCATACCTTAAAGTGTTGTCTAGCTCTTTGCTTATGAAACTTATAAGGTAATAAAAGAATATGTATAACCTAATCTTAGCATGGTACTCACATTGTATTCACAGATGGAATTAGTCATTTGATTTTCATTTTTTATTAGTCTAAATATTGTGGTAAAGTCATATAGAGGAAAATTTGCAATAACTGCTGGATTAATAATTTAACATACTTTTTGTTATAAATGTTGATTCTCAATTGGTAAGATAGTTTCAACAAATTTCTTATATAAGCTTCTGGGATGCTTAAGATTGTTGCCAATTTTTCTCGGTAGGTAATAATTTTGTAGCATTGCTCCCCCACCTACAAAAAAAAAATAGAAAGAATAAAAGTAAGAGAAAATAAAAGAAAGAAAAAAGGAATAAAACATTTGTTTAAAAAATCTCTTTCATGAAGAATTATTTTAAATGCAGGCAAATAAGGATTGCAACTATTATAGTTATGATACTAAAAAATTTAACGAGGTGAAATGTGTGCGCAAAGACCAAGTTTTTATAGTGTATGACCTATTTTTAAGATTATTATGGTTAAGTAATCTATTTTCACAAAAATATTAATTCTTCACATTTTCCAATGGGTATTGATTTTTCACCATTTGGTTGAAAATTTTGTAACTAGATTTTATGATAGAATAGTGAGTTTTCTTTTTTTCTTTTTTCTTTCAATTCTACGAGAATTGTTTCTGTTCACCAATGATGTTGTTGGTGTCTTCTATCTACAAGTTAGAATTTTCTAGTATAATGGTGGTCACAATCGAAAAATCTATCATACAAAGAGAATGCAAAGGTTCAGTTTCCAATTATTTAGATAATAAGGATCTTTCGGCTTATTAAGTATGTTTTCTTTGTTTTTAATTGTTTTTCCTCTCCTTTTAGGGTATTTTACGTGAATATAGCTGTGATGCCGGTTATATCATTTCGGGTAGTGATGACACCAACCTTAGGCTCTGAAAAGCTAAAGCATTAGAACAATTAGGAGTAGTAAGAATCTCTTGATTTGACATGATTCATTAGACTTTGTATATTTAAATCATATTTCTTACTGCAAGCTAACTGAGAATTTGTTGAAACTATCTTACCAATTAAGAGTTAATATTTATAACACAGAGTATGTTAAATTGTTAAATTCCCGGTGTATTTGACTTGGCAATGAATTTTGAATTAAATGCCTAAATTGGTGTTATTGTAAGATTTTCTTTCAATTTGTTTGCTACAATTTTCTTGGGGACTTCTTCTCAAGGATGTTTCACGACTAGACAATAATGGTATGGATAAATCAAGCATGTTTAGAGATTTTCTCTTTGCAAGAATCAAATGTTTGTACTTAAATATATATGTTATCTGATAAAATCCCATTTGGAAAATCAATTTGTAACAACTCATGAACTTAAGTTGTTAGTTCTTGATTATTGCAAGAGAAAGAAGCTGAATTGAAGTTGGCAAAAGCTTAGGAGTTAGGAAAAGTAGAAATGGTTGCAGTGATTGCAAATGAGAAAGCAACACAGATTGAAAAAATGATTGAAGCAAATCTTCATGTAAGCTGTGGAAATTTTTTTAGTGCAAAACTGAAAAAAAAAATGCTTAACTTTTAGGATGAAAAAATAAACTAAAAAAATGCTTTTCATTGATATTTGATAAAATATGGAACAAGGAAATTTAAAAGTTATCCTACTAGATTTTTCTCATATGATGGGTTGGAATATAAAATCGTATGGCTCTTACTTAAAGACATTATAGAAGTTTAATTGGTACCACGTATTTTTGGAAAAAAAAATGAAAGCCAGAAAAGTTTAAGACATATTGTTTGATTTGTAATGTACCAAATCAAACATGAACAATTACTTGAGGACGAATGAGTGTGACTTCAATTTAAAAAAGAGTCTCTTAAATTGGAAACTATTTATATTTATGAGTTACAAACAATAATTGTAAATGCATTTATCGATTTATTGTTTGTTAGTTGTTCAAATGAATTTGATATTGGAGTAATCAACATGTATTATTATGCTTCATATATGCTTAAGTGCAACTCAAAAATGGTGAATATACTTAAGCAATAAATACTTGGATTCAACTTGACTTAGTAATTGACGCCTACGACAACTCAATGGTATGGCATTAAATTATCCTTATTTACTTACAGTAAGTAAATTATGACTTTGAAATCAAGTTTTAAGATATCATTATTTCTTCAAACATTAGAAGGATATTTCGGCAATTATAGAAGTTACTTAAAATGAAATTATAGAGTTGTAAATGTATGATTGTAAAATTGTCTCCTAATTTCTTTTTCGGTTGGTGTCTGCATAATTTATATGGTTATTGAAGGACAATCATCGAAGAAGTTCCATGACACTATCTCCAACAGCAATTGCAAATAGATAAAACAAACATATTTCATTATAATTTTTTGCATTTGTTCACTTTGTGCTATGTCACCTTCCCAACTTCAATTCCATTGCTGGTGTCTCTTTGACAGCTACAGTGATGTTCTTAAGGTATTAAATCCTTTCATAAGCTATTTAAGATAAATTAAACAGAACAAAGGGTAGGAATGGCATTAGCAATGCTTATAGTTAATTACATATATTACGTTAACTTTTACCTTAATCAAATATTAATTTAATAAAATACTATAAATTAACATAATAAATCAGACGAAGTCGGACTTCAATTCCTAGTAAGAAAAGAAAATATTTGTGGTGGTCCAAAAGTAGTCTTGTTATGATCAATGGCATTTTAGAAATGAGGATTGAGAAAATCTTGAGATTACAATTTTGATGACATCAGCATAAAGTTTCCATATCCAAAGCAAACAATTTAAAATCTGTCTGTTTGTGGATAAAGTATTAACTATAAAAACGAAATCTGTAATTGAAAATAGTAAAAAAAAAAGACATTAAATTAATTAAATAAAGATTTTTTTACGTGTTCACGTAAATTTATTTTTTTTAAAATGTAAAACTTATTCCAGAGGTTTCCAATTTGGAATGAAATTGCAACCAAATGATAAAATTTTGATTTTTTCTTGTTATTTGAAATTGTTAAGAATTAATCTTAATTATTTGAATTAAAGATTTTAGTATTCTCTAAATTAGATAATTTATATATTTATATCATATTTTTATTTTCTCAAACACTTATAAAATATGAAAAATTATTGTATTAAATTTATGTCAATATGTTAAATATAAAATATATATTTTTATTGTTATCAAATCTATATACAAATTTTGTAAAAATTTTAAACAATATAAATTAGGTATAAATTGTATTATTGAAACATTTTTTTTGGTTCACGTCATTATGATTATGTTGGTCACCATACCTTGTTTAGAATGATCAGATCTAATACTAGTAGACCTCGCACGCATTGTTGATTAAAAGCTTAATTTTTTTTTTCTAATCTTATGTTCAAAAAAAGAAAACTACATTTTAACAAGTGGACCATTGATAACACAGCTAAGTCTCCTAGAATTGTTCCAAATATGTATACATACATCAGTTAACTAGAAGAAAATTATTAGTTGAATCACATGGAACGTCTCCTTTCCTTTTGATTTCTCGAATCCAAATTGGGGAGCTGCCATATACATCCCTGTCCCCATATATACCCGAATAAACAATGCCCAGAAACCATAAGCGTCTTTATGTATCTATGTGATGCGAGACATTTTTTTATGGGGTGAAAGAACATTCGAGCTCCATTTTTTTTATATGTTGAGACTGGAATTTAATTCAAAATTTTTAAAAAAATGTATCAATTATTAAATCAAATATTTTAATGTAATGTTTGAATTCAATCTAAAGGGCAGAAATCAAGAGTCTATCATCATATTTACAGAGTAAAAGTTTTTTAAAAAAATGATGTTGATTGATGAGTCTAACGGTGTAGAATATTAGGTCATCAAATTTTTAAAATTTATTAATACCTTTGAACTTTTCTAGTCTTTTTGAAGGGCATATGTTTATTTAATTTCTGTTTTATGCATGGATGGTTGAACAAAAAACTCAAGTGAATTTCCATTTTTAGTGTGGCTAGATCAAGGGGATATTAAAAAATAAAATTTAAATGAAATATTTTGACAAATCAATTAATTAAATATCTTTTTATTGCATTTCAACATATAATAATATTTTATCATGTAAAACATAAAATTTTAAAAAATAAATGGGTATTATTATTTTTTTAATAAATATAATTTTTGAAGTAAAATGTTTAAAGTTAAACTTGCCATTGAAATTCTTGAAACAACAGGCATTGTTACTCGTATACCGTATACCTATTATAAAGTGAAAGATTAATTGGATCGTCCTCATCTCAATACCCCTTCTTTCGTTTTGGGCTTTTTGATGCTTACATGTTATTACTTTATTTGGGTTTGGCAGTTGGTTCAAACTACTTTCTTTTTCACACGCTTTTCCATTTTTTAATATTTAGTAGTCTTTTCATTTTAAAATTTCACAAATAAATCAAGCATATGTACATTTAATTATTATATTAATCTATTAATTTTTTAATTTATAATTTATTAAAACATGTATTAATATTTTAATATCATTTGTAAAATTAAAATTTTAGAATCCTAAAATTTTAAGTTTAAATTTCATTACGTATAATTTTAATTATCTAATTATATTCTAATTTGCTAATTGATTATTCAGTATAATAACTGATTATTCAATTAATTATTATGTAATATTATATTATAATTGTAAATTTTTTTGTATTTGTAATTTTTTTTTAAAATAATAAATGAATAGGATGATAATTTTTTTGGATTATTATTTTATAAATTATGTGTCAATTATCCTGTGTTCGAAGTTTAAAAATTATATATTTTCATAATTTTTAAATATAGATAAAATTATATATATGTACATTTTCAAATATATATATATATATATGTAGAATTTATTAGTAGCATTTAGTTAGGTGAGACGCACATGAAATCACTACCATCCACAACGCAACGTGAGTAGTTGGTATCTTGGTATTTGTTTGTTTTCAGAAATGCTCCATTCACAAGCCAACAGAAAAAATAGAATAAAGGGCAAAAAAAAGCCAAAGCGGAGAGCCTTGAGTCTAATTCTGAGGCTCTTCCACGCCAAAACTGAGAGAAGAAACACTAAAGATGGGAGTGATAAAGACTTCCATAGGAGATGCCCTGTTAACATCGATGTGGGTGTTTAGCATGCCACTGCTAAGGATTTTCACAGGCAAAATAGCCACTTTCCTCGGTGTTCAAGCCCTGCCTTTGGCTGCTCTCTTCATCACCACAAGTTTGATCAGTGCTCTGGTGTCTATCTTCACCTTGATTGGAGACGCTTTTGGTGGTGCCAGCTTCAACCCCACAGCTTCTCTCACTTTCTACGCTGCCGGTCTCAGTAAAGACTCCTCCCTCCTTTCCATGGCCGTACGTTTCCCTGCTCAGGCTGCTGGTGGAGTTGCAGGTGTCAAGGCCATTTTGGGAGTGATTCCAGGGGAATATAGGAAAATCATGAAAGGACCTTCCCTGAAAGTGGATTTACATACTGGGGCTATAGCTGAAGGGCTGTTGACTTTTGGGCTTAGCCTTGCTCTCCTTATGATTCTGTTTAGGGGTCCTAAAAACCCATTGCTTAAGCTTTGGTTAATGGCTTTATCAACTGTGGGATTGGTCAGTGCAGGTTCCAAATACACTGGACCTTCCATCAATCCTGCCAATGCTTTTGGATGGGCGTATGTTAACAATTGGCATAATTCTTGGGAACTTTATTATGTTTATTGGATTGGCCCTTTGATTGGGGCAACTTTGGCTGCTTGGGTTTTCAGATTCCTGCTTTCTCCACCACCAACGAAGGAGAAAAAAGCTTAATTTAGCTCAGTTGTTTCCAATTTCTAATAAAATTGTTAGCTTATTGGTGATGTTGTGATGATCTTATTGTTGATCTAATCATATATCCAATTAAAAGAAAAAAAGTTTTTTCCATAATTTTTTTCCCATAGAGGTTTGATTTGGATTATTAATTTGATAAATTGATTGAGTGAGATTGTTTTTTTTTAGAAGAATTTGAACTTTTTATATATAAAATACGTACATAAATCATTGAATCAAAATGCTTGATTGATTGAATGATGAAATTGGTTTTGAACTTAAAAACAGTTTATATGAAATAGCAGTCCATGAAATGCCTATCAATTTCACGAGAAAGGCTAAAAAAAAAAAAGCATCAATTATAAGTGTAGTGGAAATAGATTATTCTTCAATCTCATATATAGTAAAACTCCATTAATTTTTAAATGAGATTCCCTGAAAATAAACAGACTCATTGCAAATTAATTTGATGTAAATGCATGCATCTATTCTATAAAAAAGTGGGTTTTTAATTTCCACCGATACTCATAAAACCTCCTATAAAAATCTCCCTTCATTCGAGAAAAGAAATATTCCGTCATTGGAAATGGCCCGCTCAGCTACCAAAGTGAGTATGATCGTTATTTCTCTTACCAAAGATGAAACTCCTGTTCTTTCGAGACTGCAAGCTCCAAATGGGATATAACTAAAGAAATAATATAAAATCCTCATATACATACATAAAAAGTTAAATAAGAATATTTATTTAAATATTAAAGTATGGAAACTTGTTTAAATTATTTAAAATTTAAATGATTTATTTAATAAGCTCGACCTTAGTTTATCTAAAAATATTAATGAAATAAATACTAATTAAATAAACTAATAAAAAAATTATTTCAACAAAATTTGGATTATTTTATATTTAAAGTATTTGAGATTCGAGTTATTTCAACCACCTCTTTTTTAAAATTTTGATCAATTCAAGTTTGGTGGTTTGAGTTTGAGCTTCTTTGAATGAGTTTTTGAGTTTGGATTGTTTTGGTTACATCTAAAAAGAGTAAATCACCCTAGTAATTAAATTATTGCATATATTTTTACCTACTTTTTTTGTAATGTATATGTGTGTGTGTCGTTTTTTTTTTTTTTTTCCAATATTGTATGAAACAAGTGTTATGATTTCCTATAGGACTAGCAATTTGTGTTAACAGGTCTTAATCATGTAGTTTGTAAAAGCAAGGGTATAATATATAAATACAAACATGAGCACAACAAGTTTATCACACAACAAAATACACTTAAATAAGGTTAATACACGATTAATCTATTCAAACATGATTAATATACTTAAACAAAAATAAAAATTATTTTAAATATTAAATATATTCAAACTCATTTAATCAATAAATTTAAATGGATTACATTTGTTGAGTAATAAAAAAAATATGTTCATACGATTACTTAAATGTGTATAATTGTGTCATACTCGAAACAATTTTACAAAATCCTAACCAGATTAAGTCAATATTATGGTAGCTAGAGGTGTCCATACTACCGGCGTGACACCTTAAATTTTTTGTACAAAGTCCGTCCATTGTACATCATTTAGGCAAATTTAGTTTAAATTTATTAAGGTATTAAAAATTAATTTTATATTAATATTTTAATATTTTTATTAAAAATATATATTTAAATTAAAATTAAATAAAAATTATTTATTTGATAATAGAATACTTTCACAAATTGAGTCACGCTTGAATGTTCTTATCCAAAGCTCGAGTTAGATCGAACCAGACTTACAAGCATCACAGATAGCTTAGCTCATAGATAGATTTAGAGGTAGCGAATTGTGTTCAAAATTATTTGATTTAATTTTAAATTTGATGATTATGTTATTTTTTAAAAAAATACCAGATAAATTTAAATAAAAATTTTATGAGAAAGTTTCCAAAAAGAATAACATCGAATTAAGGGTAAATGCTGAAATGAGAAAAAAAAAAAAGAAAGTTATTACTAAAAGGACTGAGTAAAATCGTAAAAATCTAATTATAAAAAGAAATTTCTAAATTTAAATGATTTTTTAGATTATGTTCATAAAATTCTTTATTAAAAACAATTAATTCAAAATTAAAATAAAAAAATATGGAAATATGGAAAGATTGAAATAACGATAAATGTAGCGTACAAAATTTAAAGAAAAATTAAATGTTTTGATACTTTTAAATTTAAGAAACGAAGCAATCTGGTCACGAGCTGCTTGTGTAGTGTTTTTTTATGATACATAAGAGGTAGTAGCTTGACAATAACATAAAAAGTTACAAATGTCTTTTTATAGCAATTTAGGATGTCTAATTACGTTTCACTTTCCTTCAAAATATTATTCTTTTCTTTTAAATTTCACTTTGAACGGTAACAAATTTAGTACAAATTATCACCAAAAGTAGCAAGAATTCCTTAGGCACTTGAAAGGGTTAGCTTCGGTTAAATAGTTTTTCCAACAACAGAAAAATTAAAATTAAGAATGGTAATGAAGCGAATATTCATTATTTTAAAGATATTTATATCCAATTTTTTTTAATTTACTTTTAATTAATAATAAATAAAGATTATTTTTTAAGATTTGAAACCTTTCATAAGCGTAAAATTTATATATTTTACATATGTAAATGAATAATAATTTTTTATACAAATTTAGATATATGATATTATTTATTAAAACTTAAACGAATTTAAATATCTGATATTATTTATTAAAACTTAAACAAATTTAGATATTGAATATCAATAAAGTATTATATGAATTCTATCTAAATTCGTTACAGATAATAAACATAATTTTTAAATTCATTAGTTATTAATTTATAAATATCTCAATCCAATATAAATATATCAAATAATAAAAAATATTTGCTTATTAACTATCCATTATCATCCCTAACTAAATTCTTACTTTGGCACCTTTAAAATTTCATTCATTATGTGGCCCTTCTTTGGCAAAATTGTAACCTATCAAAATTTGCAATGATTTGTTAGTCGGATATAATTTAGATTGGTTTCTTTTTTGGTACTGTAAATTTAAAAAAATCTGGATATATATATATATATATATGTATTTGTGTGTGTGAAAAATATGAATTAGTGTGCGCCCATGCATATTTAGGTAGATAAAACTAAATTTGTATGGATCAATAGCTAGTCTATACTCTATAATCTATGATTTATTTATAATCTATTATATATAGTCTATACCAATAAAAAAAGTCTCCTAAAGAATCTTCTCTCGATAGGTGTCTAATTTATAAAATTACTATTTTGCCATCGTTGATTAATAAAAAATTAATGAAGCTTAAGTTACTAGACCCAAAAAATAAATTAGACTGTTTCAGTTTATTTGATTTACTCATCATTCTGTTGTTTCCTTATTAAAATAAAAAACAGTCGAAATATCTAGACATGGGCAGAAGTGAAGAAGTTAGTAGGGAGAAGTAAAAAAATAATAATAATAAAGGAAAGGAAAAAAAACAAAGAACATCCAGAGAAATTTAGTCCATGAATCAATTGCATCAGCCTTGCATATTAATTATTCTCAACCCTCAACTTATCCTTAATATAGGGAAAGGAAGAAGTGCCAGGGTAGGTATCTTGAGTTATCACCGTCCATACAATAGCCGCGCAGCAACAACGGGTAGTCGTTCCACCACCAGCTTCTGCGGCAAACATTTTGCAAGCCAAACTGGTTATTTTCGTGCATTTTCAAGTAATTGGTATTAATGCCTTTGTTTTATTTTTTAGGAAATTGAAGTTTGTTGTTGTTATGATTGTTTTGATTCTAGTAAGTTACCAAAATTTTGCTTTTATATCACTGTATATTTACTTATTTATTATTTTTAAAAATCAATTTTATTTTCTTAATCTAATAGTTACCACTTCAACAAAAATCACTTATATTTTTTGCTGATGCAATTTCTATTTTAGACAGCTCATTCATTGTGAGAAAGTTGAATTTGAGAATAAAGGTCTCTCAATAGTTTAGCCATTTTCAATCAACTGATGATAATTTCTTAAATTTTTTTATTCATTTTATTGTTTTTACATTAATATTTTATCTTATAAATATTTTTGGTTACATATGTATCGTTATTTGCATTTGATACTCTATCTTAAATGTGAATCACTATGATTAATGTTTTTTCACTACGGTTTTTGTTGATATTTACAATCTTCTTTGGTTTTCTTTGCTCTAGGAGGATTAATAATTTTATATATAAAGTTGTGTTGTCTCTTTTGTTTAGATTTTAGTTTTGCATTTGTATACTATGGTTTATAATGAATAATAAGTCAAAATAGGATTAGAAGATTAAAAAAATTAAGATTGAATAGATTAAGGCTATATTTAGTCCCTATTCAGCATATCAAAAGTAACGAGAAAAAAATCAAAATGTTTATTTTAATCAAGCTAGGAACAACCGGATTGCTAGATTAAATATAATTATATCTGATAGATTAAGATGTCATGGAATTTCTCCGCCTAAATTCTTCAAATTCTATTAATTCACCTACCATTACTTCACCATGACGATGAGTTCTGTTAGTTTCTAATTTATACAAAAGTGATTGTGTAGGTCTATCCTAGGTTAATCTTTTCCTATTTTTGTTGGATTAGTTCTCCTATTACTTTTTTATTGACTTTAATTACTCATTACTGGTCATTGATGCCTTTGATTACTCATTACCAATATTTCTATCCTTGTTGGATTAATTCTCATATTATAGATAAAAACACTATATTTCTATCTATAATTGTTTTTCGATTAGTCCAACTAAAATTTATTGTATTTCTATATATATGTTCGAAATATGTGATAAACAAAACAAACATATGTGAAACACATATAATTTAGTATTTTGAGATTTTTAATGTCTTTTTTTTTTTTCAGAGTTAGTGCTATAGAAGTTTTAAAAATATTGCTTTTTAGATTTAATCATAGCAAGTACATAACTCCTAAATATTTTGGATATTTGGGAAGTCATTTTGTGATTTATAGTGCTTAGTTAATCTGTAATTTGATTGCTTATCCCAAATATAATATGTTGCTTTTGCTTTACCATTAATCGTTCGCAAGTAGGATGATTCTCATGTAGAGGATGAAAGGCGTACTCTAGTTACATTTCTATTCGCAAGTTTTTTTCTTTTTTTTTTTTTTTTTGCCAGTTAATGAATTCAAAGTGTGTTTTCTCTTTTTGGATGCTTAATAATGAATGGAATCTATTTGTGCTCCAAAGTAGAGTTGATTATTGGTATACCTTTTTGTTCTAAGTGTCATTGTTAGCAAAACCTTTTTCATATAATTGTTTTATGTGGATTGCTCTAAATCCTATCCATTTGCTTTTGCTACATGCATAAATTATGCATTAGTATGAAAATTAGTTAGCAAAAGGGTTGTACTCGGAATAAAGACTTTTTTATTTACATATTGTATTTTTTTGTAAATCTAAATAGTTTAATTAGTCATTTTTAAGATGAAATACTTATATATGAGTTTAAAAGCTTACACTTGATTGGAGAACATGAATAGAGCACACCTAATTGTCAACTTGGTTGATTTTTGTAAAAAAATAAGGAAAATTATTATTTTCCATGCTAATGTTGATATTCTGAGTGTAATTGCCATTTCTAACTTAGTTGTCTCTGTTTTATTATAAATCAAATCTTGAGGGAAGCTTTTTTGGAATTGGATATGCAGAAAAGATCATATTAATCCTATGTAGCTATATTAAGTCTCTTTTCGTTTTTCTTTTTCATTTTGTTTATATCTTTCTATTAGTTAGTACTTTTCTCCTTTTAGTATGAAACTAGAACTTCATGTTTCAACCAATGCATAAGAAACATTAGCTTTTAATCTCTCTCTAAATTGTAATATTTCTTTTGTATTAATGCTTATAATTTTTTAGTACATATATGCAAATATAATATATTCAAATATTTTTAATTTTATCTTTATAATACATGATAGAAAAAATATTAATCTCGAGCAACCCCAAGCGAAGCGAGGGGCACAACACTAGTCTATACTATATATTGAAAAGAATCCCTTAAGGATTGTTTATTTGACATTTGCCAGCAATTACTTAGTTGCTTTTGATAATTATTATTATTATAGTCTTATTAATTAAATGAATAAGCAGTTTTAATGCTTAATTGGGTTTTCAAGTCTTCATTTTATTTTAGATTGGCTTCAATAAATGGGCTATGGGAATTGAATATGGATTTTTGGATTTTATTTTGTTATTTAATTAAATGTTAAAAAACCAAATAATTTTGCCTAAAATTTTCTCAAAAACTTTAGGAAAAGGAAAAGAATAGATATTTGCTTAGAAGCTTCGAGAGAGAAAAAAAAATAGATAGAGATAAATGAAAAGAGAAATAGGAGAAAAGCCTAATATTTGTTCACCTTTTCATTTTTTCATAAAACTTAGACGTAACTTTCATTTCTAGGTCACAGTTGTTGGTGGTTATAGATAATCCTTCCATCTTTTTTCTTTTCCTTTAATTCTTCTCTCTCTTACACCATTGGATCTCTTTCCTCTTATAAAACCCTTAACCATTTTCTCAAGCCTTTAGAAATTTGTTTATTTCAATTATTTTTTTATTAGTTTAATTTGTAATTGGTGTTTTCTAATAGAAAATTTATTGTCTATCAAGAACTTGGAATCTTGTTGGTAATATTGTATGCATTCTTTTAAGGATAAATTTTTATTTTTTTCTTTATCATAAGATAATTTCTTTTTCTTTTTTGATTTTGTGAAGGATATTTGTTTTTGCTTTTGGTTTTTAGTGAAGGTTTTTAAAGGTTTGATCTTTTAAAAAACTCATAATTTGTGAGATGAAATTGCTTTAAAATTTCAATTATTTCTTGATTTATTTTTTTAATTTTGGGTGTTATTGTTATTTAGAGTTATTGAGTATTTTGGACATTAGTAAATATGTTTTTTTATTTATAATTTTTTATCAATTAAATTCTTCTTTTTTTATAAAAATATGTGGAATTCTTTTTTTTTCCTTTTTTTACATGTTTTAAGTTTTGTTCTGTTATGTTAATGGTTTCATTTTTTAATAAGATTTTCATTTAGTTTTGCTCATGACTTTTTTTGGATGATTAGATTCACATCTTTTTTTGCTCTTCAAGCTGCAGGTACTTTTTTTTTTTTGTCAGTTATTTTGTTGTAAAGATAAATGTTTACATGGAGTGAATGATGTGAGGAATTAAGAATAAACAAATGGGTATGCAAACATCCATTTTTTAGTAAATTGCAAACATATTGAGTTCAAAAGGAAACTTGGACCTTTATTAAAGATGTTAAGTATATGAGAGTTCCATGTTCATATTTGAAAATTTTATTTTTTATTTCTTATAAAAATAAAAACATTGGATTCTTCTGATTTCAACATCGATACAAAAATTAGGTTGTGTTGTAAGAAATAGGTAATATTTGACACCAATATGTAATTAAAGTTATAGTTGTTATTATAAAGTAAATATGAGAATTTATGTTATTATAACACTATTATAATATAAATACAAGAATATATGTTCTTTTATAGCTATAATTTATCAATTATGTATTTTATGTAAATTTGATGGTTATTAGGAATCTCTTAATTTTGTTTGGATTGGTTAGTTTGTGATTTAGTTTTTAGCTTGCATTCTTAGAATTATTAAGAAGAAATATAAAGTTAAATGTTAAAATTAAAGTGAGTAATAGTAATTTTTTGTTCATTTTATAGTGGGATTAGGTGTTTTTAGTTGTTAATGAGACCTAATTCTTACCTTTCAATCTAAAGCCAAAGAAGAAATTTTATTGAAATTGACATTAATAAATCCTTTTAAGACCGTAGCTGGTGTGTTACACATTTAGGTAATTGTAGTGATTAATACAATAATTTGTTGTTAGGAAACATTTATTAAATGTAGTGAGAAAAATCTTTGGGACAACTTGGTATTACATTCTATTTAGCCATGATTAAGACTTATGCCATCACATGCATTAGTATAAATGCGTTCACTAAATATGATATTATCATTTAAATATTTTTATATTTTAAGAACTCTTAAGTAAAACTATTTTTTGTCATCAAGGTGTTGTTGGTTTTTTTAGGCTTTAACATCCTACTATCCTTTAAAGTTTCAAATTTTAAGAATGTAATTTTTTTACTTGTTTCTTTGTGGTTTAGTAAATTTTGTAACCTTTATTGCATAGCTCATTTTGTTGCAATTAATTCAAATTATTTAGATTTATATGTTAATTATCCCATTTTTTGTTTGGATTTATTTGAATTTAATTTTGATATGTAGACAAAAATTTATTTACAATAGGGCATGTAAAACTAGTAACAAAAGAAACCTATCAAACAAATAAAGAACTAGGAACCTGAACTTGAACTCGATCATTTGGATACCCCAAATGAAGAACTAGGAAAACCAATAACAAAAGAAACTTATAATAACGTATAGATCCATGAACTTATTGTTAGAAAAAGAATCATCACCAATCTTTTTTATTTAGGTGTGATTGATCACTTAATTGAATTTGTCTCATTTTAAAGAGATATTACAACCTTGACTTATGTATATTTAAATGGTAGATTCTAATCCATGAAATCAAATCTAAGTTTGAGAGTACGGTTACATATGAAGAAGGTTATAGTAACCTCATAATGTCCATCGAATGATGGTATCAATTTGATTTTATATTATTCAAGCCTTAAAATGTGTTTGTAATTTACCTAGTTAATTTAATATTAAAAATTATTCTTAAAATTACTCCAATCTATTGGTAGTAATTTAAGATAATTTTTTTACCTTAAGAGTATTCATAGAGACTTGTGTCCCACATTAAAGATGTTTCGTCATTGGATTCATTAACATATTTTTTAAGAAATTTTTTTTAAATTAATAAATAAAATCCTTCAATCGTTTGGTAAGATTTTATATTGATGCATATCCCTTAATTGTTTGGTGGGATTTTTATTTGAAAACCTATTTACAAAATTTTTTTTAAAAATTTCATTAAATCTTCCAATAGTTTAGTAAGATTTGACTAAAAAATTTAAATCTTTATATTATTTGGTAGGATTTAAGAATTATTTTTTAAAAAGTTATTATGAAATTCTTCAATTGTTTGATAGAATTAATGATTCAAGATTTAAATCCTTTTATCATTTGATAAGAATTATGAATTTATTATAAAAATTTATTTTAAATATGCATAAAAGAGAAAAAAAAAACAACTAAGTAACATAAATAGATATACAAATAAAGAGAAAAAAAAATTACCAAATAAATTGAGCTATAATTGATTCCAAAGTATGTGGGCTTTTGTAATTGGGTTTGCTCACTTTAATTTCTAGTTGTTGGAACCAGTTATGATTTGATCTTGTTATTAGATTGGATTTTCAAATTGAGTTTGTCCTTTTTTACTTTTTATGCTTTTTCAACCCCTTGTCTTTTTTCTTATTTCTTTACAAAAGAGTCTATGGCTTTGCTAGCACCCATCACTTATGTTGATTGCCTTTTTTCTGGTTTAAACAAAAATCAAATAGAAACCTAAAACTTATATACCTGAAATCTTCACAAATTTTGCTACAAAAAATTTTGTTGAATGCCTTTCTTTTGTGTTTTTTCTTAACTTTTTTTTCCAAAACGAGAAAATTCTAATTATTTAAACCTAAAACACTAGAAAGACTACAAAAAAATTTCTTAATTTTTTTGCTTTTTTTTTTTTTTACTTTTTCTTTCTCATTTTTTTAATTGATTTTTAATTGTTTCTAATTGATCCTAATGGGATCTTTTTATAAGCTTTTAATCCCAATTACAATAAGAAAATGAGTTTTCTTAGTTCGAATCTCCTAATCAACGTCAACATTAAATTTTTAATCCAAATTTACCTTTCAAACCAATTCTCTTTTATAGTCTTTTTTTAATTAAAACATTTTTAATTCAACAATCCGATTAGAATTAAACCCTCATTAAATTTCAACAAAATAATTCTTTCCCTTTTTTTAAAAATAATAATAATAATTCTAAACTAAATACAATAGCAAAAATAAATAAAAAAAAATTCAAAGCCTAATCTTAAAATATAAATTCACCTTGGACTAAATGAGGTGTCTACAAAACTTATAGTTCATTGATTTTTGTTTGCATGCTAAGTTTGATTTGAGTTTAATCCAAACAAATGCCATGACTTGATGCCTTATCTTCAAGTTAAAGTATATTATACAATGTGTATTTAACTATCCTATGGTGTAGCGCAGGTTTATGCCCTAGTCTATACATCTATACATATATATATATATAAATATGAAAGAAGTCCTTTAATGATTTTATGCTTGACAAGTGTCTATTATGCAAATGACTATTTTGTCTTGAAAAAAACTGAGTAAAGAATAATTAAGGATATAGCTAAAACTACTAAAAACCTCACTATTAAACAATTGTTATCAACCCACCATCAAAGCCCATCATCATATTGCTATCACACACCATGACAGCCTATTTTCACTACCAAAAAAACTTCAACAATTAACACACACCAAAAAACCTTCCATTATCACAGTTACTGAAAAAAGAGACAAAAAATACATTAAAAAAAATTCACTCATCCCCAACAAGGGGAACAAAAAAAAAATGTAAAAACAAATCTCAAAGAGTTTTAATTTAGGACATTTAAGATGTTTTAGAATTTTGTTTGGAGGAAAGGAAAATCTTAAGAAAGAAAATGATATAGTGAGAGATAAAAGCATTTTGAGCGATGAAAGAATTTTTGAAGGTAACAATTGCAAGTCCAAACTTAGATTAAGGCTGATTTTTTAACTTTTGAAAAATTTTGATTTGAAAAAAGAATAATGTAGACACCCAATTTGGTCTAGGCCCGGATCAATTGGGCCTGGCCCAAAGGGGTAAGTCCAATTGTATCTTGGTTATTATTATTTTATTTTTTATTTTATGTATATCCTATATATTTATTATTTACTTATTATTACTAATATATATTTTTTTATTTTTATCTTTTATTTTATTTATTTTCGTATTTTTATATATCTGATATTATTCTTTTTATTTATCCCATAATATTTTTTTTTATTTATCTTTTCTAATTATCTAGTATTTTTTTTATTTGATTTTTGGAGGGCTAGGATTGAAAGTGGAAGAATCCCATTGAAAATGGGAATTCAATCAGAAGAGTCCAGTGGGATTCAAAGATTGAATTCCCGTCCAAGGAGGAATTGGGATTGATCAGGAACTCCTGATCAATCCCTATAAAAGGGACTCTGGAACAGAATGCAAAACACACAGAAAACAGTAAGCAAAGCTACTGATTTGAGAGAAAAGGAGGCGTATAGGAAGCTAGGAAAAGTTTAGGAGTGTTCTGGGAGTGAGAAAAAATTTTTAGAAATTTTTGGCGAAAAAATTTTTCTGGAAATTTCTGGGAAATTTCCAGATTCCGGCGAAAATTCCGACGAAATTTGAATTTTCGGCAACAATTTCGGCGAACATTGAAGTTTCCGGCGACCTGCCCAGTTTCCGACGAAGAATCCCAGAAATCGACGATCTTCCGGCCAACTTCCGACGAAATTTCCAGATTCCGGTAACATTTTCCAGAATTCGACACCGGTGTTCTTCAGTTTTTAGAGAGAAGGGAGAGAAAAAGGGAAGAAGAGAGAGAGAGGGAGGAGCGTTCTGCCGAAAAAATGAAGGGGATTGCCTTTTATACCCTCTCAAAACGACGTTGTTTTGGCCTTAAGTAACCAGAGGATCCGCGCGTTTTGCCGAACCCGACCCGAGCATCGACCCGATTCTGACCCGCGCGTGCCTGCCCCCTCCGAGCCAAGCCGAGCCGCGCCAAACCGCCAAGCCGTTCCCCCCCGAGCCGTTTTCTTGCCTTGAGTCGAGCCGCGATCCGAGCCGCTCCAGGTTTTTTTTTTTTTTTTCTTTGAATGTTTTTTTATTTGTCTATTTATTTTTTTTATTTATTATATTAGGTTTATTTAATATTCTTTTTATCTTAGTTTTATTTTTATTTTTGTTTTACTTTTCTTTATTTTTTATTATTTATTTATATTTTTTTATTATTCTATTTTTTTCAAATAAAAATAAAATTTTCCAAAAAAAAAATATTTTTAGGGAAAAGTTGAAAGTATCAATTTTCCTTAGAAATACATTTTCAGAAAAGAGATTTTTGAGGAAAAGTTGAAAGTATCAATTTTTCTTAAGATCAAAGTTTTAAAAAAAAATATTTTTGAGGAAAAGTTGAAAGTATCAATTTTCCTTAGAAATAAATTTCCAAAAAATATTTTTGGGGAAGAGTTGAAAGTATCAATTTTCCTCAGAAATAAATTTCAAAAAAAAATATTTTTAGGGAAAAGTTGAAAGTATCAATTTTCCTTGAAAATCAAAATTTCAAAAAAAATATTTTTGGGGAAAAGTTGAAAGTATCAATTTTCCTTAGAAATAAATTTTCAAAAAAAGGGTTTTTGAGGAAAAGTTGAAAGTATCAATTTTCCTTGAAAATCGAAATTTCCAAAAAAATATTTTTGGGGAAAAGTTGAAAGTATCAATTTTCTCTACAAAAAAAAATCATTATTTCCTTCCTTTCTATCTTAATTTTGATTTTATTTTTTTCTTTAAATAATCCGACGACGGAGCCTCTGCAAGTAAAACAGTAGTTTTTCTTGCATACTCTTGAGGTGAGGGAATTTTCTCAATTTTCTGCTAAAAGTATTAGAGTCAATTGAGAATAATTTCCAATAATTAATTACTTGGTAAAATTTTAAGGCTTTTGGATAACACAAATTTAAGCTGGTACCATCTTTTGATGGGCGTTGTGAGGGTGCTATAACCTTCCTCACACGTAACCGAACTCCCGAACCCTGTTCTGGTTAGCAGACCTGAACCTATTCTTCTAGGGACCCTTAAACTTAGGTGTTCCCTAAAAGGACAGATTTCATAGGTGGCCAATCGCACCTAGATAAAAAAGATTGGTGGCGACTCCCTGAAAGTCAATGTCTAGCGATAGATCCCCGGATCTAGACGTTATGACAGCTTGGCGACTCCACTGGGGACTTTGAGAGTCAGGCCAGCAAATAATTTGTGTTATCCAAAAGCCTAATAAAATTGAACCCTTTTGTATATATGTATTATTACTCATTCATGTTTATTTACTTTATTAATTATGTCATTCATGTGCATGTGCATAACATGAGCTCTACACCCGAGCTCCGTCCCTCTAGGAGGGGGTAAAGTACCTATTGCTTTCGTGAGGTCTAATGCCTCCGCAGTGGCTAGCGAAATACTCTCACTCAAATTGAACCTTTTCCGCTTGTAGCCTGTAATGGGTGAAGATTAGGGTGCCTTACTAGTCTGTAATGGACAGGGATGTAAGGAGCAATTTGAGGACCTTTAGACTCTGACCTTAAAACCGCATGTAGTGAACTTTAAGAGTGCCTACACTTAGGATAGAGCTCTTTCTACCCAATGATAGATATGCCCTAAAATTAGGACACAAAAAGGGTGTTTATCTAATCATTTTGATTGCTTAACTTTGGGTATTATTTTTATCATATGTAACATTATGCATTAACATCACTTACGTTTCATCCACGGAACTAACTATGTTGTTTGTCTGATTGTATGCATCTATATTCTTTTCATGATCATATTTCAACACAATCATTTGCATTCATTTCATACTAGATTTCATTAAAAAAATGTACATTTCATTTGTGTATCAAAGCATCATACATAAGGCACAGCATAACATTTCTAATTATAAGTATGGTACTCAAGGTCCGAGGATAGCTCCATCTAGCGAAAACTCTGCTCATCCATACAACACAAGATCCAGAGCAAGGCAAATGGAAGAGGAAAGTTCTCATAGATTTGAAAAGCTAGAAAAAGCTCAGGAGAAGATTGAAAGTGAATTAAGCAAGATTCTGGAGGCCCTTAATAACATGAATAAAGGAAAAAGAGTTAAAGGAAGTACAAGCCAGCAAGAAGTGGCTGACCCTTTGTACCCTTCAGGTTTTGGTCCACCTCAAGCCCAGTCTGCCCAAGAGGTCCCACCACAACATTTTGCATATCCAACATGTCCTGGAATGCCATCAGCTTTCAACCCAGGGCAGTATAATAGCTATATAAATCCTGTCTTCACTGAAAAGGTAGCAGAACCAATTCTTGATCTAGAAAAGAAAGAGAAGGAAAAGATAAGGTGAAAGCTGAGGAAAGCTCTAAAATTAGCATGCTAGAGCAGAGGCTACGGGCTGTGGAAGGATTTAGCTTTTATGGGTCAGTTGATGCTGCTGGACTCTGCCTAGTTCCTGATGTGGTTATCCCCTATAAGTTTAAAGTACCAAAATTTGAAAAATACGATGGTACAAAATGCCCCAAAGCCCACATCACCATGTATTGCAGGAAGATGGCGGCTCATGCTCATGATGAAAAACTCTTGATGCATGTCTTCCAGGATAGTCTTACTGGTTCTGCTGCCAGGTGGTATGTTCAGTTGGATAGGACCCACATTCGCTCTTGGAGTGATATGGCTCATGACTTCATCAGTCAATATCGACACATCATCGATTTGGCCCCTGATCGTTTATCTTTGCAAAATCTGGAGAAAAAGTCAAATGAGTCTTTTAAAGAATACGCCCAGAGATTGAGGGATATAGCTTCACAGGTACAACCTCCACTGACAGAGAAAGAGACCACAGTGCTGTTTGTTAGCACTTTAAAGCCTCTCTATTATGAAAAAATGATAGGGAATGCAACAAAGAATTTTGCTGACATGGTAATCTCTGGAGAAATTATTGAAAGTGCCATAAAAAATGGCAAATTGAGAGGAAGAGAAACCAAGAAGACATCAGAAAAGAAAGAAGCTGAAGCTCAAGCTGTGAGCTTTGATAGACAACAATTCAGGGGTTATCAACCCTATCCATCCTAAGGTTACTCTCCATACTATCCTGCTGTGAATAATACCTCATCCTACCCATACCAGCTAGCTTCACAACCATCTTATTCATCCACTTACCGCCTCAACATTCAAGCTCCTGCAAGAACCCAAATTCGTCCTACTAACCCAACAAGTGGCTCACGAGAACAACGGACTACTTGAGAAAAACCTGTATTTGATCCAATCCCTATGACTTATACAGAGTTATATCGAGAACTTTATAATAGCCACTTGATTGCCCCCAGCCATGTGAAACCACTTAAACCACCCTATCCAAAGTGGTATGATCCTACAGCCCATTGTGACTACCATTATGGAATTACTGGCCATTCTACTGAAAATTGCACTGCTTTAAAGTATAAGGTGCAACGGTTGATCAATGATGGAATGGTAAGTTTTGATCAAGGAAAAGCAACAGCACCTAATGTTAGTGTACTGAGCGAAAGTCAAGAACAGAAAGGATCCGGAGATTCACAATGAATTGAGGGGCAAGATGTCAATGGAGATAAGGCTGGTTGAAGGTTTCTTCTGTCATTTTGGGATTTCTTTTCAAGCAATGTTAGATTTTTTTTGCAATATGACTTCACTTGTTATCATTTTAATAAAGGCAAGTCAATGCATTTCATTACATTTTTCTCTTTCACTTGATCATTACTTCATGCCCTGTTACCTTTCATAACTTTATACTCTCATTCTCCCATTCTTAAATTTCAGATGATGAATATTTAGACAAAGATAATAATAATTCTAAATTTAATTTTGAGAACTCATTCACAGAGGAGATGATTTGAGTAAAAATAAAGAGGGTAAGCCATTACTAGAGGTGAAAGAGATATGTCTTGAAGATATGTAATCTTTTATATAGGATCATGAGCTCTGTTGAATAGATGATGTTCAAGAAAAGTATTCATAATTGAGATGAAAAATGGCCATCTTTCTTTTACCATTCGAAAAACCATTTATTGCTACCCCTTTGAGCCTATTATGATTTCTTTTTCGGAGAAACCCCAACCAAGGATCACCCTCTACACTGGGGGGCAATTTTTGAAAAAAATTTTCACAAAAGGTCTCAAAAATAAAAAAATAAAAAAATGCCACACATGACTTGGGGCAAAGTAATGAGAATCCTTTGTGTGAAGAAAGAAAAAAGCAGTGAAATGATGTGGGGCAAAATGCCAAGCTGCATCAAATGATCTTTTGGTCTTGAACCTTTTTAATATATGTTTTGAGCCTATTATATCTATTTTTTTTATGACCCTTCACCTTGGCCTACATTACAACCTTGAAAAGTCCATTTGGATCAAGTGTGAATACTCAACTTGAATGATCATATGTTGAGTGAAGGTATGCTCATGAGAAAGCAATGAAATTATGGTCTAAAGTTGGACGTATGAAAGATATCAACAATGGATGAAAAAAAAATGATGAAAAAAAGAAAAAGAAAAAATGAGAAACAAAGAAGGAAAAAATGAAAAAATGAAAAAAAGAGATTCAAATTGAAAACCTGAAAGGGTGATTTTAGTAGAAAAAAATCAAGTCAAATGGCTCACATGAATGAAAGATCAAAGACATCTGAAGATCTCTCAAAGACTGGGGCAAAGTTTGCTAAACTCAAGATGACTTCAACTGTAAATGGAATGAGTTTTTGAAAAAGAATCCTAGATTAATGTTGAGAATTGTCTGAATATTCATCATTTGGACATACCATCCATCCCAATGACATGTATCCAATTCATTTCCTTTCCCATTTGCTTTGTACCAAAACAGATCTTCATTGATTATCTTTACCATAATTCACCTTGCCTTCTCTTATTGTTTCACCCCTAGAATGAATTGAGAAAATGCTTGGTTGCATTGTATTTGTCAAAAATTAAAATGATAATAAATGAATGAATATGTGTTTAAAAGAGTCTTGCATTCATTTGAAAAGAAATTTAAGATGATGGTGGAGACAAAATGAAGAAATGGTAGAAACCTAGAGGAGATGATTTAGAAGGATATATGATGTGATCAAATGAAGAAATGGGGCAGTGATACAATCAAGTGATGAGTACGAGGATGAATTGGTCAATATGACTTGCAAGTTGTGATTGAATGATGAAGACAAAATCTGTTTTGGAAAGGTTAATGCTGAGACACCTATGAGTAATGACCCAGTGATGGTAGATGAAACTTGTTTTGAAATTTGTTAGTGCTGAGAAATTCATTGAATGATGGTCAAGTGATGATCGATTGATGAAGCTTATTCCAAAGTATTGAGAAACTGAACAAGGAAGAATCTGAATGAAAGAAATAATTAAGAGCTACACTGGTTCGATCTTAGGAAAACAGTGCCATTGAATCTTTGAGGAATCAAAGGGCTTGATGCCCAAGAAAAGAGCTTGAGAAATTTGAGTACCATACATTGAACAGGAATTAATTGGCCAACATTTGCATAGCATGCATTGAAATTCATATGCATTTGCATAACATACACTACTTTCAGGAAAGTATAGTGTACAAATTCAAGAAGCAGGGGTGTTCCAACATCCCACATGGAAAAGACAAATATGAAAAGACTTTGCAAGCTTGAGAAGAAACTTGTCAGGTAAGTTCCTAATCCTTGAAATAGGATGTCTCTTGGTATCAGGGTTGATTTATAAGACCTTTGGGCATAATCTCCTGAAATCCCTTCAAACACAACTTTCAACTCCTTCGGACATGATTGTCTAGGAGTATTTACTTTTCAAAGTTCGTTGCCTCTGTTTAGAGGAGCAATTTACTTTCCAAAGTCGTGGTGCCTCTGTTTAGAGGAGCATTTTACTTTTCAAAGTCGTGGTGCCTCTGTTTAGAGGAGCAATTTAATTTTCCAAAGTCGTGGTACCTCTGTTTAGATGAGCAATTTACTTTTCAAAGTTCGTTGCCTCTGTTTAGAGGAGGAATTTACTTTTCCAAAGTCGTGGTACCTCTGTCTAGAGGAGCAATTTACTTTCAAAGTTCGTTGCCTCTATTTAGAGGAGCAATTTACTTTTTCAAAGTCGTGGTACCTCTGTTTAGAGGAGCAATTTACTTTTCAAAGTTCGTTGCCTCTGTTTAGAGGAGCAATTTACTCTTTCCAAAAGTTGTGGTGCCTCTGTTTAGAGGAGCAATTTACTTTCAAAGTTCGTTGCCTCTGTTTAGAGGAGCAATTTACATTTCCAAAGTCGTGGTGCCTCTGTTTAGAGGAGCAATTTACTTTCTCAAAGTCGTTGAGCCTCTGCTTAGAGGAGCTTTGGTAAAAAAAAAAAAAAACAAAAAAACAAAACAAAAACAAAAAAAACAAAACAAAAAAACAAAAAAAAAGACAAAAATAAAAAAAAAAACAAAAAAAAGAACAAAAAAAAAAGTTGCCTCTATTTAGAGGAGCTTCGTTTCTCAAAGTCATTGAACCTCTGCTTAGAGGAGCTTTGATCTTTTTTTTTTTTAAAAAAGAGCAAAAAAAAAGAGTAAAAAAAAAAAAGAAAACAAAAGAAAAAGTTGCCTCTATTTAGAGGAGCTTTATTCATGTTTTTCAGAGTCGTTGAGTCTCTGTTTAAAGGAGCTTTGGTAAAAAAAAAAAAAACACAAAAGAAAAACAAAAAAAACAAAAAAATGAAAATGTTGATTTGAGTTTTGATTGGGTGTTTACGTCTTTGCGCAATTTCTGTTTCACAGAAAATGTGCAAAGAGGGGCAGCTGTAGACACCCAATTTGATCCAGGCCCGGATCAATTGGGCCTGGCCCAAAGGGGTAAGTCCAATTGTATCTTGGTTATTATTATTTTATTTTTTATTTTATGTATATCCTATATATTTATTATTTACTTATTATTACTAATATATATTTTTTTATTTTTATCTTTTATTTTATTTATTTTCGTATTTTTATATATCTGATATTATTCTTTTTATTTATCCCATAATATTTTTTTTATTTATCTTTTCTAATTATCTAGTATTTTTTTATTTGATTTTTGGAGGGCTAGGATTGAAAGTGAAAGAATCCCATTGAAAATGGGAATTCAATCAGAAGAGTCCAGTGGGATTCAAAGATTGAATTCCCGTCCAAGGAGGAATTGGGATTGATCAAGAACTCCTGATCAATCCCTATAAAAGGGACTCTGGAACGGAATGCAAAACACACAGAAAACAGTAAGCAAAGCTACTAATTTGAGAGAAAAGGAGGCGTATAGGAAGCTAGGAAAAGTTTAGGAGTGTTCTGGGAGTGAGAAAAAATTTTTAGAAATTTTTGGCGAAAAAATTTTTCTGGAAATTTTTGGGAAATTTCCAAATTCTGACGAAAATTTCGACGAAATTTGAATTTTTCGGCAACAATTCGGCGAACATTGAAGTTTCCGGTGACCTGCCCAGTTTTCGACGAAGAATCCCAGAAACCGGCGATCTTCCGGCCAACTTCCGGCGAAATTTCCAGATTCCGGCGATATTTTCCAGAATCCGGCACCGGTGTTATTCAGTTTTTAGAGAGAAGGGAGAGAAAAAGGGAAGAAGAGAAAGAGAGGGAGGAGCATTCTACCGAAAAAATGAAGGAGATTGCCTTTTATACCCTCCCAAAATGACGTCGTTTTGGCCTTAAGTAACCAGAGGATCCGCGCGTTTTGCCGAACCCGACCCGACCCGAGCATCGACCCGACCCGAGCATCGACCCGACCCGAGCAACGACCCGATTTTGACCCGCGCGTGCCTGCCCCCTCCGAGCCGAGCCGAGCCGCGCCAAGCCGCCAAGCCGCTCCCCCCCGAGCCGTTTCCTTGCCTTGAGCCGAGCCGCGATCCGAGCCGCTCCAGTTTTTTTTTTTTTCTTTTTTTCTTTGAATGTTTTTTTTATTTATTATATTAGGTTTATTTAATATTCTTTTTATCTCAGTTTTATTTTTATTTTTGTTTTACTTTTTTTTATTTTTTATTATTTATTTATATTTTTTTTATTATTTATTTTTTTCAAATAAAAATCAAATTTTCCAAAAAAAAAATATTTTTAGGGAAAAGTTGAAAGTATCAATTTTCCTTAGAAATACATTTTCAAAAAAGAGATTTTTGAGGAAAAGTTGAAAGTATCAATTTTCCTTAGAAATAAATTTTCAAAAAATATTTTTGGGGAAGAGTTGAAAGTATCAATTTTCCTCAAAAATAAATTTCAAAAAAAAAAATTTTTAGGGAAAAGTTGAAAGTATCAATTTTCCTTGAAAATCAAAATTTCAAAAAAAATATTTTTGGGGAAAAGTTGAAAGTATCAATTTTCCTTAGAAATAAATTTTTAAAAAAAGGGTTTTTGAGGAAAAGTTGAAAGTATCAATTTTCCTTGAAAATCGAAATTTCCAAAAAAATATTTTTGGGGAAAAGTTGAAAGTATCAATTTTCCCTACAAAAAAAAATCATTCTTTCCTTCCTTTCTATCTTAATTTTGATTTTATTTTTTTCTTTAAATAATCCGACGACGGAGCCTCTGCAAGTGAAACAGTAGTTTTTCTTGCATACTCTTGAGGTGAGGGAATTTTCTCAATTTTTTACTAAAAGTATTAGAGTCAATTGAGAATAATTTCTAATAATTAATTACTTGGTAAAACTTTAAGGCTTTTGGATAACACAAATTTAAGCTGGTACCATCTTTTGATGGGCGTTGTGAGGGTGCTATAACCTTCCTCACACGTAACCGAACTCCCGAACCCTGTTCTGGTTAGTAGACCTGAACCTATTCTTCTAGGGACCCTTAAACTTAGGTGTTCCCTGAAAGGACAGATTCCATAGGTGGCCAATCGCACCTAGATAAAAAAGATTGGTGGCGACTCCCTGAAAGTCAATGTCTAGCGATAGATCTCCGGATCTAGACGTTATGACAAATAAAAAGAGGTCAATAGGATTTTTTGATGAATTTTGGAAAATTTTTTATGTCGGTGGGCAATGGTGTACGGCAACAATCGTTCAAAATCTAATAAAAGAATGTTGATCATTTGTTTGTTTTGTAAAAAAAAAAAAAATGAAGTGTGTTTGATAGAGAAAAGGGTTGGAAGAGGAAAAAAATTATAATAGTTTTTTTTATCGCACTAAAAAAACAATGTGAATCTATGTAGCGATTATCGGTTCTCCAAATCCAAATGCAAGTATCTTTTTTTTATTTTTTTTATTTTTTAAATGATTTTATTTTGAAAAAAGTTACTCGAAGTGGATAAAACCTGCTAGTCTATACCTATATATTAAAACTATCTTTAAGGGATGGTTGTTTGACACCTGTTTATTTTATAGAATTATTATTTTACCCTTTCAACATTATAAAATTAATATTTTATATTTTAATTAAAATATAAATAATTAAAAAATTTAAAATATACAAAATTAAAAAACAAATAAAAAATCATTTGAATAAAAAAATTTTCCTTTAAAAAAAAAGAAAAAAGAGCAAAAAACTCTAAAATGTCAAAATATAATTTTTTTGTCATAAAATTATATGTCCGAAATAACAAAAAGGATGATATAGATTTTTAACTCTACAAAATAATTTTCGAAAAATTTAAGCTACACAAACCACTATTGACAAAATTAGTCAACACAACTAACAATAAAACAAAAACCATCTTAAAACATTCTTAGATTTGAAATAATTTCAAATTTTTTATATTTAAAAAATTTCACTGTCATAAGCAACAAGTCACACCAACACCATCAACTAATAAACACTAAAAATAAAAAAGAAAGAAATTAAAAAATTATATTTAAAGTTTTTAAACATATTTCTAGCTTTTGAAAAAAAAGAAAAAAAAAAAAAAGAACATGAAACAGAATAGAAAACATAAGACAATAATATGAAGATAAACCATCACTGGTTGTGACTTATGGAAGTAGGACTGTAGTAGAAGTCAAGGTTTATGTTTTTTTTTACAAAATGAGGAATTTTTAGTGAAAGGTAAGAAAACGAAGTAAGGAAAAGGAGATAACAAATAAAGAATGATAAAAAATACGCCACCATCAAGGACTCATAGTGGCAGCAGTGGTCATCAAAGGTTAAGACGTTTATAGGTTTTAGAGGGGGAAATTGTGTGAGCATAGAGGAGCTAGCTCAAAGGTCCAAAATATGATGTTTTTGCTTGACTAGAGGCAAAACAAGAATAAAAAAGAAGAGGGCTTTCGATGTTTCTTTTGTTTTTATTTCAACTAGGCTTGAAATATAGTTGGTTTTAAGGTTGATTTATTATTTGGCCTAAATAAATTTTTTATTACCTTTTGAGCTTTTTTTAATTTTAGAAAGTTGGCCTTGGTTTTATTTTTACTTTGGCTGACTTGAATCTCAATTTTATAAAATTCATATTATTAAAAAGGTTTTTAATATTTTTATTGATTAATTGAACAAGAATGCTACATGTCGCTTATCATTAGGAGATAATTTTATCGTTGTAACCTCAAATCACTTAACTAAAATCCCTCAATTACATGTTTTTTTATCTCTTATCACTTGAGAGACTTAAATTGAGGTAGTTTTGATGTAGGAAAACAAAATAGAAAAAAAGAAAAAAGGAAATGGATTAGATTAAGTTTAAGCTCAATCAAGATTTTTCTCTCTACGCCCAATAGAAATGATCAAGCCTAATGGATTGTACCTCTTTTTTTTAAAGGGCTAACAATTTTAAATATATAATATTTAGCCATTTAATTTAATTTGATTATTATTCATTATGTTTTATTGAGTTTTTTAATATAAATTAAATTTTTTTATTGAATTTACTAAATAAAAGTGAAAGTTAATAATAATGATAATAATAATAATAATAATAATAATAATAATAATAATAATAATAATAATAATATGATTGTTGAAAAATCCTTAATAATAGAAATTTAGGAAATTTGTAGCAATACTTTTCAAGGAAAAAAAATGAAATGAGGAATAATACAATAAGAAGAGATTTAAGAATTATTCCAAAATTTGATTAATTTAAAAAATAACAAGAAAAAAGATAGAAAAATAAAAATAAAAATAATTAAATAAAAAAATTACATGATATAATTTTAAAAAATTACAAATGACAAGAGATATTTTTAAAATTTCATTTATGTTTAAGGAATTTAAAAATATTTTACTTACTATTAAATACTATTAAATAAAATAGATAAGTTGTCAACATAAAAAAAATGGTAAAAAGAAAGCATAAAAAATAAAAATTACAAAAATAATTATCTATATTTCAAATATTAATTACGATAATAGTAATTTTTAATATTATATCTCTCTCATTAATTTTTTATATATAAATATGGACAACATGGGCAAAACCGGGCATTAACACTAGTTATACATTAAAACTATCTTTGATAAGTTAGTTGCTTAACAACTGCAATGTTATAAAAAGACTATTTTACCACTAATCAATTATTACAATGAACTTACGAGGGTTTTAAAATGCCCTTGACTGGTGAATGGTGCCGAAGCATGAATATTTTATAATAAAAATTTACATAAAAATTAAAAATTACATGAAAAATCAAATAAAAACAAAAATAGATTCAATTTAAAAACAAAGAGACTTTGATAAAAAATTATTTTAAAAAATAGAAAAAAAATAAAACTCAATAACATCGATAAAAACGAAGTAAAGATTTGGATTTTTAAATTCGTAAATTTCATATTTGAAATTTTTAAAAAAATCTAAAATTGTTTTCATAAAAGGACTCCTAAAATAATAAAAAGAACACCAAAAACAAAAAACAAAGTCTGGTAATTTTTTAAAATTTCAAAAATTAAATTTCAAAAATTTAAGCAAAACAAACCAATAACAACAAAATCAATAAACACAACTAACAATAAAAGAAATTTCTTATAAAAATTCTTAAATCTGAAAATTTTAAATTTTTATATTTATAAAAAATTCAAAAATTTTATCATCACTAGCAACAACTCACGACCAACACAATCAACTAATAAACACTAAAAACCAAAAAAAAAAAACCTAAAGAACTTAGATTTGAAAATTTTTAGAATATATTTTTATTTAAAAAACAACATTATACAAAAAATATAAAATCATAAGACAACAATATAAAGAGAAACCTTCACTGGTCGTGATTGTTGGAGGCGGTGATGGTGATGAAAGTTGGGGTTTTTTTTTTATAAAAAAAAGAATTTTTAGTAAAAGATACGAAAACAGAATAAAAAAAAAAAAGAACAAAGAAATGAGGATAAAAAAAAGACAGCCACCGATGACTTGTGGTGCAGCGATGTGGTCGGAAGCGGTGTCTATAATAGATTCCAGAGAAAAGAGCTCTTAGAGAAAAGAATATGAAAAAGACTAACATTTAGCTAATTCAATATTTTCTTTTTTCTACATTGAAAAGGTTGAAAAGGTGAATAAGGCAAATAGAGTAGGGTAGTTTACGTAAGCTTATGTCATGAACTTCTCCAGATGATATTTTATAATTAAAATAATGAAATATTTTTAACATTCTCACTTTGATTTGGTATTTGGTTTCAAAACGGGGGGATTTACAAGCATTATTGTTAATTTTATTTCAGTATTAATTGTATCTGTTAGCATATTTCAATTATGTTAAAAAATGATAAAATTAAGAGTAAATTTTTTATTAAATTTGATAAAGAATAATATCAATTATTTTCGTTGATTTCGATTGATATATAAATATAAAATATAATTTATTTTTTATTATTTAATTTTTTAATTTAATAAAAATAAAACTAATGAATAAAATAATTTAAAGTTGAGTTTTTTTATTTTTTACTTTAATTTTTTTCACATTATTTTTTCATATCAAAATTAATAAGTATTTTAATTTCTTTCATAAAATCAGTTACACTTTTTTTCTAAAGTTTAAGAATCTTAAAATCAAAATTAATTTTTTTCATCCATTTGTTTTTACCTTAATATATTTTCACAAAAAAAATTTAAATATTATATGATCAAATTAAATGTTTAAAAATATTATTATAAATTGATGATATTATTTATTTTACTTTTAAATTTATTTATTTAATTTTTAAAGATATTCTATTTTTAATTTTAATGTTATTAATAATATTATTATATATAAATTTATATATATTTATATTAAATTAAAAAATTCAAAATAATATATCGACATATGATATCAATATATATAATTTTTTTAAAAAATCAAAATATTATGGGATATAATACTAACAATCTTGATTATGAATCAGACCAGTCGACTCAAAGTTATTATTACTTACTACCGTATCAAAATGGATTTATTAAAAAAGGTGTAAAATTTTAAAATTGTTAAAAAGGAAATGAGAAAAAATCAATTTTATCCTTGACTTTCAGTTGAATTTTCAACTTCAACCAACATTCCAATGAGATGTTGACATTCCGACAACCCAACCAAGTAAAAGCCATATCAGGCTTTAAGATACGTTAAATCGGACATTTTAGCAAGATTTTGGAGCTTAAGACTTCGGAGATATTGTGTTCGACTTGGCCATGGTGGATTTTGGCTATGATGATGCTGGTTTTGGCTTGGCCGTAGTTCATTCCAGATGCCTGGTCATTTTGGGCGCCTCTTCCTCTCTCTTTTTCTTTCTTTTTTCTGCTGAGTTTGAAACTGAAAAATCAAACTTAAAATTAAGGGTAAAATTGGTAATTTTGCTCTTAAAAAAATAAAAATTTTGTTTTTTTTTTTTTTAATTTTTTTTAAATAAATACTTCTTATCACCGTAATAAATAATAAAAATTATGTGTTCATTACCCTTTCTTATAATTACCCCGTAATAATTTAATTCAAGATCAAAAGAGCATTTGTCTTGTATCATTGAAAAAAAAAAAGAAAAAAAAGGGAAATGAATAGAAAAAAGTTCATGTCCTGTCGAGATATTTTATTTTTCATTAAAACTAATCACAGAATTGTTTTGGTAAAAGAAAAGCACAGGATTGTTCCATTCATTACAATTTTTTTGTCTATTCCATTCATTACAAGTTTTTGTCTATTTAAGTGACACATGTATTTGAAATATTTTTGGGTATTTTTGGAATGGAGTTTTTGGTTTTTGGCTTTAAGAGAAAAAGATTAATTTGTTGATCTAATCTAATTATGAATCTTTGACATGTGAAAAATAATTTATAATTTTTTGTATGAATTTTAAGTGTTTTTAATAAATTTTATTCTTAAATTTTTAATATTTTAATATTTTAATATATAAATTAAAATATTATCAAGTACTCTTATTAATTCTATCCATTTTTCATTCTTAAAATACGGTGAAAAAGTTTTAAAAATTTTGATGAAAGAAAAATACAACTTATAAGAAAAGAAAAAGATATAGAAAGAAAAAAATTAAAAAAGGTATTATATTTATAACAATATTTAATTTAAAATAATGATTTTAAGATTTTATTAAAATAAAAATATATTAATTTATACTTTTAAAGAAATATCAATAGTTATCGTAACCAAGCAAGAAGAATTTACTAGTTTGATTTATTTTACACATTACATAAGTTTTTGTTTTATATATATTACTTTGAAATACAATTCTGTGTCCCTCCTTTCCACAAACAAATCCATTTATAGCCGTTCGAATTCTCGCAACATAAAACCTTTCCCTTTGCCTTTGCCTCGGCCTAGTGCCTATAAAGGTTAGGAATAAAGGTTAGGAAAAAAACAAGGGATAAAATTGAAATAATAAAAAAAACAGAAGTCAAACACCAACCTTTAGTTTAGCTTTGCCGGGCATGACTAATATTTTTCTTACACATAATTTATTGAGATTTTTATTAAATGTGATTAAATTAATTAAAAATTTTGATTAATAAGTGACTTATTTATTAATTTAATTTAAATATTGGAGTAAATTTAGATTAATTACCGACCAATAATACCAAAGAATAAGATTTAGGATCGGTGGTCGTTCTATTAAAAATTAATCAAAATTAGACATTAAGAGATATCTTCTCTCTTTCTGTTTCATATACCAAAAATTAAAATATATATATAAAAAAATTTATACACAAAAGTGTTTAAAATCCACAAGCGATATGTATATATAAACACTTGTTTTGGAAACAAGATCGAAAATCATAAGTTTAAGAAAGAAAAGTGCTGATTTAAAGGAGACCTAACAGATAAAAACTCAACTATTTTTGCATAATGTCTATCATCATTTTTAGAGCAAGAAAAGGAAGTACAAGAAAGCTTTCTTATGGATAACCAATTTATTTTCAAATATAGTTGGGAGGCTTTACCCAAGATATGGGTAAAAAAAAAAAAATGGAAAATACTTCCTAAGTTGTATATCTAAGATGTAAATTAGGTATTTTTTACATCCAAAAATAGCCGCTAGGTTCATTTTTTCAACCTTTCCAGCTCTTTCCCCTCACTTGTTTCATCTAGATTTTCGATCTTTTTGTACACAAAACCATTAGCAATCCACATATAAACACACAAATTAACAGCACTCAACCCAGCCAATACCCAATAGAAGTAATTAAGATGTGCTCGATTGAGATTATCTCCCAACCACACATTCCCTCGCCTTGAAGTAATCATTTGGACAACAGAGATAATGGCAGTGTTGATAAAGCTCCCAACTCCCACTATACTTATGTAAGCAGCTGCTCCAATGCTTCTCATTTCTTCAGGCATTTGATCATAGAACAATTCTTGTAATCCAACAATGGTGAAAACATCTCCGATCCCGGTGAGCACATATTGTGGAAGTAACCACCAGATACGCATTGGGACTACGGCTTTCGGGGTGTTGATTAGGCCATGTTTTCGGGCAGTGTTAACCCTTGCAGTCTCTACTAGTCCTGCAACAGCCATGTTAAGTATAGACACAAACAAGCCAATACCAATTCTTTGTAGCATGGTTATTCCTGAGGGATGTCCAGTTATTTTTCGAGCTATAGGGACGAAAACCCGATCATAGATCGGGACGACGATGAGGATCGTGAGGCCTACGAGACTTTGAAGTGCTGCTGGAGGAACTTGGAAATTGGGTCCGATTGATCTCAACATTGTGCTGCCTTGCTTGGTGAAAAATGTATGTAATTGGGTTATCACAGCACAAAACATTAAGCAACCAAGCCAAATGGGGATTAGGCGAAGTACAAGCTTAACTTCTTCCACTTGGTACAATGAACAAAGCCTCCAAGGGTTCCTGGTATTGCTCAACGCATCTTCGTTGTCAATGATCATTGCCTTATCTAAAATTCTGCAATTCATTCCAAGTAATATTATAAATGTAAAAGATTCTGACCAAAAAAAATATGGAAAAGATTATTCGCACGTAGCAACGGCATAATTTTAAAATTTTGATAATATAAGAATTAAATTGGAAAAAAATAAAATTTAAAAGAAAAACTAATGCATAAGTGTACATGGATTTATGTGCACATAACATTGTCCAAGATATAGATGAATGCATGTTCTCTTGTTTTCTATTCCTACCAATGAAATTTTTAAATATATATATACAATGAAATAGTCCCAATTAAGACTGTCTCACGAATAAAATATTTTTCTGTTACACTTTTTTAATTCTTCACAATAAAATCTTAATGTGACATTCTGGGACTAATTTTTAATTAACTTTAAACTTAATTATTTTAAATATTTAGTTTAGAATATATATTTGAAAACAATTTGTTCATAGTATTTAAGGAGTTTTTTTTTTTTTTCAAATTTTAACCAAAAATAATTTGAAAATAAAAATATTGAAATTAAAAAATAAACCCCAAACACTAATTATTAAAAAATGGAGAATATAGTTGGGCATCATGAGACAATAACTAATTTAATATAATTAAATGCACTGAACAAAAGGATCACATAAAATTAATTTTGCAAGAGAAAAGGATCTCATTTTATTTGTGTCAATATCAATCAAGATGTACAAACTGGCTAAAAATTATTAAAAAATATAATTAAAAAAAAATGCAAGCATAAACCATTCTATTTCATTTTATTTAAATGAAAGTGATGATTATGTCACATGTATATGTGAGAAATTATTAAATACATTGATAGTAGAGTTTTTTAATTTCATGAGTAAGATTAAAATAGTGATACATATCTTTTAGTATATATTTTAAAAAATAAAGATTTACTTTAAAAAAAAGTGAGACATATGTCACTATTTTAATTTTGTTTGTGAAATTAAAAATTTATATTATCAATGTATCAAATAATATATATATATATATATGGAGTCCTGATCTGCTTTCATACAAATTAATTAAAATTTTGATAAACTGCTTTCTTCATTTGTTTTTGTTGTAAAATGCTAGCTGGCTTATTTGACAAGGCTGAAAACAAGAGATAATAAATAAAAGTAGAAATTCGAACCTTTGTTTATCATCGCCATTAATGGTGATGTGCGAGTTTTACCCTATATAGTTTAAGACTTGAAAATTAACAGTTTGTAATTGAACAAACTAAACCTTTGTTCATTATAACATTTTATTAACAAAAAGCTTGAGTGATTTAATTAAAGAACATGGTGCTTATAGATTTTTTTATTTAATCTATCCATTAATCATGAATGAGATAACATATTTAAAATATTTTAAACAATAAATTTATAGATACTAAAAGTATTTGTTTAAGCAAACCCAGTTTTTATAAGGTTTAAAGTTAATATAAAATGTACCATTAAATACAGTAAATTGCATTAAAGAAATTATCTAATTCATATTATCAGTGAAAATTTTAAATTTTAAAAATAAAATTATTACGATAACACATGCCTTCTTATTAAAAAATAAAAAAACTAATTAAAAAAGTAAAATATATAACAATTTTTTAATGTATTTGTAAAATTAAAAAATTACATTGTTAGTATATAAAAATCAAACTCATAAAATTATTGTATTCTTAATTTATTTTTTCCCTGTTAAAAGATTATAGTGATTTACAGTAATTTTTTCCTAAAAGAGTCCTAATTTCTATACCATCGTAATTATAAGGTAATATTTGATATGAGACGATCATTTCAAAAATCATTATAATGTACATATAGTGATTAGATCACTATATTTTGTAAGCACTCGATGATCTTACGTAGTGGTGATCTTGGATTATCAAGAGTGATTAAATTATTATCTTAGAGGATGATGTAATTCTCATACACAAGAGTAGAAAACTTGTGAAGTGATATATAAAATTAATAATAGTTAATTTTATCAATTTAATATATGAATTAAATGTTTACTGCATGTGAAAATTGTAATTATTTTATATTATAAATTTTATATTTTGAAACTAATATCATTGTAACAAATTCAAAAATAATATATGTATTTTTTTTACTTTTTTAATATTTTATATATAATATATTTTTTAGTTTTTCTTTTATTATAAATTTAATAGATTAGTTTTATTTTCCAGTTGAATTTCTTTTTCATAATTTATGATGCAAAATCAAGTTACCTATCAATAAATATATTTATTAATTTAAAATTTTAATTATATTTTATTATAAAATAAATAAATATTACAAATATTTTATAAATTATTATCTTTAAATAATTTTAAAATTATTAATTTATGTAATTATTATAATATTCATGATTATTTTCATATTTTTAAGCAAAATAATATTTTATTTTTAATAATATTAAATACAGTAATTTTTAATTTCTAAAACTTAATAATTATTTATCAAATAAAATAATTTCAAATCATAAATATTAAAACTACTTTGATAATAAAATTATTTTGATAATAAAATTATTTTGATAATTACATTATTAGAATAATCTTACAAAAGACCTCTAATACTACCCAATCGTGAAACCAACCAATAAAATTAGCTTAGACTAACTTACCAAAACGAATTACGTGATTAATATTTTATCTGACACTTACCTGAATTGCTTTGTGCGGACCAAGTTGCAGCCCCTAGTTTGACCGTGGACGTGGCTCCCACCTCTATCATCTTCGTAACAAATGCCCCGGCCACCGTGCGTCTCTCTCAAGCGCCACTTCTTTGCGGCTGCGACGAAGACCTGTGCCACTGTGGTGAAAGGGCTTCCCGTCGGGCGTTGCTTTCGATACCTCTTGATTCCAATAAAAAACAATGCCAATGCCACAGCCAATGACCCTGCTAACACCCCAAATCCTGCTGTCCAGCTAACATTATCCTACATAACATGGGAAAAAATAAGGTTACTTTACATTAAAAAAAGGAACTTTATGATAAGCAAGTAAAATGAAAGTAACGCTAGTTTGGCACAAATTTTTAAGTCAAGAGAGTAAAAGTTCTTTTATATTTTAATTATCAGATTTTGAACTTTAATTATTAAAATTAAAATTTTAATATTTTAATAACAGAAGATATAAAATATTTGTTAAGAGAAAAACTTTTTATTTTACCTGGAGATTTTAATAATTTAACAACAGAGGATACAAACTATTTGTTAAGAGAAAAACTTTTTATTTTACCTGGAGATAAATCAAAACAATAATTGCTACGGAGGCCCCAGTAACAATCCCTAAGTACCACCAGTTGAAAAAGGAGCTTTTGGCTGCCTTCTCTTCCAGGTTGTTTTCATCGAATTGATCAGCTGCAAAGGTCTGAACGCAGGGCTTGTGCCCTCCTTCGCCTACGGCTAATACGTAAAGCGCTGTGAAAAACACTGCTTTTCGAGAATGCATAGGAATTACTGAGACTGATAAACTCAATAACACCATCCCCTGGAACATGGAAACGTTATTTGTTTAAACGATGAAACATATTTCGACAGTAACGTACAAAGTGATCACATATACCAAGAAGTAGATGAGAGAAGATGCAAGGATGGTCTTGAAGCGGCCAAGGTATGAATCGGCAATGAAGGCTCCGAGTAAAGGAAAGATTGCCGAAACCCCAACCCAGGTATTGACGTTCTTGGCAGCTGTGGCTACTGGCTGACCAAGATTATTTGTGAGATATGTTATCAGATTTCCAGCTAAACCATAAAAAGCAAATCGCTCCGCCATCTCAACAACTGCATGAACAATTAAAAAAACATAAAAAATTTTATTCAAGAAAAGAAAAAAGATCTTGGGAAAATGAAACCCAAGATTGAATCCAAAAAAAAAAAAAAGAATGGATTGCTTACAGATGACAAAAATGGCAGCGTTCCAACCTCCTTTGGAGGACATTTTTTGAGAAGAGATCTTGCTGGAATTTTGGTGGTCATGGTCTATGGTGACTAGAGCAACTGGCCTATCCATGGAGGAGTTGGGAGTATGAAATTGGGCAGATGGACTAAATAAAAATATCGTGATGGCCTAAGACGGTTGGTCCAATTTATATATGTGAAATGCTCCTTTGAATAACTTTGTTCATGTTTTTTCTCCTTAAGGTAGAGTCCTAACTATTTTAATATGCTTTACAATCCCAGTTTGTCACCAGCAAAACCAAAGTATTTACGGAAATCTCATCATTTTATTACCTTAAAAAAATATGTATATGGCGAGTAATCTGTATAAATTTTTAATATTAATAAAAATTTAAATTCTTATAAAATACATATATATATTTATATTTCATTATACAAAAGTTAAATTAAACTCTCTTTTTTTACTCCAAAGTAAAAAAAAAAAAAAATTTAATATACACTCTTGTTGATGGTGGTTTTAGGTATTGGTTAGAAGGGAAGTAGTTTGGTGACTATGCGAGGGATGATTGGAATCTGTGGTAAGAAAGTACGATTAAGAGACGTAAGAGTTGATTTTCTGGGATGTGCTTCAACACTCAAGTTTAATTGTCTAAGGGTTTGTAAAGAAAAAGGTATACTGTAAATAATTAGAAAGCTTTAAGAGGAAGGATTCTTTGTTCATACTATACTTGGGCCTCTTTTTTATTTATATCTGAGTGGAAGTGCGGTAACATGACTAGGACAGTTGATAGTTGATGGTAATTAGAAAGCTTTAAGAGGAAGGATGCTTTGTTCATACTATACTTGGGCCTCTTTTTTATTTATATCTGAGTGGAAGGGCGGTAACATGACTAGGACAGTTGATAGTTGATGGTGAGTTTATGTGGAGCTCGAGAAGGGGCCATATGGGTGATTGTGAGCATTTTATGATCCCAAACAAGTGTGTATTACATTTAATGATCTCAGGCAAGTTGAAAGCCAGTTGATTTATTCTGAAGTGATATCTTGTTGAGATGTTAGCAGAGGTATTTGGGCAAGTCACTCTTTGTCGAGCTTGATGGGTAACTAGCTGTGAATCAGTGTAGATGATTTAGGTAATTTACATTTAGATTAGCGGCTAGTTGTAGCCCTGCGGCTATTACTTTATACTTGGTTGCATTATTAGAGATAGAGAAACCAAAAGATAATCCATTCTGCCACTTTTGCCTGCGATGGCTCAACAGTAGAATTCTTGCTCCAGAACCATCCTTTCCTGAAGAACTATCAACATGTAGCATTCATGTCTATTCTAACAAGGGAATTGACACCGGGGGACGTTTGTTGAATTGGAGCCGTGGCGCAATAGTATTGATTAACTTGCTTGTCTCATTCTTTGGTTGTTCTAGAGGTTGAGGTTAGGGCTCATCAACATGCAGTGGCAAGGTTTTAGTTTCAATGGTGAAAAAGCACTCCACAAGGAAATTTACAAGGGCTTAGGCTTTGATAGCTTTTCTACGCTTATACTCAATGTGAAAGTCACTCAGCTTAACACTCCATTTCGTCATTCTCCCTTAAGTGTCTATCTTGTGTAATACTTCCCTGAGGGGCTGGTTGGTCATCACAATAATGGTGTGTGCTTGAAAGTATTGCCTTGTCAACAGGTGGCCACTATCAAAGCAAATGCGATCTTTTCCAACCTTGTGTAATTAACTTTTCCGTTCTACAGTGCCCTGTTGGTATATTATACTGGAATCTAGTTTTTGTTCTCCTTTCGAACAGTACTATAGCAACGATTTCATTTGATACAGTGAAGTATATGAAAAAAGGCTTACCAGAAATAGGTTTGTTGAGTAAGAGGGCGACTAGAAATACTATTTTAGTTCCTCGAAGGCCTTCTAGGTCATCCCATTTGAATTTGGTGGCACTTCAAAAAACCTTGAAGATAGGTAAGCACTTATTAGCCAATTTAGACACGAATCTATTGAGGGCTGCCATTTGTCCTGTGAGTCTCTACATCTCTTTGGTTGTCCTGAGAGGTTCATATCAAGGATGGTTATGACCTTTACAGGATTTGCCTCAATACGCCTATTGGAGACCATAAATCCTAAGAACTTGCTTGCCTCCACACCAATGGTACACATGGCAAGGTTCAACTTTATGTTATAAAGATAGAGGATAGAGAAAGCTTCAGCCAAATATTGTATATATTGTTCCAAGGTAAGGCTTTTCACCAATATGTTAGCCACATAAACCTCCACGGAGCGCTTAATCTATTCTTTAAATATTCTATTTATGAGCCACTGATAAGTAACTTTTACATTTTTAAGTCCAAAAGGCATGATTGTATAGCAAAAAAAATCATCTTTAGTCGCAAAAGACATTTTCTCATGGTCCGATCTAGCCTGCTTGATCTAGTTATACTCTGAAAAGGTGTCAATGAAACTCAAATACTTATGACCCATAGAGGAGTCAGCCAACTTGTCAATAGAAGGTAAGGGAAAACCATTTTTTGGGCAGACTTTATTCCAATTTGTGAAATCTAAACACATACGCTTTTTGCCATTAGCCTTTTTTTATCATTACCATATTGGCGAGCCGTTGTAGATATTTTATTTTTTTGATATAGCATGCTGCCAACAAATAGTCCATTTCTTCACTAAATGCTTGGATATGTTTAGGAGCAAAACGCATTTTCTTTTGTCTTATCGGCTTCGCTGCTGGGTTCACATTTAGATGACAGGCAATAATAGGCTCAACAATGCCCACAATGTCTACGACAGACTAAGCAAAGACATTTGCATTCCGTTGCAAAAAGCATTGCAATGTATTTGTGGTTTTGGAGTCCAACAAAAATTCTTCCCAAGTTATCAGCTTTAAGTTAGGAGGTACAATTACACTGACACAGTTTGCTTGACAAGGTGAGCTTTACCTTGCCTCATCTCATTGCGGGTATCTAGGCTATCAATGCTAAAAGTTTGTCAAAGCGGGATTAATAACATGCACTGAAAGTGGGGGTGTATGTTGTTCTACGAGTTGTTCTTCAGGGCTTGCTGGTAGGGTTGGGGTTGTTTCAATTGCTAGCTTTACCTTCTGTGTTAACTGCAGGGAAAGTAGGTCGCATTGGCTGGCTGTAACTTGATTAGTTCGTATGAATCCTACCCTTGTAGTGTTTAAAAACTTGACTTTGAAATAGTAGACGGTGATGACCATCTTTGCCTTCTTCATCAATGGCTTGCCGAAAATGACAATATAGGCGAAAGGTTAGCTACAACAAGAAAGTTTGCCATTGCCGTCAGAGTATGTTCCCCATCTCCAATGGTGATTGGCAGAGTGATAAATACTTTGACCGCAATGAGTTGGTTGGTAAACCAAATATGGGCTTGATGGCCTTAAGTCTCCATCCAAATATTGCATCTATTTAAAAGCTTGATACTGGATGAGGTTCATTGCACTCCTATTGTCAACCAAGATCTTTTGCACCTAAAAGTTGATGATAGTTGTTGAGACCACTATGGGGTAATTGCCATTATCTACAAAGATGTCAGCATTGTCCTTAAAAAATTACCCATCAATCGTCCGTTTTTTATTTTTAAAGGGCCACATCGATAGCCATAACACTGTGCAGGTGAAACTTGTGCTTGGACTTAATATTTGTCAACCTTTTGTTGCACCCACAATGACGTGGATTATCCCTTGGACAGGTTGTTTGCTAGCCACTTTCACTTGGCGAGCCTCTTCTTCTTATTGGGAAAGACTTCTACCTTACTGACGGACGGGTTGACGGTTTGTTTTGATGCTTTTCATGGCAAGTGGGTTGCTATTTAATCTTTCGATCTCTTTTTGAAGGGCTATGCACTCCTTAGTGGAGTGCCTTCTATTAAATGATAGTTACTGTGTTAGTTTGCTGAGGGTTGATTGTTTGGTCTTTTAAGTGCTAGTCTCGACTAGTTAGGTCCTTGGTTAGTTTTATGGACGACTAGTTGGGTTATGGCATTCAAGGTTCTGTTTGTGGTTTGGTAGTGGTTTGTTTGTGGCTAAGAGCTCTGACTGATGCTGTGTTGCTAGTCTCTTCTTTTGGGTTGGTTATAGGATTGACAGTTATCGTGAAATCTTTGGCTGTGGGTTTCTGTCTACCTGCTATCACCTTGCAAACATTTAAGGCATTGATCACTCATATTAGCTCTATCTACAGCTCTAAGTTCCTCAGCCTCCGTGAATTTTTAGGCTCTTTCATAGAGTTGATATAGTTGTTTGGGTTTGTTTTCAATGAAAGAGTGTCTAAGGTGATCGTGTCTTACCCTAAAGATGAATGCTTAAATGATCTATTCTGTGTTTAAGTCTTAAATTTCCAAGGTTGTTACGTTAAATCTCTTCAAGAATTACTATAAAGTTTTATAAGGTTTTTGCTTTACAGCCAACAAGCTCACAAAGAAGCGTACCACGACTCTGCTGCTAAGGAAGTCGGCTAGGAATTGTTGATTAAGTGTATCAAGGCAATTAACTATCATAGGGGCCATTGTATAGAACAACGTGTAGGTGCTGCCCTATAACGTTGTAGGGAATACTCTTCACTTAATTGTGTTTGAGGCATTATGAAGTTCCATAAATTCCTCGAAATGGTCAAGGTGGTCTTTTGAGTTGGTGGCTCCATTATAGGTTTCCTTGGGAAGTTTAAGAGAGTTGGGGATGTAATCTTGTCTGATGAGGGTGGTTAAAGGGTTGTGGTTGTCTTCTAACCATTATAGGTCCCTTTTTTTTCCCCTTCTTGATATCTGCTAGCTCTTTTCGTAAGACAGCTATTTACGTTGCCAACCCATTTTTTGGGTTGAGATTAGTGGGGTTTTGGTTTTGTGTTGTGGGTTTAGTGGGATAAGTGTCGTCTTGAAGGGGTTAAGGGTAACTGTCATCACATTGAAAGGGACCTAGGGTGGTTTTCAAAAGAAAGAAATAGAGCTTTCTCTTGGGTGGGGTCTTTCTTGTAGGGGTTGCTGGGTGGCTTGTTGGTATTGTTGGAATAATCTTTGTTAGGTAGCTACTTGGGCATTTAAGGGCTGGGTTTGGGTCATCAATGCATTATAAAACTTTAGAGGAGGTTGTTACATGTTTGTTTGGTATCAGTGGGGTTGGAAGTGTAACTTACACAATGGATGTGGCAGGTGGAATGTTTTGCCAATGGGTGGCATTAATTGGCTATGAAGATCGCCCTTCTAGAAAGGGTGGGTAAGAGGTTGGGTTCAAGGGTTTAGCAACAGTGGTGTGGACCAATGGAGGGGTTAAAGTCATATTTGGAGATAAAACTTTAATTAGGTTTTGGTAATAGCCCATTTGCTGTGTTGTTTAGGCATTTTAATGACATAGGGTTGCTAGGAAATGGAAAGATAGAGTCATACTGTGGTATCCATGAAGGGAGGTTTCGTGATTGGATCTATAGGGCGTTGGTAGCATGGCCACTGTTTGGGAGACGGCTGTAGGTTGGGTGGTTATGTTCATGACTAGTGTAGCCATTTTAGAAGAGTGAGGGTGAGACATGACTGTCATTCCCACAGACGGTGCCAATTGCTGATGGTGTTTTTGGGTGTTGGTTAGAATGGAAGTAGCTTAGTGGCTATGTGAGGGACAACTGGAACTTGCAGCAAGAAAGCACGGCCAAGAGGCGTTGGAGTTAGTTCTTAAGGAGGCACTCCAACGTTTATGTCAGTTAAGTGTCCAAGGGTTTGTAAGGAAAAAGGTATACAGCAAATACTTAGGAACCTTCAAGAGGAAAGATTCGTTATTCATACAGTACCTGAACCTCATTTTTACATTATATATGAGAGGAAAGGTAGTGACATAATTCTTTTCCTTTTTACATTTTAGTTTATACAATTATAAAGATCGTGGTATTCAGGCAAGTTTTTCCTTGATGAGGGTGAGCTTGCTCTGTGCGAGAAGTTTGAATGTCAACCCTTGTGTGTGGTGATATGACATTCGGGTTAGTGTTGACTTGGCAATTGTGGGAGTTGGGTAAATAGTACTACAACTCTAGTGAAACTTAAACCATCAAAATAAAAACATCTAAATTGTGATATTTGAGATTGAAAAATCTAGATTATATCTAATTTACCTCCATAAAATAAAATGAACAATAGAAGAGACTATAACAAATCATAAATCACGTGGCTGATTATTCTTACATTTGAACCAACTTCTTTTTCAAGCTAGCCAGCCTTATCACAAATAAGGACAAGCTATTAACTTTCTTTGGCCAAATAATTGAAATAATTAACCAAAAAGACTACTTATTGAAAAAGGAATTGCTTAACAAATAGTTGGACGTGCTGAAGTAATATTTAAGGGTTTAAATTCTGGTTCAAGCAGCTGTCATGATAATCAAGTTTCCTAAAAGAGTAGGAATAGTTTCCTTTAATCCATGAATTATATTTTTAGTACATACGAAGGAAGAAAGAGGATTTGTACTTTATATATCTTTCGAGTAAGAGCCGTCGGATTAAGTCTTGATTCATAAAATCCTTATAGTTTTGATCATTTCAGTTTCAACCAATTTTACCAATGTATATACCATTTGTTATTTGTTAATATCAATGGCTTTTCAACAAGAGAATTCCAAATGGATGCAAAGCCATCCGAAAATAATAACCACACTCTTTGACCAAACTCTAAACTTTCTTTGTAAGCATTTCCTCAATGCCCTAAAAACTCATCTCTCAAAGCAAAGCATCCCATGATGCCCAACTCGTGAAAGTTACCTTTCTCGATGTCATGTATACTTGGACATCTGGACAACTTATAAGTCAATTTCGGTTTCAAAAGTTTGTCAATAAAATAAGCAAACTTATTGAAAGTTTAAATGTTTTCTTATTTTTAAAAGAGACAAAATTTGATCTAAAATCAAAAGACAGTGGCATTCTCACTCATTTTGTCATTTTAAAAAATATCCCATGAAGATTATCTAAATATGTATCTTCAAAAAAACCCAAAAAGCAAGTTGAGAACGAGAAGCCGTATATGATTTTCTCTTTCTTAATTCAATTATATTTCCACAAAATGACAAAAACCAAGGGAAAAATACTTCTTAGATTGGATTGTGTTCTAGAAAACACACTTTTTCTTATGACTTTTGAGAAGTTTCTCATAAATTCTGCAATTGAAATATTTGCTCTCTCCACCCTACAAGATTGCGTGACGAATCTTCTCTACAAATTCTTTTCATTCACATTATTTTCAATATCTTTGTTGTTTAATACGTGGTTTGTCTCAATTTGGAGGTCAAACAATTTCGCCCTTCTTTGTTTAATTTTTTTTTTTTTGTTGTCTTTTATTCTTTAATTAGCTCTTTGATTTAAATTTAAAGTTTAATTTAATTAATTTATACAATTATTTTTAAAATATGATATCCAATAAATCTAATATTCGAATACCAATACATGTAACTGTTTTACTTATTTTTAAGTTGTGGCCTCTTATGTATAAAAAAATAGCTCTTTAACTTTTCTGAATTATCCTTAATTTCAAGTGGAACCGACCATAGGAGGATCTGAATGGTGTAGTGGGGTGAAACTCCAAAAATTGAAAAATAAAAAAAAATTTAAAGAAAAAATTTTCCAGCAAAATTTTCCTTTGAACACATTAAAATTTAGAAAATAAGAGAATTAAAAAAAAATTTCCCGAACAATCTCAAAATTTTCTTTTGTATACCCTTTTCCATTAAAGTTGATATAAGATAATAAATTAAATGGCCTTAAATTATTGTACTTTTTTTAATGTGATATTTAAATTAAAAAATTTTTAAATTAGGTATATACCTAAACTTTTTTTTCCTATATAAATGTAATCCATGACTCAACGCCGTTAAAAAATTAGTAGTATGGCATTGCAACCAATGAAAATCTTACAAAAGAAGGAAAACTGACGTGTCATTTTTTCCTTGCAAATGTGGCTGCCACATGTCTTAGTTTTTACCATATCTATACAATACATGAAAATAATCTTTTAGAAAATTATCAAACCATCATTCCCATTATTTGATGAGAAAGTAACACATGATAAAATGGATTATTATATTCTTATATCATAATTACGAAAATATAATTTTTTTATAAATATATACTAAATAGTCTCTTAAAAAATTATCAAAATGACATTTTCATTATATGATAATAAATTGACATATGACCAAATGGATGATTATGACCTCATATCATAATTATGAAAATGTCATTTCTCTTATAATTGTTTATTAAAGATTTCCTAAAAAGTTACCACAATGTTCTTTCTATTAGATGATAAGAAATTATCATGTTATGAAATTGACTATTAAGCCTCATATCATAATTATGACAAATATCCCTTTTTTTTTATAATTATTTATCATAATACCTTTCCTAAGAAATGACCAAAATATCATTTCCAACATTTGATAAGAAATTAACACATAACCAAATTGATTATTATACTATCATATCATAATTATGAAAATACCTCTTTTCTTATAATTATTTACTATAATACTCTCCTAAGAAATTATCAAAATACCCATTCATTATTTGATAAGAAATTGACACATGGTCGAATTGATTATTATACTTTCATATCATAATTACAAAAATACTTCTTTTCTTATAATTATTTACTATAATAACCTCATACCATAATTACCAAAATACCCTTAAGATATTACTATTATACCATTTTCATTGTTTGGTAAGAAATTGACACATGACCAAATTGATTATTATGCCTTCATATCACAATTACAAATTTTTTTTCTTATAATTATTTAGTATAATACATTTATACCATAATTACGAAAAATCTCTTTTCTTATAATTTATCAAAATTACTAAAATGCTATCCTACCATAATTATAGAAACACCTTCCTCCCATAATTGATTAAAATTACTATTATAACCCTTCTATCATAATTACAGAAATGGCCTTATGAATGTTTAATAAGAAATTGACATGTAACATTTTATTTCAAAATCAATAACATATATTAAAACAATCCCCTTGATAATTACTATAATAACACTTTTTTATTTGGTATGATGTCGATATGTGTCCAGATTTACTACAATACCTTTCTACCATAATTACTAAAATACATTTCTTTTTATAATTAGCAAAAATTACTATAATACCCTCTTATAATAATTATAAAATACCTTTTCTACTATAATTGGCTAAAATTACTACAATACCCCTTCTACCAAAAATATGAGAATATCCCTCAGATAATTAACCAAAATTGCTATAATGCCTCTTATATCATAATAACAAAAATGCTTTTATGAATACTTAATAAGAATTTGACATGTGGTATTTTTTTCAAAATTGCTATAATACTTCTATAAAATTATACATTAAATTTGAACATAATATAAAATTAATTACATATAAAATTATTAATATATCTTTACCATCGCTTCATAAAAAATTTGATAAGTGACATTTTATTTAAAAGTTACTATAATATCGCTATTAAATAACATATAAATTTTAACATAATATAAATTTAACTATGTATTAAATTACTAAAATACCCTTGCATTACTTTATAAATACTAGACATGTGATCTTTTATTTAAAATTTACTATAATACCCCTATTAAATTACTTATTAAATGTTAAATAACATATATTAAAATAATTCTTACAAAAATTACTATAATGCCTCTTTGTTTATTTAATATGATGTTAACACGTTTCTACATTTACTATAATGCCTTTTTATCATAATTACAAAAATTTCTCTTTTCAAAATTATCCAAAATTATTATAATGCCATCCTATCATAATTATAAAAATGCCCCTCCTACTATAATTGGCCAAAATTACAATAATGCTCTCTTATCATTATTATGAAAATACCTCTTCTACCATAATTGATCAAAATTACTATAATATCCTTTATATTATAATTACTAAATGCCCTTATGAATGTTTTATAAGAAGTTGACATGTGTCATTTTATTTCAAAATTACTATAATGCTTTTTACCATAATTATGATAATATCCCCTTTACCATATTTCGTCAAAATTACTATAATACCTCTCATATCATACTTAAAAAAAATGCCCATTTACCATAATTGATTAAAATTACTATAATGCCCCTTATACTATAATTATGTAAATGTCCTTATGAGTGCTTCATAAGAAGTTGACATGTGACATTTTGTTTTAAAATTACTATAATGCTCCTATTAAATTACATATTAAATTTTAACATAATGTAAAATTAATCACATATTAAATTACTAAAGTACCATTGCCATTAGTTTATAAAATCAGACATGTGACATTTTATTAATAATAATCAAAACTAAATTATCAAGTGAGTTAGATCATTATAATTTCTATTAAAATAAAAAAAATTAAATAATTTATATTTTAAAATAAAAAATATTTAATCTTTGATGCAGTGGGGACCATACACTAGTGTTAATTTAAAAAAAGTTTAAAAAATTAGAAATTAAAAAACTTAAAGTAAACAAGCTAATAAATGAGTTATCTTTCTAGCTTTACTAAACCATCTATGTGTTCTAGTTCTTTGAATCGATTTGGTTGATTGAAGACCATAACCCCAACAAATCTTAATGATCTTTTTTCTGCTAACAACTCATCTCTACAATCCTCTGATCAAGCTCAACTACATCCTTTGTTTCCCAAACCTATAAGTTTGCTATTCTTAATCAAATTACGGTAGCAGCAAAGCATGTTATCACCTATAAATACATCAACTATAAATACAAAATTTCCTCCTAAAAATATTGAGCATTCTCTATTACAGTTTTCTTTGTTAGGTAGGATGTCTATTCGAAATGTAGAATCTCTCTCATTAATAAGTGTTCGGGCTTCGATTTTAGCTTAACACAAAAAGCAACAAAAATTTTATAGCCTAAGCTCTAAGAAGCTTAGCTTTGGCTTTGCTGTCATTCTCAGTTTTATTGGTTTCACAGTGAAAATAGTTCCAAGTCCATTACTTGTTCATGTAGATCCTTTGTACAGCAATTGAATATTGGCATTAAATGGAGAATCGAAAACTTCAAGAAAATGGCTTCAAGGCATTTTATGAAAACATTTTCCTTTAAATTTATTTGCCCCCACCATTTCTTATATGCAAATGGGGTTGTTCAAATAATCTATGAGACATAATAAAGTCATATTTGAATTCACATTGCATTATTGAGATTCAAACTACTAAACATTGTTGAAGAAGTATGAAAATATCCAGTCTTAAACTAAATTTTCTACAACATAATAAAGTTTAAGAAACTTCTTTTGAGAGTAAAAGGGAAAAGAATTTGAGAAAGTGTTTGATTGAATTTTTAGATGTGTAAATGTACGGCCTGGCCATCTTTATTTATAAAGACTAAAGAGAAGGCTTGTAACCTTTATTTATGTCATTTCACTTAAAAGACACAACCTTAAATCAAATCACATTTTTATGAATAATTATGGACATAATTATTCACCTTTTTGCTAGTGAAATATCATTTATGAAAGAATATGTATCATTTCAAGAGAAATCATTTTTAAAAAATCACACTTTTTGGTCAAACAAAAGGGTGGCATTTGAATGCCCTTCATGATGTATTTGAATGCTCTAGTGATTTTCTATTAAATATCCTGAAACAGTAAGTGGGCATTCAAATGCCCTATTTAGGGTATTTGAATAACCTTATATAAAAAGCTGATATTTGAATGCCTTGTGAATGGTATCCGAATACTCTTAGCTAAACTTCACTTTTCTAGCTAATACATGTTTCTAAAATATATTTCATGCTTACTTAACTTTGATTTCTCATAATTCAATATTAAGTCTTCATGAACTTCTTTTTCACTATTTTGAAATATTTTTAATAGGTTTCTCATAAATTCTTTGTAAATTTTTTTTCCCTTAATTTGATGATTTTAATGAAAGTCAATTAAGTTTTTTAATTTTGGTTAATTTTGGGATAAAGCTTTTCAAAAATTCTTTCTCATCTCTCATATCCTGTTAGAAGTAGGAAATTGGATTTTAATGTGAGGAGTTGACCTTAAAACTCCCGTGGTAGACTGGTTCAGCCAATCTAGTATCATGTTATAACCTGATGGGACATCTACCACCAAGAATTCAATGATTGAGGTGACTACCTGGGCTTGGTCTTCAAGGTGACAGGCAATTTAATAAACCTTTCACAAGTACTTGTTCATTTCTAAAACCAATTGAAGTGGTGGTGAATAGCCTCAGCATATTCTTGGTAATTTCTATCTTCATTATAATAGAATAATATAAAACGTTGGTCAAGTTCCCATTATCAAAAAGTACTTTTTTCACCACATGATTTTATATCATAACCCTTTATGACTATGACGTTATTATGGGGAAACTAAATGCGATCCATATTTTTTGAGCTGAATGAGATTGACTAGTCTTTCTAATATTTTTGCTTCTTGGTTATAGATCCAATGGCAGGCACTGTTCACATATCAAACTTTTTCTTAGTTAATGTGCAGGTTTCATCAGTAATCACATTGATCATCTCCACAATAGGTCAATTTTTTACCTTGTTTCCCTATTTGTATCTCTGGTCGAGCCTATGATTGATATTACCTTGGTCATCACATGCCCTCATTTTTTTCGTTTCTTATTGATTGTTTTCTTATTCTTTTTTTCAAAATTCCTTTTGTGTTTTTGTGGTCTTATATTCTTCATAAACCTATTGGGTTGACATCTTTTGATTAAATTCTCATTTTCATTCATCAGGTTGATGCAGTTTTTGATACTGTGGCCTTGTTCCCTATGAAAAATACATCTTTTGGTTGGATCTTTTCTACTTTCTACCTCAGTGGCTTAGGCCATATAAGTTGAATGTCCCTTTTTATTTGAATCAAAATCTTATTTCGGGAGGTATTCAGTTTAGTGTATTTGTCATATCTCCTGTTCAAACTCCTCGCCCTATGGTGCCCTTCAGTACATGTTTTCCTCTTGGAGGATTATCGATCTCTTTGCCTTTTTTCTACTAAGTTGAGGGGTGTCTCTCTTTTACCTTAGTTATTCCTTATTGTACCTTTAACATTGGTATTTTTTTTAATCTTAAGAGCAAATAGGCTAGAGTTTTTGGGGTTCTAAAGGGAGAAAGCTTGAAATGATATTCTTTATCATCGAGCCCATTTGTGATGGTGGTTACAACCATAACTTGTGCTAAGTTTTTGACTTGAAGAGTTTCACCGTTAAAACACATCACATATGTTTTCAAAGATTCTTTGGGTTTTGTTTAAATGACATTAAACTCAAGGTCATTTTCATTGTTTAGTGACTGTTTATAAAATGTGTTAGGAAAGAGTGACTGAGCTATTTAAAATAAGATATTGACCTATGCTCAAGTCTAAAAACCATGACCAAGCTGCCTCTTTTAAGCAATGTTGTGAAGCTTTTACAAATCAATAGTTCGTCAGCCCCTTATATCAACATGTTCGTTCTGAAAAGTTCAAGGTGATCTAAAGATCAGTAGCGTAATCATAAATAGTAGGTATTTTGAAACCTTTTGGAGGGAGAGCTTGGTCTATGTTTTAGATAAAGGGTAAGGTCTTCAAGTATAGAAGTCTTGTTCTTGAATTTTTTTTTCATTACTTTCATGTGAGCTTTCAAGCCTTTATTAGTTAGGTCTTTTGAGGCGACTTGTTTAGATTTTTAGGTGGTCTGAGTTTTAAAGTTGGTTGGATAGTAATACCTTGGAGTTTCATTTTTATAATAAGTCTAAGAACTGGCCTTGGTAGCCTTATAGGTTGGCTTCTGGGTTTATGGGTTTTTTGGGTTTTGACTAGGGATTTAAATAGCGGTTGTGATCATGTTTTGGTTGCGTTGCGTTAATCATGTTTTCAAATATAGCAAAAATCATTGCAGTCATCGCGATCGTGAATTTTTTTTGCACAATTTATTATAAAATGTAATAATTATAGTTATAGTTATAAAAACTCTTATTTAATGATTTTAAAAATAGTTTGTGACACTTTATATTTTTTATTTTCTAAAAAAAATTTTCACAATTTTATTTAGATTATAAAAAGTATTCATATTTGGTTTATCCATATAATTTTTCTTGGCCAAGTTCATATTCAATATTAATTATAGACAAATCAAATATTAACAAAACATAATATGTTAAATACCAAGCATCTATATTTAATAAAATTACAAACTTAAAAATATAATAATTTCAAATTCCATCAACTACAATTATAGATATATATTTCAAATTTTACAATATGGTAGAATGACGAGAAGGATCAAATTCTCTATCTTTACTTTGAGAGCCAAGTTGACTTTATTTCCATCCATGAGGCATTTGTTCTTAATACATTTGATGTGGAGGATATATTTGAGGATGATACATTTGTGGTAAATGATACATTTAAGGTGAATGATATATTTGAGGAGGTCAAGGATACATTTGAGGTAGATAATAACCATATGAAGGTGGATAACCATGAGAAGGTCAAAAATTAAGTTGTTCCGATGGATAATAATGTCCTTGAGTACTAGCAAATGATTCATTACACTCAAAGTTACTCGAATTTGGTCTCTCACCTAAAGATGAAGAACCTCTAGAAATATCATAATGGTGCTTCTTGGCTTTTCCTTTTGATCGAGCTGTACGTGCACTTTGACCATCACTAGATTTAGCAAATAGATTTACTCCGTATTCTGTCATATTAATGAAAAGTCCACTAGTAGAGCAAGCCTAAATTCTCTTCTAAGTGGGCTATAAGGTCGATTTGCATCTATATTATCACCAAAATCACACCATCACCATTGTAGACATCCTAATCGGTTCAAGCCCAAGCTCATTTAGGCCTGGTTCAATAAGGTTCGGGCCTAAGCTCAAATTAATGAGGCTTGACTCAATAGGATCTAGTTGGTAGGCCCAATTGGCCTTTTTTTTCATTTTTATTTTATTTTATGACTTTTTGGTTTTTTATCTATCTTTGATTTTTTTAGTTGATTTATCTTTTTTTTATTGGATTTATCATTACTTTTTAATAGATTTAATACTAAAAAAATAAAAAAATATCTTTGGCTGGTGGTTGTAGAGTTCCTATGGGTTTTAATTTGAAGTGGGATAAATCTTGAAGTTTTTGATAATATGAAAATCTAGTCGAAAAAGGACTTCTATCTGATCAGAAACTCTTCTGATTTAGTTTTATAAATCACCAAAAACATGACGCAGAAAGATCACAAAGAACAAAAAAGACATAAAAAACAAAGAGAACGAAGGACAGAGAGCAAAGAAAAGTAAAAAAAAAAGACGTTTAGAAGGTTCAGAAGCAACCTTAAGATTTTTAAAAATTTATTTGGTGATTTTTTTTTTGAGAAATTTTTTGAAATTTCAGATTTCGTTTGAATTTTTTGATGAAATTTGAATTTTTTGGTGACTTTTTCTGCATTGGTTGAATTTTTTTGCCAGTTATCTAGTTTTCGACATAACATTTCCAAAAATCGATTAACTTTCGGTGAACTTTCGACAACAACCCAAATTTCGATTATATTTTTCAAAATTCGACAAGCTTCAACGGGTGTTCTTAGGAAACTTAGAGAAAGAGGGAGAGAAAAGGGGAGTAGAGAAAAAGGGAAAAAGAGAACTCTACTAGAAAAAGTTGAAATTAGCCTTTTATAGTATCATAAAACGACGTCGTTTTGGGTATTAATAAACCTAGGATCCGCGCGTTTTACCAGTGGGTGACCTAGCCCGAGCGCCAACCCGAGTTCGCTGACCCCCGCCCCTGCCTTTGGTTCAGTCGAGTCGAGCCGTATATCAAGTCGTCTAGTTGCTTCTGTCTCTTAATCCGAGCCGAATCCACGCCGAGCTGAGCCATTCCAAGGTTTATTTATTTATTTATTTATTATTATTATTATTATTACTTCTAAATTATAATTATTTGGTATTTCTTAATTTTTTTTAATTTTAATTTAATTTAATTTAATTTAATTTTTCTTTTTTAATGATTTTCCTAAAATAAAATTCTAAAAAAATATATTTTTTAGGAAAAGTTGAAAGTATCAATTTTTTTTAAAATTAAAATTTCAGAAAAAAAAACATTTTGAGGAAAAGCTGGAAGTACAAATTTTTCTTAAAAATAAAAATTATCAAGAAAAACATTTTAGGAAAAAGTTGAAAGTATCAATTTTCTTTGTACAAAAGCAATGAGTTTTTTTTTTAATGAAAAGAAAATGATTTATATCAAAAGTTGAATCATTATTATTCTTTTTTTATTTTATTTCTTTTTTTTTTGAAAATTTTTAATGTTAAATAATCTGACGATAGAGTCTCTGCAAGTGAAACAATAGTTTTCTTACATATTCTTAAGGTGAGGGGATTTTTCTTAATTTTTTGCCAAAAGTATTGGAGTTAATTAAGAATAATTTTCAATAATTAATTACTTGGTAAAAGTTTTAAAGCTTATTGGATAACACGAAATTGAGCTGGTACCATCTTTCGATGGGCGTTGTGAAGGTGCTATAACCTTATTCACTTATAACTGAACTCCTAAACCCTGTTTTGGTTAATAGACCCGAACCTATTCTTTTAGGAACCCTTGTCAAGCTTAGGTGTTCCTTGAAAGGATAGATTACTTACGTGGTGAATCGCACCTAAATAAAAAAGATTGGTGGTGACTCCTAAAGTTGATATCTAGCGATAGATCCCTAGATCTAAACGTTATGACAATTTGGCGACTCTGCTGGGGATAACCGAGAGTCAGGCCGTGTGTTATCTAAAAAAGCCTAATAAAATTGAATTCTTTGTAAGGATTTTTTCTTTTTTCTTTTTTTTCCATTCATTTTATTTATTTATGTTGCAAACTATGTCATTCATATGCATATGCATAACATGAGCTCTATACCTGAGTTTCATCCCTTTAAGAGGGAGTAAAGTACCTGTGCTTTCATAAAGTTCTAATGTCTTCATAGTGGCTAGCGAAATACTCTCACTTAAATTGAATCTTTTCCGTTGGTAGCCTGTGATGGGTGAGATTTAGATTGCTTTACTAGTTTGTGATAGACGATGATGTAAGGAACAATTTGAGAACCTTTAGTGGTCAAAATCGCCTAACCTAACGTATAGTGTATACTTAAAAGGCCAACCCTAATATAGAGCCCTTCTTACCCAATGATAGATATACCTCGAAAGTAAGACACAAGAATGAACAAGTTGTGTTTATCTAACCATTTTGATTGTTTGACTTTGTGCATCATTTTCATTATCATATATAACATTGTGCATATGCATCATTTCATTCTATGCATCATTTTCATGATCATGTTTTAACATTATCATTTGCATCATTCTCATTTTATCCATGAACATCCACATCCTATTTATGGGCCAACATATTATACATAAAGCATAGCATAACATTTTTAATCATAATTGTGGTGCTAAAGGTTCAAGCATAGCTCTACCAAGCAACCTCACTCACCAATACAATACAAGAGCTCGAGTCAGACAAATGGAATAAGAAAATTTCAATCATCTCGAAAAGATAAAGAAAGCTGAAGCTAAAAGGGGAGTTGAATAAGATTTTGAAGCTTTGAACAAGTTAAATAAGGGAAAGAGTGTAGAGGAAAATACAAACCAACAAGACCATCTATCACAAAAGGAGGATAACCTACTGTACCCTCTTGGTTTTAGGCCACATCAAGCTTAACTTGTATAAGGTCCACCACCACAGCAGTTTACCTATCCTATAAGGTACACATATTCTGGAATGCTATCAACTTCAAATCTAAGGTAGTATCAAAATTATGTAAATCTTGTTTTTACTGAAAAGGTAATAAAACCAATACCAGTCCCTAATTTGGATGATCCAAAAGAAAAAGAGAAGCTGAGGCCCAAGGAGAAGGAGACTTTAAAAGCCTTAAAAGTTGAATAGAATATGAACATATTAGAGGAAAGGCTATGAGCAGTGGAAAGAGTTAATTTTTATGGTTCAGTAGATGCAGCTGGGCTCTATTTAATCTTGGATATTGTTATTCCTCCAAAGTTCAAAGTGCTAGAGTTTGAGAGATATGATGGTAAAAAATGTTCGAAGACCCACATTACCATATACTATTAAAAAATGGTTGCCCATGCTAATAATGAGAAGCTATTAATGCATGTGTTTCAAAACAGTCTCACGGGCTCTACCACTAGATGGTATATCCAGTTGGATAGGACCCACATTCATTCTTGGAATGATATGGCCCATGCTTTCATTAGTTAGTATCGGTATATTATAGACTTGGCCCCTAATCACCTTTCTTTACAAAATATAGAGAAAAAAGTAACTGAATCATTCAAGAAATATGCCTAGAGATTGAGAGACATAGCCTTTCAAGTGTAACCTCCGTTAACTGAGAAAGAGACCACAGTATTGTTCGTTAGCACTTTGAAATCTCTCTATTATGAAAAGATGATAGGGAATGCCACGAAGAATTTTGTCAACATGATAATATCAAACAAAATTATTGAAAATGCCATTAAAAATGACAAGTTAAAATGAGAGGAAACCAAAAAATTGCTATAGAAGAAAGAGACTGAACTCAAGTCATGAGCCTTGATAGACAGTTTAAAGGATATCAACTTTATTCATAAGGTTATGTCTCATACTATCCTGCTGTAAACAATATTTCACCTTACCTTTACCAATCATATCCATAATCAGCTTACTAACCAACTTATCAATCAGCCTACTTACCAACTTATCAATCAACCTTTCAAGTACATGTATATGATTTTAGTCATATCATTACATCAATTTCAAAGCTTCACAACCAAGCAAGTGGTTCAAGGAGATCTTGGGATAACCAAGAAAGGGCATATATTGACCATGTCCCCATGACTTATATTGAGTTATTCTCAAAATTGATCAAGAATAATTTGGTATCTCCAGTTATGCTAGAACCATTGAAGCCACCTTATCAAAGTGATATGATGCTAATGCGATGTGCGATTATCATAATGGGAATGTGGGTTATTCTATTGAAACTCGCCTTACTTTTAAACATAAAGTGCAAAGTTTGATCCAGAAAGGCTTAGTGAGTTTCAATGAATCAGGGGGACAAGATGTCAATAAAAGTCCTTCACTTGATTACACAGAGGCGTGATTGTAGAGAAGGATGTCAAAGCTGGATGGAAGCTACGTGTCATTTTAGGATTTCTTTTAAAGCAATGTTAGGATTTCTTTTATGCAATAGGATTTCATTTGTTATCATTTTAATAAAAGGTAAGGATAATGCATTTCATTACATTTTCTCTTTCATTCAATCATTGTTCCATTCTTTGTCACCTTTCATAACTTTTCATTCCCATTTTTGAACTCTAAACGATGAATGTTTAAATAATGATGCTAACAATAATTTTGAGATTTAATTTTGAGAACTCATTAACATTGATTTGAGGTGATTATTTGAAAAAAAGTTGTTGACAGATATGAGATGGATATATCTTGAAGATGTAATCTTTTATGAAGATCCATGAGCTTGTTTTTATTTAATATATGATCTTAAAAAAAAACATTCACATTTGAGATGAAAAATGGCCATATTTCTTTTACCATTTAAAAAACCATTCATTACTACCCCTTTGAACCTATTATGATTTTTTTTTTTAAGAACCCTAACCAAAGATCACCCTTTACACTGGGGGGTCTTTTTTTTGAAAAAAAAAAGGTAAAAAAAAAAGAATCATAAAAGGTTTCAAAATAGAAAGAAAAGAAAGAAATAAAAGCAAATCAAAGAAAAAAGAGAAAAAAAATGAGTGTCACACATGATTTGGGGCAAAATAAGGAGAATCTTTTTGTGAAGAATGAGATCGATGAAAAAGAAAAAAGTAGTAAAATAATGTGAAATAGGGCAAAATGCCAAGTTACATCAAATAATAAATGATCCTTTGGTTTCGAAACCTTTAAACACATATATTGAGCCTATTTTATCCATTTCTTTTATGATCCTTCACTATGGCCTATATTACAACCTTGAAAAGTCCATTTGGATCAAGTGTGAATGCTCGAATTGAATGATCATATGTTGGGTGAAGGCATGCTCATGATAGAATAATGGAATCACACTATATTACTCTAGAGATTAATGTGTAAGAGATATCAACAATAGATGAAAAAACGAAAGAGAAAAAAAGGGAAAATGGATGAAAAAAAATAGAAAAATGAAAAAATGAAAAAAAAAAGAAAACTCAAATTGAAAACCCGAAATGGTGATTTGGATAGACAAATATCTGAGCTGAAAGTTGGATAAACAGTTCAAATATATAAATGATCAAGGCATCTAAAAAGCTGGGGTAAAGTTTGATGAGTTCAAAATGATTTCGATAGAATGAGTTCTCAAAAAAGAATCTTAGACTAATGTTCAAAATTGTCTGAATATTCATTATTCCCAATGACATACATCTAACTTATTTCTTTCTCCATTTGCTTTTGTACCAAGACTCACCATTGATTACTTTTTTCCTAGTGCACCTTATGCTCTTTTATTCTTACATCCCTAGAATGAATTGAGAAAATGTATGATTGCATTATGTTTGTCAAGAATTAAAATGATAATTAATTAATGAATATGTGTTTAAAGGGTTCTTGCATTCTTTTGAGAAGAAATTCAAGATGATTGAAGGCAAAAATGATGAATAGAGAGTAAAAATCTAGAAAGATGATGTGATCAAGAAATGAATATGGTGATAGATTGGTCGATATAACTTGTGTATTGTGATCAAATAATGAGGATCAATTTATTCTAGAATGACTAGTGCTGAGAAACCTATGAATGGTGATCAAACAATGAAAATAATATAGATCAATAGACAAAATTTATTCTGAAATAGTTACTATTGAGAAGCCTGTGAATGGTGGTCAAGTGATGAAAATAATAGAGATCAGTGGATGAAACTCGTGACATGTGAGATGGTGGGGTCTTGAGAACCATATTAACACAATTTCATGACATTTATCTGCATTACATGTAATATGTTTGCTTCGTCATTTGAACAGTACATGTACATGATTCGATGAATATTTAAAGTTTTGTTTGGACATGCATCAGCCAGAAAACATGGAAATTATGATTTAGGATATGGTATCTACATTATTGTGTGAATCCAAATTGTTGCACTTGCATCCTTGATCATGATGTATAAAATTTTGAGTCACCTAAAAAAAAATTGTGAATCTTTTGATAAGAATCCTAATTTTTTTTTTAAATGAGAATCTTTAAGAAATTTTCAAATGAGAATTTTTTATTCTTAAATGAGAATTTTTAAGACATTTTCAAATGAGAATCTGAGTCTTTAAATGAGAATCTTTGAGTTTTAAATGAGAATCTTTAAAACATTTTCAAATGAGAATTTTCAAGTGAGAATCTTTGAATCTCAAGTGAGAATCTTTGAATCTCAAGTGAGAATCTTTGAGGTGTAAAACCCAAAATTTATCGAATTTGAATCTTTAATTTTTTAATTTCAAATGAGAATCTTTGAGGTGTGAAACCCAAAAATTGTCAAATGTGAACCTTCGATCTTTGAATTTCAAATGAGAATCTTTGAGGTGTGAAACCCAAAATTTATCAAATGTGAATCTTCGAATTCAAATAAGAATCTTTGAATTTCAAATGAGAATATTTGAATTTCAAATAAGAATCTTTAAGGTGTGAAACCCAAAATTTATCGAATGTGAATCTTCGAATTCAAATGATAATCTTTGAATTTTAAATGAGAATATTTGAGATGTGAAACCCTAAGATTTCTTGGATGTGAATCTCTAAAATTCAAACGAAAAGCTTTGAACTCAACTTTTGGATGCGAATCTCTAAATTTTTGAGTGAGAACCTTTGAACTTAGATGTAAAACTCTAAGATTTCTTGAATGTGAACCTTTGAACTCGAACAAGATATTTTGATCTTTTGGATGTGAATATCCAAAATTTGAATGAGAAATGTTAGATGCGAGTCTTACAATTTACAAATGCGAATCTTGCAAATATGAATTCTTGCATACCTAAAATCTTGCAAGTCTGAATTCTTGTGAAACTAAAGTTTTGAGAATCAAATTTTAGTGAATTATTGTGAAGTTGAAAGGTTCTTACGAATCTAAACCTTTGACTTTTGAACTCAGATTGTGAATCTTTGAGTTTTTATTACAAATTTTATCAGGTCTGATCTATGACTCCTCTAGACGTGATTGTCAAAGAGCCTTTTATTTTTTCAAAGTTGTGATGCCTCTATTTAGAGGAGCTTTTATTTTTCAAAGTTATTGTGCCTCTGTTTAGAAGAGCATTTATTTTTCTCAAAATCGTTAAGCCTCTGTTTAAAAGAGCGTTATTTTTTTTTCAAAAGTTGTTGAGCCTTTGTTTAGAGAAGCTTTGTTTAATAAAAAGAAATGTCGAGTTGAGTTTTGCTTGGGTGTCTACGTCTTTGTAAAATTCTTGTTTCACAAAAAAATGTGCAAAAAAGGACAGCTATAGACACCCTAATCGATCCGGGCTCAAGTCCATTTAGGCTTGGTTCAACAGTGTCTAGGCCTAAGCCTAAATTAATGAGGCTTGACTCAATAGGATCCAGTTGGTAGGCCCAATTGGCCTTTTTTTTTCATTTTTATTTTATTTTATGATTTTTTTGTTTATATCTATCTTTGATTTTTTTAGTTCATTTATCTATTTTTTCATTGGATTTATCATTACTTTTTAATAGATTTAATAATAAAAAAATAAAAAAAATATCTTTGGCCGGTGGTTATAGAGTTCCTGTGGTTTTTAATTTGAAGTGAAAGAAATTTTGAAGTTTTTGATAATATGAAAACCCAGTCGAAGGATGACTTCTATCTTATCAGAAGCTCTTCTGATTTGGTCGTATAAATCACTAAATGCACGAGGCAAAGAGATCACTGAGAACAAAAAAGACATGAAAAACAAAAAGAACGAAGGACACAAAGCAAAAAAAAAAGTAAAAAAAAGGGCGTTTAGAAGGTTCAGAAGCAATCTTAAGATTTTTAAGAATTTTTTGGTGATTTTTTTTTGGGAAATTTCAGATTTTGATTGACACTTTCGATGAAATTTGAATTTTCTGGTGACTTTTCTAGCGCTGGTTGAATTTTTTGGCCAGTTACCCAGTTTTCGGCATAACATTTCTAGAAAACCTACCAACTTTTCAGCGAACTTCTGGTGAACAACCCAGATTCCAACCATATTTTCCAAAATTTGGTGAGCTTCAATCGATGTTTTTGGGAAACTTAGAGAGAGAGAGGGAGAGAAAAAAGGAGTAGAGAGAAAGGGAGGAAGAGAACTCTGCTGGAAAAGGCTAAAATTAACCTTTTATAGTACCATAAAACGACGTCATTTTGGGCATTAATAAACCCAGGATCCATGTGTTTTGTTAGTGGGTGACCTGACCCGAGCACCAACCCAAGTTTGCTGACCCGTGCCCCTGCCTTTGGTTCAATCGAGCCACATATCAAGCTGTCAAGCCGTTTCTATCTCTCAAGCTGAGCCGAATCCACGTCGAGCCGAGCCGTTCCAAAGTTTTTTTTCATTTATTTTATTATTAATATTATTATTATTATTATTATTATTATTATTATTATTATCATTATTATTATTTCTAAATTAGAATTATTTGGTATTCCTTAATTTTTTTAATTTTAATTTTAATTTATTTTTATTTTTTAATGATTTTCCTAAAATAAAATTTTAAAAAAATATATTTTTGAGGAAAAGTTGAAAGTATCAATTTTTCTTAAAATTAAAATTTTAGAAAAAAATATTTTGAGGAAAAGTTGGAAATACCAATTTTTCTTAAAAATAAAAATTATCAAGAAAAACATTTTAGGAAAAAGTTGAAAGTATCAATTTTTCTTGTACAAAAGCAATGAGTTTTTTTTTTTAATGAAAAGAAAAGGATTTATATCAAAAGTTGAATCATTATTCCTCTTTATGTTATTTTATTTTTTTCTTTTCTTGAATTTTTTTAATGTTAAATAATCTGACGACAGAGTCTCTGTAAATGACACAGTAATTTTCTTGCTTACTTTTAAGGTGAGAGGATTTTTCTTAATTTTTTGTCAAAAGTATTAGAGTTAATTAAGAATAATTTCCAATAATTAATTACTTGGTAAAAGTTTTAAGGCTTATTGGATAACACGAAATTGAGTTGGTACCATCTTTCGATGGGCATTGTGAGGGTGCTATAACCTTTCTCACTCGTAATCAAACTCTCGAAACCTATTCTGATTAATAGACCTGAACCTATTTTTTTAGGAACCCTTAGTTAAGCTTAGGTGTTCTTTGAAAGGATAGATTCCTTAAGTGGCCAATTGCACCTAAATAAAGAATATTGGTGACGACTCTTAAAGTCAATATCTAGCGATAGATCTTCAGATCTAAACGTTAAGACAACCATCACCATCACCATCATTAGCATCATAATCTGGACTTAAGCCCCTACCATCATCACTTTGACTTGGTGTTGGATTTGAACTTGAATGAGACACATTCTTTTTTTTAGATTGGCATGATTGTTCAACATTCATTTCATTATCAGAATTATCTACAAGCAACCAATCAAAATTTTAACTATCTAACAAAGGATTTTCTTTGTCTTACAGCCATTCTGTTAGTGGATCATCATTTTAAAAAATATGGGCAAGGCTAATAGGATTAAAACTATTATTTATCTCATCAATGCTCTATCTTTTTTTATGTCTCATCCTCAACATCATGTTGTAATAGGTATATACAAGTTTTTGACATCTTTCAAACTTCAATCTGTTTCTTGCTTTAGTGTGAATATAGCTAAATGTGCTCTAATTACGTTCACAATTTGATGCAGATGTTGTTTGACTAAGCACTTTGATTGCTAGTTTTTGTAATTCAGGAACACAAGTGCTATATATCATTTACCACTCAATTGTATAAAATTATTTAAATTAAATTTGAATGTGCTATATAATTAAATAATATAAATAAATTATAATTATTTAATTTACTATTTCCCTGGATTCATTTGCTTCCAAGCTCTTTGTGTCTGTGGAGTACCAAATGTTTTATACTTGTCTCAAAATAATAACAACTATCAATTAAAAATACAATAATAAATGAATAAATACAAAATAATTTAATTTTTAATACATAAAATAAATGTTAAAGTTATAAAATAGTATTAAATACTAACCTAATTAATCATTCTGATTTGAATATATATCAAAGGTTATAATCCTTCAATAACTGCTTTTATACCTTATAATGTTTCTTTAAATACATTTTCAGAATGTTCCACTCTAAATTGAAATTGTGGATTTAAATAGTAACCTAAACATAATTCATAACAATATTATATTAAAGTAATAAAAATAAATATATAAATAATTTAAGTATAAAAAATAAACATATTTTTGAATTACCATATATATTCTTGATTTACTTACCAACTGAATGTAAGTCAGAGTGCATGAAACTCAATCTATTGTCAATAATCTTTTCATATTCAGTAGAATAATGATAATTTTGCTAAATTGCTTGTTTAGCTCTATCAACAGCCTCGTAAATAAAGCCCATTGTTGATTTTTCATCACTATCCACAAGGTTTAACATTTTTAGCAAAGCTCATAAACTTTTATTATATCGCTTGTTTTTTTCCAAAAATCTTTTTCCAAAATAATTTTTTTGGCTTCATAAGCAGGTTTTGATTTTTATTGTCCCCATTTTTATTCTTTAAATTCCTATATATTGATCAATAAATTTTTAGAGTAATATATTTTAAATTAATATTTTAAACAATGATATTATAAAATGATGCTAGATTTAAATAGTTGTACTAATTACTAAGTACTAACCTTGGAATTGAACATCTCTCTCATACTTTGCTTTTGCCTCCTTTTTTTTTCTAACTATATGAAATGAGTGGCAAATCGGATAAAAGCAGGACAAAGTATTTGCTTTCCTTGTGTGTATTCTTCATCAAATTAACAGTCCAAATGTGATTGTATGTAAAACAAGTCATTTTCTTTGCATCATCCAAAACTTTTGCCACATTGTTTTTCTTCCCAATATCTTCAAGGCACAAGTCCAAATAATGAGCTGAACATACTGTCCAATACAAATGTTTTCTCTTCTACATTAGTCTTTTTCCTGTGGCCTTAAGTGCTGCCTCGTTATTAGTGACTATTTGAAAAATGTATTTTTCTTTAATTTTTTCCACAACTTCATCTAATAATTTGTAGTAAAAGTTTGCATCTCTATTATGATCACTTGCGACATCTACAGATTTTCAAAAAATGGTCCCTTTACTACAGTAAACAAAAAAATTAATTATATGCATTTGATTCAAACTATTGGTCCAACCATCACACATCAAAGTGACACCTAATTCATTCTAATGAGCTTTTAATCCATTAACCCATTCATGAACTTATTAATACTCAGACTCTAAATACACATCTGAGACCTCATAATGTGTTGAAAGTTTTACATGTTGGCCAACTTCTATTGCCACAGAAATCAAATTATGTAACCATGGAGAATTTGCCAACTGAAAAGGAAGTCGATCATATATAAAAAATTTTGATACTGATTCACCCATCTTCTTTTTAATGTCTTTGTCGTAACAGTTTTGTGTTCCTCCGATGAATTTAGAAACGAAATAAAAACATAACGAAGTCGTCACCAATCTTTTTCGGCTAGGTGCGATTGGCCACCTATTAAAATTTATCCTTTTAATAAAATTAATTAAAATTTATTAAAAAAATAATTTTATTGTATGTGAAACAGTCTGGGTTTAGGAGTCGGTTACTCGTAAGGAAGGATTAACACCCCCATAGTCCCCATTTAAAAACGGTACCACTTAACTACATAAAAAAGTTATCCTTTGATTTTGATAAAAAATTAGCCTTATTTTCGGTGTTTAAAAAATAATTTTCTTGATTTTTTCATTTATTGGGAATTGGTTTTTATAGTGCTCGAATTTTATTTGAGAAAAAAAATTAGAACCCTTTTATGAAAATAATTCTTAAAATGTTTCAGTGCATTGGTAACATTAGAAGAATTCTTTCTCACCTAAAGATTTCTTAGGTATCACTTCTCAAAATACCTTAAAATCTCATCTTCGGAGGCTCAAATTTATTTTTCGTAAAAAAATTATATCATGCATGTAATTCAGAATGTTACCACGCTGATGCACACATTTTATTATCTTTTTTGGAAATTTTTATTAATTATTTTATTAATCTTTTCATTTAAAACTTTGAAAAAAATGAAAATTTTATTATATTGAAGATTTTTCATAAATATTCCAATACACTGGTAATATTTAAAAAAGATCTTCTCACCTAGAGATTTCTTAAAGCATCTCTACTCGAAATACTTTTAGAATCCCATCATCGGATAAAATTTCTTTTTTTCTCATTTTTATTATTTATTTTTAATTTATTAATTAATTTTATTTTTTTATTATTAAAGAAAAGAAAATTTTTATTGTATTGAAAACTTTTTATAAATACTCCAATACACTTGTAGTATTTTAAAAAAATCTTATCACCTAGAGATTTCGTAGGTATCACTACTCAGAGTACCTTTGAATCTTATCGTCGGATAAAATTTTTTTTTTTTTTTATTTAATTATACTTATAGAAAATTTTTATTATAAATTTTATTATTTATTATTATAAAACAATAAAAATTTATTTTGATAAATTTAAACATTTTTATATGCATAAATAGTAATAATAAAATTTAAAATAACAAAAAATAATATTTAAAAAAATTAAAAAAAATTTTTTTTTACTTGAACCGGATCGGTCAATAGTCTGGTCAACATGAATCTAATCGGTTCAATGGCTAGGTCCAGTCTGGTTGGTTCAGTGGTTTGGGGTCGATCCGACTCGATCTGGGTCGATTTAGTTAGAGTGATCAAAGGTTGAGGAAAAATGGGTTGTCAGATCGATTGTGCGGACTCTAGGTCTGGTCGGCTGGTTGACGCGCGGATCCTGGGTGCTTAAAACGACATTGTTTTAGGCCTTTATTGAAACGACATCGTTTTGACTTTGGCAGTTTCTATAAAGGTCCAAAATTATTTTTCAGCTCATTTTTCTTCTCTCCTAAAAAAAATAACTCTCATTTTTTTTTAGGTTGATTTGGGTCGGTGGCCATCGGTCATGATGACTGTCGTGGTCCTTGCCGATGGCGAGGTCCGACCACCGTCGTTGGTTTCAAAAAATTTCAAAATACCTCAGAAAACTTCTTGCGACCTCCTGAGTCTAGATCTGAGCTCAGTTCTACGAAAAAGGGCTCCAAATTAAGTAGATTTGGCTTGAAAGATTTAGCCAAAATTTTTTTTTTTCTCTAACCTTTTTTTTTACTGACTTTGCTTTCCTTTTTTGCTGGTGATCTCGGCACTAGGTTTCTCGTTTTAGGGGACTAAGTTAATTTTTTTTTCATAGGAAGCTTTTTTTTTAACCTGGCAGTGTCTTTTTTTTTTTATCTATTTTTTATTTTTTTTTGCAGGGTTTCTGGGCTTCTCTTTTTTTTTTTTCTATCGATTTCATTGCTCTATTTATAGAGCAAAAAAAAGACCAAAATCCCAAAAAATCTAGGATTTTGGTGGCCTAGTATTAGGGCGACCACTGACTGTCAGAACGGTTGCCGGTGGCTGTCAGGGCCTGGGTGACTTGCAAGCGGCTGGTAATGTGACTGCCGATGACCGACAGAAAAGTTGGTAAAAAGAAGAAAAAAGAAAAAAAAAGAAAAATAAATTAATAAATAAAATGATGTCAATAGATGCCCTTTTTTGCCTATTTTTTAGAATAAAAAATAGGGCAAAGACAAACAAACAACTATTTTATTAAAAAAAAGAGGAAACATTGGGCATAAAACCTTTTTTTTTTTTTAAATTTAGAAAACTCCTCTAATCAGAGGCTCAATAATTTTAAAAATTCTTGACAATGCTCATCTCAGTAGAGGCTCCACAACTTTAAAAATTTTTGAAAATGCTCATCTCAACAGAGGCTCAACAACTTTAGAAATTGATATTAAAAAAACTCCTCTAAGTAGAGGCTCAACAACTTTAAAAATTTATTTTAAAAAAGCTCTTCTAAGCAAAAACTCCACAACTTTAAAAATTCTTGAAAATGCTCATCTCAGCAGAAGTTCAACAACTTTAAAAATTCATCTTGAAAAAGCTCCTCTTAGCAGAGGCTCAACAACTTTAAAAATTCATCTTGGTAAAGCTCTTCTAAGCAGAGACTCTATAACTTTATAAATTCTTGAAAATAGTCCTCTCAACAGAGGCTCCACAACTTTAAAAATTCTTGAAAATGCTCATTTCAGCAAAGGCTCAACAACTTTAAATATTCATCTTGGAAAAGCTCCTCTAAGCAGTGGCTTAACAATTTTAAAAATTTATTTTGAAAAAGCTCCTCTAAGTAGAGGCTCTACAACTTTAAAAATTCTTGAAAATGCTCCTCTCAGCAGAGACTCAATAACTTTAAAAATTCTTGAAAATGTTCCTTAGTAGAGGCTCAGTAACTTTGAAAATTCTTGAAAATACTCATATCAGCAAAAGCTCTACAATTTTAAAAATTCTTGAAAATGTTCCTCTCAACAGAGGCTTAACAACTTTAAAAATTCATCTTGAAAAAGCTCCTTTCAGCAAAGGCTCAACAACTTTAAAATTTCATCTTGAAAAAGCTTTTTAAGTAAAGGCTCAACAACTTTAAAATTCATCTTGAAAAAGCTCATCTCAGTAGAGGCTCAACAACTTTAAAATTCCATCTTGAAAAAACTCCTCTCAACAGAGGCTCAACAACTTTAAAAAAAATCATATGTTTTCAAAACTGAGTTTTCATATTTGAATAAGTAAATTTTCCTCTTTTAAAATCTTTTATTTGATCATTGTCTTCATCAGAATATCAAAATGTTATTTTTCATTAAGAAATGGAAAGTTTCTGTCTTTATTATAACTGCTTATGGATGGATGCATGTACTGAGTGCTCTAAATGTAATGCATGAAATGCAATCAAAATTATTCATCGTAGTAAAAAGGTTCTCGAAATCTCTCACTTTTTACCCCTTTTTTTATCAAACTTTTCAACAATTGCCTTATAACCAATCCATTCTTAATAGCTGTCCATTGTATTCTTTTCCAACAATATTTTTTTTTTCAAAAGTTTGCAACATCAATGCTTTTCTCATCTCCTTTCATCTGCCTTTGTCAACTTTTAAAAAGTAATATTGAGATCTTTCGTGTTTATTTTTTCTATCATTTTAAATTCAAGACAAACAAAATGCAATCACACATTTCTTTCATTCATTTGTAAAGTGAACAAAGATATAAAATGAGGTAATAGAATTGATAGGCATTATTTCCAAATGAAAGCTGGCATATTTCATTAGACTGATAATAAGTGTATGGAAACAAAAGTTTTCGAGTTGAAATAAAAATGCCCCAGTAATGATCACAAGATAATCATGAACAAAATATTCCCAGATTTTTTTTTCTAAAACTAAATCAGATTACTTTCTTGATTCTTCAGAACTCTTCAAACTATACTTGCCCTTTTTGCAATGTCATCTCTCGATGATTCTTCCTCTTCACATCTAAGCCATCTTTTCAAGTTTTCAGCTTAGATAAGCCATCATTTTTTCATTTATTTTTTTCACTATTTTTTTTCCAGCAAAATATTTCTTTACAGCTTCTAAATTTATCAGAGTAGGTAAATCACTTTCGTCCATTTCTGCCAAAATCAATGCCCCACCAGAAAAGGCCATTTTCACCACGTACGGGCCCTCCCAATTTGGTGTCCATTTTTTTTTTATTGTAATGTTGATTTGGAGGGATCCTTTTCAACACAAAGTCTCATTCCTTAAAGCAATGATGGTGGATTTTCTTATCATGTGCTTTCATCATCTTCTTTTGATATAATTGACTATGAAAAAGTGCTGTAAGTCTTTTCTCTTCAATAAGGTTCAATTGTTCGTAGCGATTTCGAACCATTCTGCTTCTTTTAACTCTACCTTCATCATGACTCTCAATGAGGAAATTTTCACTTTAACCGATAGCACAGCTTCCATTCCATATACCAAAGAGAATGGGGTAGCCACAGTAGATGTTCGGATTGATGTTCTATAAGCATGCAAGGCAAAAGGAAACTTTTTAAGTATTAATCATTTTTTTCAAGATTCTTTTGATATTCTTGTTCGCAGCCTCCACAGCCCCATTCATTTTTAAATGATAGGGTGTAGAATTATGGTGACAGATCTTGAACTAAGTGCATATTTCATTCATCATTTTACTATTTAAAATTTTGACATTATCAGAATTAATTATCTTTGAAAGCCCATATCTGTATATTATCTTTTTTTTAGGAATTTACATACTATAGATCGGGTCACACTAGCATACGATATGGCTTTTACCCACTTGGTGAAGTAATCAATCATTACAAAGATGAATCTATGTCCGTTCAAAGCTTTTGGGGTGATTGGACCATTGACATCCATGCCCCACATAGAGAATGGCCATGGAGGAGCCAGAACGTGCAATGTTGATGGTGGAGCATGAATCTTGTCAGCGTAAATTTGACACTTATGGCATCTCCTAGCATAATCAATACAGTCACCCTCCATTGTCAACCAATAATAGTCAACTCTCATGATTTGTCTAGCCATCATATGACCATTTGCATGTGCCCTACAGACTCTATCTGTATTTTTTTAATAATTCTCTTTGCTTCAACTGCATTTACACATCTTAAGAGTACTTAATCTGAGTACTTAATCTCGACCCCTTTTATAAAAACATCTTCATCCAAGAAAAAATTCATAGCCAACCTTCTAATAGTCCTTTTATCATTTTTTGTCGTATGCTTCGGGTATTGTTGACTTTTAATATATTACATAATATCATGATACCATGACCTCCCATCAACTTCTTCTTCGACACCTAAGTAATATGCTGATATATCCTTTACACCTAGCTTGATGGGTTGGATCTCAGTATTCGCATATATTTTGATCATTGCAGCTAGAGTAGCTAGTGCATCAGCAATTTGGTTTTTTTCTCTAGGCATATGCTCAAATTGAATTTCTTCAAATTGCTTGACCAATTTAAAGATGCATTTATAATATCAGATCAACTTGGAATCTCTCGTTTTCTATTCACCTCGTAACTGATAAATGACTAAAATCGAATCTCCAAACACATCTAACACTTTAATCTTCTTTTCAATTGCTGCTTGCAAACCCATAACACAAGCCTCATATTTAGCCATATTATTTGTGTAACTGAAATTTAACCAGGCTGTGATGGGATAATAGTGCCCATTAAAAGATATCAAAATTACCCCAATACCATGGCTTAAAGCGTTAGCAGCTCAATCAAAATACATTCTCCAAGACTTTATAATAAGTTTGTTTTCTTTAATGGCCATCACATCTTCATCAAAAAAATCTAATTTCAATGGCTCATAATCTTCGACTGTACGATCAGCAAGGAATTTGACTATTGCACTCTCTTTAATAGCCTTTTAAGTCACATAAATAATATCATACTCTGAAAGCATAACTTGTCACCGTGCTAATTTCTCTGTCAATGAAGACTTCTCAAAGATATACTTAATAGGATCCAACTTTGCTATAAGACAAGTGGTATGATATAGCATGTATTGCCAAAGCCTTCGAGCTGTCCATGCCAATGCACAACACATCTTCTCTAATGGTGAATACTTGACTCATAATCAGTGAATTTTTTACTCAAGTAGTAGATTGCTTGTTCTTTCTTGTTGGTTTCATCTCTTTGCCCCAACACACATCCTATTGAATTTTCTTGCACTATTAAGTATAAAATCAAAGGTTTCCTTAGAACGGGCGGTACCAACACGGATGGATTTGATAAGTATTTTTTGATTTTGTCAAAAGCTTCTTGACATTCGTCATTCCATTCTCCTAGATCATGTTTTCTAAGAAGCTTGAAAATGGGATCGTACTTGTAAGTGAGTTGAGAGATGAAGCGAGTAATATAATTCAATCTTCTCATAAAAGCCTCGCACTTTTTTCGAGGTATGAAAAAAGGATAAATTCTAAATAGCCTGTATCTTATTTGGATCAATTTCGATTCCTCTTTCACTAACCATAAAGCCTAATAATTTTTTTAATTTAGCACCAAATGTAAATTTGGCAGGATCAATTTCAACTGAAATCCTCTCAAACTATCAAACAACTTTTTGAGATTGACTACATGATCATCTCTTTCATGAGATTTTACGATCATATCATCTATATACACTTCTATTTCTTTATGCATCATATTATGAAAGAGAGTCACCATTACTTTTTGATAAGTGGCACTAGCATTTTTCAACCCAAAAGGCATGACTTTGTAATAGAATGACCCCCACATAGTCACAAATGTGATTTTTTTCATATCATATTGAGTCATCTTGATCTGATTATAGCTTGAGAAGCCATCTATAAAGGAAAATATGGAGTGCCTAACAGTATTTTCCACTAGAGTATCGATATAAGACAGAGGAAAGTTATCCTCGGGACTTACCTTATTCAGGTCTAGATAATCGACACACATTCTCACTTTTTCATCTTTTTTGGGAACTGACACTATATTGGCTACCCATTCAGGATATTTTACCATCTTAAAAAATTCTGCATTAAATTTTTTTTTCACATTCTTTTTAATTTTTAGTAACATCTCTGGCTTTATGCGCATTAGATTTTGCTGCACTGGCTTAATTTCGATTTCAAAGGCAACTTATGCTCTACAATATTAGTGCTGAGTCCTGGTATATCTTGGTAAGACCACATGAACTCATCCATATATTCTCAAATTAACTCTTCTAACTTTTACCTTTCAGTTGGTAAAAGGGATGTACCAACTTTGACCTCTCTTCTATTTTCATCATCCCCCAAATTCACTAATTCGATAATTTTTTAGTAAGGTTCAATTGGCTTATCTTCATGTTCTATTAATTTTAATAAATCAGGACACAGTGTGTAATTATCTTAATCTTCTTCATTATCAAGTTCATCAACATGAATTAAGTTTTTAAAATTAAATCCAAGATTATTGTCATGATTATCCTCGTGTTCATTATTTGAGACCCTGCAAAGAGTAAAATGAAGAGAACATTGGCACATAAAAAAAATGAAATAACAAGAAAATGATTAAGGCAAAAAAGAAATGATTTAAATGAATAAAAGTAAAAGTGAATAAGAGAAATGTAGATGCATTTTCCAAGCCTTTTATTAAAATGACAAACATAAACACATTACAAAAGATCTCCTAATACTCATAGAAAGAAATTAGGGATTTAAAGTTCTACAGTACATTACTTTTTCAAAGTTTTAAAGACAACAGGCAATTCTATAACTTTTCAATTATCCAACTCAAAATTAGAAGGACAAGGGTACATTAACAGCTTTTCACTTTGACTTTTTTTTCTATCATCCACCATTTGAATGGCTAACTCTAAAAATTCTTCCACAAATCCTGCACTTAGGGCTTCAGGCAAATATGGGTAAATACATCCCTCCAAACGAAAAGAATTATAGAGGTATAGAATGATTATAGGCTTTGACTTCGACTCATATCCCCCAAGATTAGCTATCATTTTATCTTTTTTCTTGTTTATCATTTTCTTTCTGTCCCCTTTTATTGGCTTATATCCCAAGTCGAATCTATCTCTCTTTTCATATATGACCGATGGCTTAGTGATTTCTTGCAAATTCTTTCCAAGTCTGGCTTCAGGTCACCATCCCATCTTGGTAAACTATTTAACAACAATTTTAGTTATTGTAGATAAGTGTGACGAATACAATTTAGATCCTTCAATCACATATGTTGCATTGGTAATCTTAAAAAATCTATAAGAGTATTCTAATGCTTCATCTACTGATTTCACATAAGGAGTATTTATCAATCGAGTTACTAATAAATCTTCTTCTTCTGTCACATATGTTAGCTTTCCTTCAACAATGAATTTGACTTTCTAATGTAATGAAAATGGAACAGCACCTACCATATGGATCCACGGCCTACCCAATAAGCAACTGTATGAAGGAGAGATGTCCATGACTTGAAATTTCATGTTAAAAGTGCACAAACTAATCTACAACAACATTTTTATGTCTCCCAACACCTTTCTTCAGGTTTCATCAAAGGCTCTCACTATCATATGACTAGGCTTCATATAAGATTCATCAACAGAGAGTTTCACCATAGTAGTTATAGGTATAACATTGATGGATGAGCTATTATCAATCAAAACCTTAGCCATTATATGACTTTTACATTTGACAGTAATATAGAGAGCCTTGGTACTTTCACGACCTTCGAGAAGAATTTTTTCATCACTAAAAGAAATATAGTTTGAAATTATCAAATTACCAACAAGTTGTTCCACCTATTCAATAGAAGCATTATGAGACACATATGCTTGATTGAGTACTTTCAGTAGAGCATTACGGTGTGACTTTGAGCTTAGCAATAATGATAATAACGAAATTCTAGATGGCATCTTGTTAAGCTATTTTACCACGCTATACTTGTTATGTTTTATTAACTTTAAAAATTCACATCATTTACTCTCAGAGACTAGCTTCTGACATTTTTTTTCTAGGGCCTGTGATAGAATTACTCTGATTTTTTTTATCCTACCTTATCTTTCTCTTTTCTAGCTTTTTCTAGAGCCTCTAGGGTATAACATCTTCTACTTCGAGTCATACCTCATACGCTCATTATATTCGCAGTATCTGGGTTGACTACGATATCACAATCATTCTTTCACAATACTGCTTTGTCATTCTAGTATGAAAAAAGGCCAAAAACTTTAATTGTCACTATTGGTAAAAAAATGAGTTTTTTTTAGCCTCGGTGTTGACTTTTCATCATAATAAATTGTTACTGGTCTTTGCACACGCTTATTCTTTGAATCAATAGTAGACACTTCAGCTTTCACCATCTTTTTTCTTTTTTGATAAAACTCTATCTAGCCTATATCCATCAACTTCTGCACCTCTTGGTGAAATTGGTGACAATTCTTGATAGAATGTCCCGAAGCACCTTTATGATGATTACAGCTCTCAGTTGAGTTAGTCACTTCAGAGCAATTCTAAAGTTCTATTAATTTCAATATGTCATTTTTAATCAAGACTTCAAACATCTTAGCCATTGGAGTATTAACTTCATCTATGTTTTCCTTCACGTGGCTTTTTTACCCATCAATTAAGGCATTTATTGATGGTTTGGTATGGTTCGGTAAAGGGTTCCTATTAACATTTAGAGTTCCTCGTTGGTTGGTCTCAAAATTTAACACCCCTTCATTGATTAATCCTTACACTTTATGCTTCAAGGTAGTATAATTCTCAGTAGAGTGGCCTGGGTTTCCATAATGATAATTACAATGTGCATTAGGGGTCATACCATTTAAGAAACGGAGGTTTCAAAGGTTCAATAATAACGTGGGCTAGTAAATGTTTCTCGATAAGTTGGGGGTACAAATCAGTATATATCATAAGAATAGGGTCAAAAGTGGTTTTTTTTTTTATAGTTCTTGAGGCTCTCGAACCATTATTAAGATTAGGCCTCCATTCTGATCTAGTGGGTGCAGCAGGATGATTGTAGGTGGGTGTTCGAAAGGATGGCTAAAAATAGGATGGATAAGCTGATGGTTGTAGTGGTTGGTATGATTGATATGGATGAGAGATAGATGTAACATTATTTATGAGAGGGTAATGAGTTTGGTAGACTGGTGCAGGGTAGGACATGAAATCTCTAAACTGTTGCTCCATATAGTTTACCACTTGAACTTCGTTCTCTTTTTTTTTGAGAACTTCACCTTTCTTTACTCCACTTGTCTCTCATGCATCGAGCTTACCATTCTTTATGGTATTTTCGATAATTTCCCTTGATATTACCATATTTGTAAAGTTCTTAGTTACATTGCTTATCAATCTCTCATAGTATGGTACTTTCAGGGTATTTACAAATAAGACAGTTGTTTTTTTCTCAATGAGGGGATGTTATACTTGTGCGACCATATCACTCCATCTTTATGCATATTCTTTGAAGCTCTCAGTTATTTTTTTTCATACTTTGTAAAAATAGATGATCTGGAGCTAGATCCCTAACATGCTAATATTGTGTAAGGAATACCCTTGTGAGCTCTTGCCAGGAATGAAAATGAGTCCTGTCTAGTTGAACATGCCATATGGCTATAGATTTCGTAAGGTTATCATGAAATACATGTATTAACAACTTCTTATCGCGAGCATGTGCCGTCATCTTACGATAATACATGATGATGTGAGTCATTGGGCATTTCATGCCATCATATTTTTCAAATTTAAAGACCTTAAATTTAGACGAAATGACCACATCAGGGACTAAACAAAGCCTGGTTACATCTGTGGAACCATAAAAATTCATTTCTTCCACTACGCTAAGCTTTTCTTCTAATAGCTTCATCTTTTCCTAGGCACTAGTATTTTTCACTTTTTTAGGTATCTTTATCCCTAACTTTTCTCATTCTTTGAGATCATCCAAATCAGGAACCAAGATTGGTTCGGGTGGTTTTTTCATCATAACAGGATTAACAAAATTTTGAAATTATCCTAGAGTAGGTGTGGATGTCTTCTTGGATAAGGATTGGAATATCCACTGGGAGTAAGAATTTATACTCTGGTTTCTTAAAAAGGTTGGGTCGATCGTGGCTCAAACCTTGAAGGGTAAACAGTTCCACTATGTCTGACGATTGCTCTTGAGAGTTGAGATTTCCTTCCACTGTTTTTTCCTTGTTAAGTTTCTTGAGCATATCCAGTATTGTACTGAGATCCCTTTTTAGTTCTTCTTGAACTTTCTTAATTCTCTCAAATCGACTGACTTGTTCTTGTTCTATGATTCTTGTCTGAGTTTTGGTGTTGTATGAATGGCGAGTGGGTTGAGTTGAAATTTTTGAAGAATGAGCTATTCTTGAACCTTTATTTCCACAAAAAATTTTTAGAAAAATCAGAATGCTGTGTGTCCAAAATTTTATTTTTTGAAAGAGAATAAAAATGGTATAGATGTTGCATGAATGCAAATAGGAGATATTTACTTTTAGATAATTTCAACACTAAAAATTTTCATTGATTCCATACAACTTTGATTACATAGGATTTATCATCCTAGAATTATATCCATAGAAGCGTTTGACTTGCTCATAATGGTCCTTCGCATCGTCTAGAAAGTTTTTTAGGCCCTGTCCATATTTTTATATAGGATTGACTTCTTATCTTAATGCTTTTACCTTTTTAACCATCTCTCATACCTTTTTTACTGTCTTACAAACTTGACTGATTATGTGTTCTATGTATTATTACCTTTCTAAACTTTTTGCTTTCTATATCATGTGAGCATCTTTTTTTAAATCACATGTGAAGATTCAATCTTTTTCTCTTCTCTGCCATTCCTCTATTATTTCTGAAATATGATTCTTGTGGTCTTACAGTTGTAGCTCTAACCCTTGGATCATCTGGTGAAGTGATTCTTTCTCATTCAATACTTCTAGGTGCTTTCTTTTCTCCTTCGTGATTATGGCCTTTAGCATTTCCTTTTCTTTCTAACATTCCACCAACTTTACTGAAGTCGTATTATACAACAATTTCTAATTCTGGTATTCTTGAGAGATTACGGTGGCCTCCTCTTCCTTTTTTTGAGCTTTGCCCTTCCATTGGTTCATTTTTTCTCAGAGCTTATCCATTTCATGTTATCGATTAAGGTAAGACTTAGTAACCTTTCCAATCTTGAATTAGACTTGTAACCTTTTATTTTTCTAGTGTAGATCTTTCAAATCATTATTGGCCACATCCCGTTCTTTTATAGCTTTTTCCAATCTGCTCCCTTGTATTTCTACTTTATATTTTAATTATCCCATCTTCTTACGAAGTTTTAAATTTTTTTTTCTTATTTCTTCTTTGTCAGCTTCTAATTTTTTCTTCACAAGCTCAATTTTTGATAATTACACTTCTTCTAAAAGATTAGCTGATCGATGTGAGTTGTCATTAAGAGGAAGTATTATATCTTTAGGTCATTTTACTTTTTAAATTTGATAATTAGGGGTGACTTTATCGATAAGAGGCCCTAATCTCATTCTTCATGTTTTCTTTCATGCTTGGATTAACTGCTCTGAGGTTTTTGGTGGACTTGGTTCTCCTTAAATGAATTCTACTTGGCCAGGCTATGAGTGGCAGGAACAAACTACCTTGTACCAAATTGCCTAAGCACCATTAACAAAGCGTAACTTACAATGCCCTATACCCCTAATAACGGCATCCACGGTTCGTTTCTTTTATGATACAATAAGGGCACAAGGAGCATCCAAGGCACTATCCATTCGATTTCATCCCCAATAAGCTTTCGCAAGAAAAGGACCCACTTTTCCTTAGTCTTTAATGTCAACCATTGGCATTTACGAAACTCTTCGATTGGTGCCTTATTTCGAAGATACGATTTTGAAAACGCACTCTTCCTACACTTGAAATAACTTTTAACCCATACATATAATAGAGGCATACACCCTATGAATCGTCCCTTTTTATTTTGTTGACAGAAATTTAATGAGCTGATTGTTTCGACTAGAACTGCTGGTGTGAGATTAATCGCTTAGGTTTCAATTTGCTCAAAAAAATCTACCACAGTTATCTCAATGTAACCCAAAGTCTTCGAAAAGATTACCATACCATACAATGCTAGAGCAAACACAGCTAAGCCTTAATCATCATTCAAATGCCCTTGAATGAAATTTCAAAGAAAATTTCAACAGATGCCGAAATGTTCACCTTTAGGCTTCGTGAAAGAATTTATGCTTTCTACTTTTACTCCCATAAGCTTGATCAATTTTTTACGATAACCTGATTTCGGCTTTCAGATAAACACTTTATCCGAACACTGTAGTTCTATCCCAAGCAAAATCAAATACTCCTCAATAGTTGGCACCAAATCCTCTTGATTAAAAATGAAGCATCTATAAGATGGATCCAAAAACTATATAGTTGCCCTACCAACTATTCATTAATCACCACTGAAATGAGAGATGCAATCTGCCCCATACTTTTTTCAAAAGTTTTTTTTCTTTTTTTCGCTTAACTAACCCCAGATAATGGCTAAGTCTTCTAAATTATTTTGTGTAAGATCCAAGTGCACCTTTTCGGGTAACTCAGACACATAATCAGTAGGTAAGTAGTCTTCACTCTTTTGTTGGGCTTTTTTTTACCAAACATATACTTTATTATACGGTTTACATGAGACACTGACTGAAGATGAGCAAATCTATAGTTTTATGGGATCCATGAAGACACTTTAGGAGAAAGCTGTCCTAGAGCAATATCTCGATACAGAACTGTATGATATGATTAATGTAAAAGAGAAAAATAAAAAAAAATTAAGTTAGTGTAAGGATATGGTTTAGAGAAAAAAATCTTTTTTTTTTTTTTTAGTTTAGTTTTGTTTTGTATTACACACAACTTTTATTCCTACATACTTTGGTAATTTCTAAAAAAGGTAGGCAAAACTCTACCTAAGGTTGGCTTCTTACAGCTTATTACATGCTGGGTTTGGGTTGACATATGTCTAAAGGTTCTCAAATTATTCCTTACTGTCGTCCATGTTAGACTAGTAAGGCACCCCGATCCTCACTCATTACAAGCTACGAACGAAAAGAGTTCAATTCGAGTGGAAGTATTTTGCTTGCCATTGCAGAGGTTATCACCTCATGAGGGCATAGATACTTTACTTCCCTTATAAGGGACGTAACCTGGGTATAGAGCTCATGCATGAGATACATCATATCATTGTGTGTAATATGTTTCCTAATTTGTCAAGAGTAATATATACAAGAAAAATAAAGCATAAAAGACATAGTAAAAGAAATGTGTGAAATGTGTGTGAATTTTTCATTTTCGATTTGTTTTTTTGGCTTTTTCTTATTGAAAGTGAAAAATAAAAATTTAAGAAAATAATTAGGACTGTTTAAATCAAAATTTATGGATAACACATAGTTAATTTTGGCCTGACTCTCAAAAACAAATGGTATCCCCAATAGAGTCGCCAAGCTGTTGTAACGATTTTGTGTTCATCTGACGAATTTGAAAATGAAATAAAAACATAACGGAGTAACCACCAATCTTTTTTGGCTAGGTGCGATTGGCCACCTAGTAAAATTTATCCTTTTAATAAAATTAATTAAAATTTATTAAAAAGATAATTTTATGGTTTGCGAAACAGTCTGGGTTCGGGAGTCGGTTACGCGTGGGAAAGGATTAGTACCCTCACAGTGCCCGTTTAAAAATAGTACCACTTAACTACGTGTTATCCTTTGATTTTGATAAAAAAATAATCTTATTTTCTATGTTTGAAAAATAATTTTCTTGATATTTTCATTTATTGGGAATTGGTTTTTATAGTGCTCGAATTTTATTTGAGAAAAATAAATTAAAACCCTTTTATCGAAATAATTCTTAAAATATTTCAGTACATTGGTAACGTTAAAAGAATTCTTTCTCACCTAGAGATTTCTTAGGCATCCTTAGAATCTCATCTTCGGAGGCTCAAATTTATTTTTCGTAAAAAAAATATGTTTTGCATGCAATGCAAAATTTATTATCTTTTTTAGAAATTTTTATTAATTGTTTTATTAATCTTTTCATTTAAAACTTTGAAGAAAATAGAATTTTTATTATATTGAAGATTTTCTATAAATATTCCAATACATTGATAATATTTAATAAAGATCTTCTCACATAGAGATTTCTTAAAACATCTCTACTCGAAATACTTTTAGAATATCATCATCGGATAAAATTTCTTTTTTTTATCACTTTTATTACTTATTCTTAATTTATTAATTAATTTTATTTTTTATTATTAAAGAAAAGAAAATTTTTATTATATTGAAAACTTTTTATAAATACTCTAATACACTGGTAGTATTTAAAACAAATCTTCTCATTTAGAGATTTCGTAGGTATCACTACTTGAAATACATTTGAATCTCATCTTCGGATAAATTTTTTTTATTAATTTTGTATTATTTTTATTTAATTTTACTTATAAAAAACTTTTATTATAAATTTTATTATTTATTATTATTATAAAACAATAAAAATTTATTTTGATAAATTTAAACATTTTTATATGCATAAATATTAATAATAAAATTTAAAATAACAAAAACTAATATTAAAAAAAATTTTAAAAAAATAAATTTTACCTGAACCAGATTGGTCAACGATCCGGTCAATGCGGGTCTGGTCGGTTCGGTGGCTAGGTCTGGCCTGGTTGGTTCGGCGATTCGGGGTCGGTCCAACTCAGTTTGGGTCGATTCAGCTGGACAAGTCCAAAGCTGAGGGAAAATGGGTTTTTGGGTCGGTTACGTGGACCTTGGATCGGGTCAGCTGGTTGACGTGTGGATCCTGGGTGCTTAAAACAACGTCGTTTTGGGCATTTATTAAAACGATGTCGTTTTGGCTTTGACAGTTTCTATGAAAGTTTAAAAATTTTTTTCAGCTTATTTTTCTTTTTCCTTTAAAAAAAAACTTTTTTTTTTCAGGTCGATTGGGGTCAGTGGCCGTCGGTCGTGATGACTGTCATGGTTCTTACGAGCGACGAGCTCCGACCACTGTCATCGATGTTGAAAAATTTTAAAATCCCCCAAAAAAACTCTTTGTGACCTCCTAAGTCCAAATCTGAGCTCAGTTTTACAAAAAAAAAACTCCAAATTACGTAGATCTGGGCTAAAATATTCGATCAAATATTTTTTAACCTTTTTTTTTACTGACTTTACTTCTCTTTTTTATAAGTGATCTCGGTGCTGAGATCTCCGTTCCAGGGGACTAGTTGATTTTTCTTTCGTATGAAGCTTTTTTTTTTTTAAACCTGGCAATGTCTTTTTTTTATATATTTTTTGTTTTTTTTTTACAGGGTCTCTGGGCTTCTCTCCATTTTTTTTTCTACCAGTTTCATTGCTTTATTTATAGAGCAAAAAGAAGACCAAAATCCAAAAAATCTAAAATTTTGGTGGCCTAGTATTAAGGTCACTACCGGTTGTCAAAATGGTTGTCGGTGGCTGTCAGGGCCCGAATGGCTTGTAGGTGGCTGGTAGTACGACTGCCGACGACCGATAGAAAAACTGGCAGAAAGAAAAAAAAAGAAAAAAAAATAAAAGAAAAAAAAATGGTGTCAACAGTCTTTAAAAATGAATCACTTACTTTTGATTGCCTTGAACTCTTACTTCTAACCAATTTAGGTATAGCTCTCCTTAATAAAAATTTAGACTTATTTGGAGTTGATTTTCTTTTTTTTTCTTCAAAATATTCAGCAACTGAGCCATGAGAGCTTTGTCCTTCTTCATATATGTTACTCCAACCACTAGTTCTTTATTTGAATTCTTATCTTCTGTGCCACTCATGTTGTGATTGGATACTATCTCGCACGGCTTTTCTAGTAGCTATGTCTTCATCAATAAATCCTTTATAATCATCTTTCCCTTTTAAATGTGATAAAAATTATTTTTTCTCCTTTTGTTGTCTGTTTTTTTTTTATTTGCTTTCTTGAAGGAGTTTAATCATACTTCCTCTTACTATAACTATTAATAATATAGTTAAAAAGGGAGAAAATTAGTTGCACATACTTATGTAATTTTATAATTTTTATTGAGAAATTAACAATAATATTTTCAAGAGAATTATAAAAACATAACATACCAGTAACGTTATGGCATACTGCAATATTACTAGTTTTATGAGAAATGTGTTCCTTGAAACGTGTTATTCCTCATTTTACAACTTTACCACAAAATTTACATGAAACATTTTCTTTTGTATTTAGCACAAGTGTTCCAAAATGCCAACCTATACCATCACTCGATGTATCCTCTACTCCTTTACTCGAAAACTTTTCAAGTGGTGGCATACTTGCTATTTTGTATAAAAATAAAATAAACTTATATTTAAAAATATTAATATTACTTATTATATCATTAAAAATTTATTTTATGCTAAATTTTTTAATTTTTAGTTTTTAATCTTAAGAATATTATTAAATAACTTAATCTTTTTGATACATTAATTAATATAAATTTTTTTTATCACAAATAACTTTTAATAATTATATAATAAATACAATCTTCAATAATTACACAAAAATAACAAGAATTAATCTAATATCAAAAGAATTGACAACAATATAAATATCAAAACAACAAAAAAATTATTTAAATTTCATATACCAAATTATAAATTAATATATAACATAATCAAAATATAAAATTTAATTTTAATTAATTTTTGTCTAACTTATACAAAAAAATTTGTCAAAAATTTTCATCTAAAATCTCTATATATATCATATTAAATTATTAATCTCTTAATTTTTTTTAATTATAAATCTTTAATCCTTCTAATTAGATTTTATCTAAAAAAATTTCAAAAATTAAAAATTTTCAAACTTTTATTTTAATAAAATTTTCAAACCTATATTTTTTATTTTCTAGTTTTTAATCTTAATAAGAATAATAGATTATAAAATGCTAAATTTATTAAGTAACTTAATCTTTTTGATACACTAATTGATATAAATTTTTTTATCACAAATAACTTTAAATAATTATATAATAAATACAATCTTCAATAATTACACAAAAATAATAAGAATTGATCTAATATCAAAAGAATTGACAACAATATAAATATCAAAACAACAAAAAAATTATCAAAAGTCAAATACAAAATTATAAATTAATATATAACACAATCAAAATATAATATTTAATTTTAATTATTTTTCATCTAACTTATACAAAAAAATTTATCAAAATTTTTCATCTAAAATCTTTATATATATTATATTAAATTATTAATCTTTTATTTTTTTAATTATAAATTTTCAAAACCTCTAATTAAATTTTATCTAAAAAAATTTCAAAAATTAATTATAAAATTAAATAAAAAATTCAACCCCCACACCCCCTCAAACCCCTACCCCACCCAATCCCTTCCCACCCAATCTCCCATCCACCCACGTGCCCCAATATCCCCCAATTTGTTTAATTCTAGCAAACCCACCCATAACGCAGCTTGCTCTCTTTTGTTCATCTTTTTCGTGCTTCTAGAGCTTGGCTTTCCAGAATTTTATTCTTCTCTTTTTTTTTTTTTTTCATCTCTCATTTTCTCTCGCATCCCTTTATCAATATCACTTGCCTAATACCTATGGAATCCCTCGTTCATCTCTCTCAAACTCTCACAACAGACATCATTTTACAAAAATTTGCAAAAAAGAAAAATGGTAATTTAACTCTCTTTTCTTACTTTATTTGATTTTGAATGTTGATTGAGAACTTGAGGCTGATTTGAATTTGGGTGTCGAAGTACCCATTGAATGGTTGATAAATAATTCGACTGTTTTCTAGCTTGTTTTTAGATTGATTTTGATGCTAAAGATATGAGATTATGAGTTTTATTTTTTGTTTTTGCTTTTGCTTTTGCTTTTACTTTTACTTTTGCATGCTTATTGCTTTATTCTACAGTGTTGAAATTTTTTTTCTTGAACTATTAGATTCGTGAGTAAGAAAATGAAATAGTGGCAATAACATATCGTTATTGCCGCTATTCCCCATTACACCATTATTTTGTGGCAGTTATATATCGTTTTGACTATGAATGAATTTTTCAATCGTATTTCGTTCAATAATGGTGGCGGGTGGTGACGCTACCATAATTTTGTGATCGTTATTCCATTATTAAACCACTATTTGAATCCTAAGTTTTGACTATTGGTTCCTTCGAAGTTTGTAAAGGTGCTATGTTTTAGATGAGTTCCTTGAGAGATTTTAGATGGTGAGATCTCCAAGAATTTGAGCTCATCATCAAATATAAAAGTTTTATTCTTCAGCTATTTTTCCATTGCTTCCATGTGAGCTTTTAAGTCTTTTTTAGCTATGTGTTTCAAGGTGGCTTGTTCGGATTTTTTGGTGGTCTGACTTTTAGAGTTGGTTCGGTAGTAACTCCTTGAAGTTTCATCTTTATCTAAGGCTAAAGAGCTAACCTCGCTATCCTCATAGGTTCATTTATGGGTTTGTGGGTTTCTTTGTGTTGTAGCTGTTGGCTCCTTAGAAGTTTGTGAAGGTGTTATGTTTTGGATGAGTTTCTTGAGAAATTGTAACTGTTAGATTAGAGCTTCAAACTATTCTATTGTGGGCGCAACTTGCGTAGGTCGGTCTGGGTTAGGTTGTCTGAGCTGAGTATTAGCTTCAACTACGTTGGGATAATCTTCTTCTTTAGTGGTCCTTCTCGAAAGTAGTATGAGATTGGCTAAATGAATGACCCTTACTTGTCGTGCAAAAATATTGGTGCCGAACTCGACTTGAAGGTTGCAAGCCTGAATTCACAAAAGATTGGAATTCGGTCAAGGACAAAAGTCAAAAGTGTCTCTGGCATTTGCATTCTGATGCTCAAATCAGTACTTAAAAGAGAGAGATAGAAGGAAATCTGGAGAGAGAATTAGTGAGTTTATTGCCATTTCTGAAATGAGAGAGAGTATTTATACTTTAAGGAGGCATCCAGATTTTTGTGATCAGAGCTTGAAATTGGATTTTTTATCAATAAGACGACTCGACCAGATATGATAGGAGAATGTCCGGAAAAAAAAATGATAAGCAACATATTCATTTATTGTCAAGTGGGATACATAACTGGTTAAACTGATGTAAACCCCAAAAAATGTCAGTTTGCCACGTCAGCTTAGACCTCATAACCAAAGTGGATTATAAATCACTTCCTTGTTTAAACAAATGAATGGCTGAGGGAGTAAGTTACTATAATTTAGTGGAAATTGATTTGAATATTATTAATTGATATTCGGATTTTCTTTTCATTCCGAATATATATATATTAGAAAACTCGATTGTGGATCACAGTTGATACTTTTTATATATGAGGGAGTTATTTTTTTAATTCATTGTTTTTCAGTTTTTTGGATTATGAAATGTAAGCAAGTGACTGCAAAGGAACTTGAGTTTAGTGTCAACTCCTTGTTTTTGCTCGCATAGGTGTTGGCCTGATCCATTGTAATGGTTAAAGTTACCAAATGTAATTTAATCTACTGTTATCTGAGTCCGATTCACTTATGAAAAATAATGTTGCTCCCATAGATGTATAAACTGAGATTTCATGTGTAAGTTTCATGTACAAGTTCAACTTCTGAATTATGAATTTCTGACACATTGTTGTATGAATAGGATCTCTTAGATTTGCGGTACGAACAAAATAAAGTGGACCTTTCAGTATCGAACTTTGCAGTTTGGAACGATGATGCTGTTCGGAGAGCACTTGACAGCGCCGATTTTTGGGTCAAAGTCTTTCCTTTTGTTAAGTCTTTGTCTGGTTATTGGAAATTTTTATTGGCTTCCAACCCTACTGCTTTTCCAAAGAATTTTTATGAAAGTGAATTTCAGGATTCTGATTGGGAAACTTTGCCAGGTAAGATATGTTTATGCGTATGTTACAAATTTTTCTTTTTCATTTTTTTCCATTGGGCATGCTAACTGGGACTTTGCCTGCATCACCTTTGCTTTTCAACTTTTATTTATGTGCATCTAATCTGAATTTTCCTTGAATTAGCAGGATGGATGATTCTCTTTATAGCATTCATCTATATATGCCATGTAAACCAGAATGCACCCTTTTTCTACTGTCTAGTTATGGAAATTTTAAGTTTCTCTTGATAATTATTGACAATACATGTGTAAGTATTTGAATATTTCATTTCATAATTACATATAGCTTTTGGCAGTTTCTTGAATAATAAGTTATGCAACTTGGCCATTTGAAATCAAAGTGCTTAGACATAACTGTGACGTGAAACTTAAAATGGAAAGTGATTTTGGCTGGTTCTAAACCTCCGATCAATTCCCATTCACGGCCAGACAAAGCACTAGAACATGGGTGGTTTTGCTGGATGAGTGACAGAAAAGACATTTTGATTTTTTAAGGCTTTGCTTGCTAAGGTGGAAAGAAAATTGAAAAGATGAAAAGTTGAAAGAACAAAAAAAAGTGGAAAAATGGAAAATAATTTTTTTGTCATTGCTATGCTTGGTTTGAAAGATAAAAGAATTGACATTTTCTTTCCTTTCATTACTTGACAAAGTTGAAAAATGAAAGAAAAAAATAAAAATTACATGATTTTATCATTATAACCTTTTGTAAATTAAGATGAAAAGAAAATTTTAAATATGATAAGAGTTAATGAACATGAAAAATGATCATCTTTCTTATTTTCTTTACTTTCATTTTTCTTTCCTACCAAATAACCTAAAATCCATTTTCCTTCCACTTTTTCATCCACCTCTCTTTTTTTCAGTTGTACCAAGCACAACCTAAGTTAATTTTATGCACTGGTTCTAGTTTTGTTGCTGCTCATATTTATATATGTCGATACTTGGCAATGACAAAGAAGCCTTAAGGAAGACATGAAGGCTTGGCTTCGAACCAAGTCTCCCATTTTCCTTGTAACGGGGTTTTGCCCAACTATGAAAAGAAAAAAAAAAAAAGAAGTTGGGCGGATGTTGTTAAGTCTGATTGCTCCCATCCATAATCCCAAGTCCTTTATCTCTCTCTACTTTCACTTGGTCTTGATCCTACATTTTGTATTTTATATTTTTTTTCTTTTTGTTTGTTTTTTCTTTGGAGCAGGGGTGGTGGGTTGTATCTGTTTGTTGCATCGCATTCCATGCCCAAATCAAATCCTTGGCCCTCCCCTTCCCTTTATTATAAACTAAAAAGAGCATAAAAGATAATACATTTCACAGAAAAAAAGAGAATGAAATTAGCTTCTTAATAAATGCAAAGCTACATTTTAGCCTATTAAACATATATAGTATATTTCTTCCCAAGTAAAAACTTAAACACTAGATTAAATATTAAAATATAAAGGCTTTTACAAGCATGCTTTGATTAATTGATTTTACCCCTACCTCTTCTTAAAGGTTTTTTTTTTAAGTCTTAATCTTTATTTTTTAATAATTGTTAAAGAAGTAGTAAGTTAAAAGAAACGCACCTCAATTAGGTGAGGGTGGCATAAGCACTTGGGAACAGGTCAAAATTGCCAGCCCAATATGGAAAAACACAATCAGGGATGAACTAATAGGCAAATTATAGGTTGAATAAGCAGTTTCATGTTCATTGTTTGAAAAGCATTTCTTACTGGTATTTGTATACTTCTTTTATTTTGCGATCTTATTGTAATTATTCTTGAGCTTCACTGTTCTACTGGACCCTTATTGTTGTTTCTTCATTCCAAATTGTCTTTTCATTTTTAAATATCTTCAGTTCGACATCATATCCAAAAGCGACGTTCTTTAATAAAGTATATTTTTTTTGCAATTGGAGCAGTTCCTTCCATTTGGCAAATGCATGGATTTGATCGGCCTTGTTGTACAAATGTTGTGTATTCAATTCTGCTTGATCCTCCACATGTTCCTACAGACGTATCTCCAGGCTGCTACAGTACATAGTTTCATATTCCTAAACAATGGTGGGCTATGATCTATTTGAATCTGTTTGTAATTTAGAGGGTTTTTATTCTGCTAATATGTTACAGTTGTTACCTTCTTCTTTAATTATGTTTTCGCTTTTTGATTGGCATGCATTAAACAAAACTGTCGAAGTTTGTTACAGGTTGAATCAGTGTAATAGAAATGGGCCTAGATATTACTTGAATCCAGTTGTTTCCAGCCCAATAATGGGTGTTTATTCTAAATGTTTGTTAAGCTAGTTAATTTGTGTTAGTTGTTGGATTCATTATGCATGCTGAGTTTAGAGATGTTATAGAGGAAGGTATCGGCAATAAGGGGGGTATAATCAGAAATAAAATATTGAAGATTCCCTTACTCTGTTATTTCTCTCTATCTCTCTACTTTCATTCTTCTTCTCCTGAACACTGGTTAATTCTTCTTAATCTTTCTCTGTTTCTGTTATAAGTTGTTGCTTGAGTGGAATTCTTGCTTGCATTCATTTTAGATAGTATCAGTGTTTTCAGTCCCACATCAGTTTTTTTATTAATTTTGTTTTTGCCTTTTTTCTCTTATAGACGTATGTTTTCTGCACCCCCAAAACATGTGTCTACCCTTACCAGGTCATTCCCAAGCTTTTGTTTTGTGCACGTTATTGAATTTTCAGTCATAAAAAATTCATGTGGGGGGTGGCGTCCCCTGTTGGATATAGGTATATGATGCAAACTAGCTATAAGCGTAGGGTTTTTTTTTTTTTTCTCTTTTTTAACATTTATGTGGGTAAAGGTGAGAAAAAAAATCAAGAAATCTGAAAATTAATTTGAAACATATTCGGTTTGGTTCCAATCGATATTTTTTATTCGGTTTAAATTAAGTACAGATATTAAATATATATTAAATTTAGATTAAATTTTGAATTAAAAAATAAAAAAAAAAATTGAATCCAATTATATATTTTTTAAATTTTTATATATTTTTTAAATTTTTATAAAATAAAATAAATAATTTTATATCAAAATCTATTTAAATATATTAAAATTTTGTATTAAAATAATATATAAAAATTAAAAAAATTAAAAATTAAAACCAATAAATTGAAGGATTAAATAAAAATTTAGTTCGAATTCAAATCAAATTTTAAAATTTCATAATATTATATAATATATAAAAAAGTCAAATCAAATCTGATCTTAACCGAATCGTTATGACGCTATATGTAAGAAAATTTTCTTATTTATCGAAATGATATCAGCTAAGTTCAAGCATTCCATACTACATTTGACCACCTACGGTATGAAAATTTTTAGAACCTCATGTGAAGTATTTTGAGTGTGATAGAGAAAAAGAAACATTAAGCCTGAATCTTGTAGATTTATTCTCAGTGTTCTTTTTTTTTTTTTTTTTTGGTTCTTTTCTTTTTGATATTTAGTAACTTTCGGCCCATTTAATTTTATTCAAAACTAAAATAATTTTTACCCAAGTCTTCATTGCAGATTACATTTTCAAATCAAACCTGGCTAACAATTTTTCCTTTGCAAATATACAGGTAAGATTTACTTAGTGCAAGAGTATTCCTCGTATTTTTCAGAGTATTAATTGCAAAAGTTATATGTGCCTTGAGTTCAAGCTTTTTTTTTTTTTTTTTTCAGTTGGATAAAGAACTTGATCTAGTTATGTTCATCTGTGATTATATTTGTTATTATGTGCATCTCAAATTTAGAGTGTATCTCTTGTATGAATTTGCCTATTGATACAAGCTAGTTAATTTTTCCCTTTAGTAATTTTCCCTTTATCTAAGAAACTAAGGCTGCATTTGACATATAGGATTAATTGAAGGATAAGATATTAATTATCGTATCACATGTTTGTTATGCACTTAAATAAAAAGATTGGATTATTAAAAAGATTAAATATCCTATGCTAATAAGATAACTCTATCTTTTTGAAAAAGCAAGGGATTATTTTTAATCCATGTGATTAAGCATACATATTCTATTATACCCTTAAAAATTATATAAATAATTTAAATTATGTAAACTTTGAGAAATAATAATTTTGACCAATAAATAAACTATCCAATTTTAATCCTTGCACACATCAAACATAAGATAGGATGGCATTATTTAATTTAATCATATTCATAATATCATTTTATTGTATCCTATCATAATCCTACACAAAATTATGATAGAATACAATAAAATGATATTATGAATAGGATTAGATTAAATAATGCCATCCTATCTTATGTTTGATATGTGCAAGGATTAAGATATGATAATTTATTTATTGGTTAAAATTATACTTCCTTAAAATTTATACAAATTAAATTATTGATATAATTTTTAAAGATATAATTGGATAAGTTTAATTCCATGAATTAAAAATAATCATTTTCACTTGGAGAGGATTGAATAATCCTACACCAAGAGGATATTAATGATTTTTGCAATTCCTATTTCTATCGCTATCCCTATCCCTATCCACCGAATATCCTTTCTTTTTCCAAAAAATATTTTGAATACGCTTTTTTGATGTAGAAGTACATTTTTTTTGGAAATGCCATTTAAAAAAAAAGTTATTCAATGCTATAGTTGGATGTCAAAGATATCTATTTTTATAACAAAATGAACGGTATCTTTATGTCATTATTTATCTATTCCCATAAATTTTCTAGATTATAATTATCTATTTACTACTATACAAATTTCATAAAAAATAAATAAACAAAAAAATTATATAACCTTTTTTTTATTTATATTCCATGCATTATCCAAAAGAAAAAGAAGAAGAATTTGTATTTAATTTATTGGTACCTTTCTCTTTTATATCTCCATTCAAATCTATAGAATAGATTAGGATCTATTATAACATATAAATTGAATTGATGAAATAAAAAAAAATGTAAAACAAAAGGTCTTTCCTTTTCTATCTCTGCCTTTTTTTTTTTTTTGTCATACATTTATAATTTATACATCTCCATTTATACATAAAAAATACATTAAAACAAAAAAATTGCAAAAAAAAAAAAAAAACCATTTTATCTACCTAATAAGAAACAAACTTGAATTTTTTTCTATTAATTAGTAATTGGTCAAGCTCGAAGAGAGAGTATGCCAAATTTTCACTTTTAATCAAATTTGAATAAGACTCGTAGTTAATCTATTAATGATACATGATTTTGAAATTTTTTTTTTAAATTTTAGTAAGAGTTATTTTTCCTTTAATTATATGTAAATGTAAAGAAAATATCGGATAGTCTTTCCTACAAGAATAAATTCATTTATTGTAATGGAAGACAATCAATGAGTTCCGCAATGAAAATTAACTAGTTAATAAGTTTGAATAAACAAATTGAAATAATTTGTTTTTCTTTTATTAAGTCAAGTTCTAGGACATTCTATGATTCATATAAAAATCAAGTACTTTTTGTGGTGGAATTCTTCGTATTCTTGATCAATATATATAAATTATTGTAATATGTAATAATAAATAATATTTGGTATTTTCAGAAAAATCTTACTAAATTTTTTTTTCATTAGTAACTTAGTGATATCATTTAATTATTTCTAACTTCGAAATTTGATATTTTTTAAATATTTGAGAAAGATTAAAAGATCAAAAATAGAAAATTCCAATTAACTTTGTAATATCTTGATTGTATTATTGCTCCTTTTCCATAAAAAAAGATAAAAGTTGGTAAATCAGAAACAATTAATTAAGAAAGAATAAAAAAAGAGATTTTATGGAGTATACATATCAATATTCATGGATTATATCTTTTGTGCCACTTCCAATTCCTATTTTAATAGGAATAGGACTCTTACTTTTTCCAGCGGCAACAAAAAATCTTCGTTGTATGTGGAATTTTTCCAATATTTTATTTTTTAGTATAGTTATGATTTTTTTGGTCGATCTGTCTATTTAGCAAATAAATAAAAGTTCTATCTATCAGTATGTATGGTCTTGGACCATCAATAATGATTTTTCTTTTGAGTTTGGCTACTTTATTTATTCACTTACCTCTATTATGTCAATATTATTCACTATTGTTGGAATTTTTGTTCTTATTTATAGTGACAATAATATGTCTCATGATCAAGGATATTTGACATTTTTTGCTTGTATGAGTTTATTCAATCCTTCAATGTCGGGATTAGTTACTAGTTCGAATTTGATAAAAATTTATATTTTTTGGGAATTGGTTGGAATGTGTTCTTATCTATTAATAGGGTTTTCCTAATTCTCCCTTTAGGGCTTCTATTCTCGCATAAAGTTTTTGTCTCAATAATTCAAATGTAAGAGAAGGTTTTTTTTTAACTAATGAATTAATATTTAAAATCATTTCATTCTATATCCTTTTTTGATCAAAACATTAGATTTCTAAATTCTCATAGGGACCCCCAGAATTCCTTTCAAGGCCTGTTGAATTATTTATATGGATTCTATCATTTCACTAATTTGATAAGTAATGAGCTAATGAATCTCTTTCTTTTTGTCACTAGATTTCCTAATCAAATTTGTCGTAACATTCATAATGATCAACTTTACAAAAATCCTATTTAATTCCAGAAGCTTGTAGCATTAGGTCGGATAAACCCTAATTTATTGCTTCTTATCCACCAATAACCCCTACCCTTTCAACTTGTTCTAAAAAATAGGATTTTGTGTAATAAGTTTTTGATATTCAACAATTTCTATTAAAAAATAATCATAGAAATCCAAAAATTATCTATCCAGCCATATGGTAGATCGGCCGCCTACTCCTCTATTACAAAAATAATTATGCATCATTCCCATACTAGTGACAACTTTGAATAGATCATATACTAATTCTCTTTTTTTGAAAATATAGAAAAAGGGGGTTTGTGCACCAATATCGACAATAAAAGGTCCAAGCCATAATAGATGAGAAGTTATACGACTTAACTCCAGCATAATTACTCTGATATATTTGGCTCTTTAAAGGACTTGAATATTGCCCAATTGTTATGGTCCATTTACAGTGCTCTGTTATTCCGACTTCCCCAAATCCTCCAGTAGCACAATCGAGACAACAAGGAGTTCTTTGTCCTCGTGGGGATCAAGTAGTAAGTTTTGAGAATTTAAGAGATGGTTACGGCGAGACGAACATTTATCATTACGATAGGTGTGAAATGGAAGTGTAGTGATGTATGCAACTAAGGCATCCCAATAGGCCAGTAGACTTGAACCTTGTTCCTACATAACCCGATCAATTCGATCAGGCACTTGCCATCTATTTTCATTGTTCAACTCATTGCCAACATGAAAAACCCATTGTTCAACTCTTTGACAACATGAAAAAACCAAAAGCTCTAGCCTCCCTCCTTATCTATCCACAGGATGGAAGGGCAAGGGCCTTTAGTGTCCCCTTCAGTAAAGAAATAGGGCCTCATAATCACTAGCCATTATGCTTTTCCTTTTCTCGCATGTCTTTCTTTGTTTATGGTTCGATATTTGGTGTCCTAGGCGTAAAGTAACAACACCAATCCATCCCGAAATTGGTGGTTAAACTCTATTACAGTGACAATATTTTAAAGGAGGTCTTGCAGAAAAATAGCTCAATGCCAGGATAATAAAAAGCTTAACGCCTCTCATTCTTATTACTTTTTCATATGAAAAAGAAAAAAAAATTGAAAAAGTCATCTTATTCAAAACCCCAATTATGAAATCACCTCTCTCTCACTTCACACCTCAAATCAAACATGATATAGGATGATTATCATCCTATCTTAATCAATAATCTTATGCATCAAATATGACCTAACTAATGGATGAACATATCGGTCACTTCTTGTTCATAAATCTTTCAACTTATTACCATGAGACACATGGTATAATAAGCTGAAAGTGTAGCCATGAGTTGTAAATCTGAGTGACAGTTTCTAGATAATATCCTCGAATGGAACTGTCACATATTTGATGCTGAAAGGCCTAGTTCTTTTAAGGCATTTCAAAAATACTTCATTGCAACTTAATGTTTGAATTACGGTGCCTAATAGCCTATGATATGAAGATTTTGTTAAGGCTTCAGTTCAAGTTCTTGGATTTGTTTGCTCATTCGAATGTGCATAGTTTATTAACAAATTTTCATATTATTTGCTTAATGATCTGGATAGCACTCAGTAATCCATCATTTAAATATGCATACATTTAACTTTTGGTAATTAATCTTTTTTTCAGTAAATTTAAAGTGATAGCATTTTATTGGAATATGATCAGAGATATTACTTGGGAATTTATTCTACATATCAATACTGTCTTTCATTTCTTGCAAATCCTTTTCTTCTTTCAGAAATAATTTGGTAATCCCTTCACTGGACAATCAATCTTGGAGAAACACGGACCTTCAATGAATTTTTCATTACTGTAGTAAATTCATGCTTCTCAGTCAAATCCACATCTTCAGATCCTTTCAAACCAAACCACTTGAAATGCCAAACCAAGTTTGCCACAAAGAACTCCAAATGAAGCATTGCCAAACTATATGCTGGGCACATCCTTCTCCCTAAACCAAATGGCATCATCTTAATTTCTTTACTTCCAGTTATATCAACAACTTTTCCATCATCACCATTTAAGAACCTGTCAGGCTTGAACGCCATTGGATTTTCCCAAACTTTTGAATCCCATCCCATTTCTGCCACTGTAAAGGTTAATATACTGTTCTTTGGCACCAAAAATCCATCCAAGACAAAGTCTTTTGTCACAGCATGTGGGATCAGAAAATGGCTTGGAGGATGACGCCTTAGCCCTTCCAAAATCACAGCTTTTAAATATGACATTTTCTCCAAATCATCTTCCTTTATGATCTCTACCTCTGCATCTGATCCTATAACCTCTTGAATTTCAGTGAATAACTTCTCTTGGATTTCTGGGTACTTCACTAAATTTGCCAAGATCCATTCCAAAGCTGTGGACGTGGTGTCAGTGCCTGCAGTGAAGAACTCTGAGCACAACGCAACTATTTCCCTTTCTTCAAGCTTTCTATTCTCCTTTGGAAGTTGCAAATCTAGCAATGTGTCAATGTAGGAAATTAAAGGATCAGGGAAACTACATTCATCATATTTAAGTTTCTCTGGCTTCCTCGCCTTTCGTCCTCTTATCAAGGGTACAAATACATTTTCCTGGTCGCTTCGAAGCTGACGAAGTTTCTCCCAACGTTTATTAGAGAAAAATTTCCCCCAAGTTGGAAGCAGGTTGAGCATTTTAAATTCGTCAAAACTCACTTGTAACCGACGTTGAGCATCCTTTATGTCATGAATCTGTTTTTCCTCAAGCTTTTCAGCAAAACACATGAAAGAGAACAAACAAAAGATGGCATGTTGGATATGCTCCTTTAATTCAATGCCATCTTTAGAACATGGATGAGATTTCAAGCTGTTAATGAGGATTTCCAGGACCCATTTACGAGCAAATCCGAATGATTTAATCTTTGAAGGGTGGAGGATATTAGAGGCAAGATTACGACGAAGGACGAGCCAAGTTGGGCCATAAAATGCTGAGGAAATGGTGTGCTGATTGCGGCTAAGGAATTCTTCTGCGGCAAATGCAGAGGGTCGATCAGCAAAGGTAGCACTATTAACAATTAATGCTTGATGAGCAAGGAAGTGGCTTGCAATGAAGATAAGTGGTTTGGAGCCAATAAAAAGAGTATAAATTGGACCATATTTTTCTCGTTGGTTTAGGGCAAAAGCCTTGACCTTTGACAAAGGCATGAGAAGCCATAGAAGGTTGGCAATGAAGGGAATTGTAAAAGGCCCTGGTGGGAGCTGGTGCCTTTTTATTTTAGTGAAATGGTTGAAGAGAGATTTAAGCAGGGTGGAGATAATGATCAAGATGATGAAAAAGATTAAACATGTTCCCATTTCTAAAGAGGATTTCACAAAAAGTAAAACAAAATTGTTGTGAGTTAGGAGTAGCGGAGCTGCAGGATGCATATTTATATGTAAAGAAGGGACTCTGATGTAATTGAGATAATTAATTATGCTAAAATCAAGTTCCAATGAGGTTTTAATTTTATTATCTTAATGTCAAAGATGTCTTAAAATTCATTATATTACTAGGAAATAGGTTTTTAGCAGCTTTTTTTTATATATATTTAGCGTCATTTATAAACACTGTTAAAATATTAATGGCATTTGTCAAAAATGCCGTTACGAGTGTCAATTATACTTACGTAAGAAAAAATAATGGTGTTTTTGTTAGTGTAAATACTGAATAATCTAGAACTATTGCTTTTGGTAAATCTGGAATTTTTAGAAAAAGCTCCAAGGCACAATAATGCCACTTTCTTTAAGGTTTTATTTGGTTACTTTGTAGGTGTTTAAAAGGGTTGCAAGTAATAAATCTTGATGATACAGTGAAGTTTAGTGATTGACTATGTTTTGCATTAACGAAAACAGGCCACTGAGCAATCACTGGTGTATCACAAGATCATAGAACTTCTATAAAGGTTTTATGCAACAAAACTTTTATAAAAGAAATCTGGAGTTCGAAGAAAGAGAGAGAGTTCCAAGAATTATTTCTGTATGTTTTCATAAAACCAGAGGAACCTTTTATAAATAAATAAATGCCCTTTCCTATAAATATAACTATCTATTTTGAATAGACAAAAATTGTTTATTTTTTAATAGTTAAAACTATTCATTTTGAATAAACTTATCTGTCTATTTTGAACAAACTTAACTATCTTTCTTTATTTTTTCTTTTCCAATGAGATTATTTCCCATATTTTCATTTTGAAAATCTCTAACAATCCCCCACCATTTTCAAAATAATCCAAATTTATGATGACCTTGGAAATTAATTGCATAAATGAAGGTATCTTCTGATTTGAACCTTCACTTAGTGAAAACAGGTTAAAGTTAACCAAAATCGCATGGTAAACTATGTTTTGAACCAGCTATTCCATTTGGTTAATCAAACTTGTCTCACACAATGATTTGAACACCTAATGAATGCTTCATATTCGATGACACATTTATTGTCATGTGTCTGCATCTTTTTTTCATGAATGCTATTAGAGCCAAGCTCTTAAGCTCCTAGAAAGGGCCACACTTCACACTCACATAAGTAGCTCTCATCAAGGGTGTTCTCATAACTATAACACTCAAACATGTTTATGTTATGGGTCTATTAAGAGTATATTATTCATTCTTTGTTTATCATTATGGGTACCTAACACTTCACCTAGGATGTCATTAAACATTACAATAGTGGTAGTAGTTACATATAGATTATGTACTTTGTCTCATTGAACTTAAGACTTAACATTATACCAAGTGTTGAGTCGAGTTTCCATCATGGGTGACTTTACTTCATGAGGTTGAGTGCCATCCTTATTAAGGTCTTTTTTACCAACTCTCTAACAGGACTTTTGATTAAAAGATCCACCAAGTTTTCACTTGACCTTACATAATTTATGGTGATCACTCCATCTGAAATTAATTCTCGAACATAACTATGCCTTAATTCAATATGTCTAGACTTTCCATTATATACTTGGCTATATGCCCTTGCTAGAGTTCTTTCACTATCATATTGAATAGAAATTAGAGAAATTTGTTTAGGCCATAAAAGTATTTCATATAATAAATTTCTTAGCCATTTAGCTTCTTTAGCTATTGCAGTTAATGTAATAAACTTGGCTGTCATCGTGGAATCCATTATGCATGTTTGTTTCTTGGAATAGTAAAAAATGGCACCTCTACCGAGTACAAAGATCCACTTGCTTGTAGAAGTATGATATTTCATATTAGTAATCCAACTAGTATCAAAATATCCTTCTATATCTGAAGGATATCCATTATAACATAATCTATAATTGATTATTTTCTTCAAATATCAAAGTACTCTTTTAACTGCTTGCCAATACAAGTTACTTAGATTATTTATATACTTACTCAACTTTCCAATAGCAAATGCTATGTCTGGTCTTGTACAAGTCATTGCATACATCAGACAACCAATTATTCTTGCATATTGTAATTAATCAATTATTCTACTCGTATTAGATATTAATTTCAGTTGAGAATCCATGGTTGTAGATACCGGAATACACTAAAAAAGATCAAACTTTTTAAGTACTTTTTTAATATAATACGATTATGATAAGGTTATGCTACTATCATTCTGAATTATTCTAATTCCAAGAATAACATACACGACACCCATATTTTTCATTGAAAAGTTATTTGATAAAAATTTATTTGTTTTCTTAACTTGTTCTGAATTAATGCTAAATATTAGCATATCATCCACATATAAGCAAATTATGACTCGTTTGCCATTTTTAAATTTGCTATATATACACTTATATGAATCGTTAATTCTAAAACCATTAGCAAGAATGATTTCATCAAACTTTTGGTGCCATTGTTTTGTTGCTTGTTTAAGTTCATACAAGGACTTTTCTAGCTTACAAACCTTCTGCTCTTGACCTGGAATGATAAATCATTCCAGTTATTTCATATATACTTTTTTTTTTCTAATTCACCATTTAAAAATGTTGTCTTTATATTCATTTGATGTTTAATCAAATTATAAATCAAGCCAAGTGAAGTTAGAAGCCTAATTGTAGCAATTTTAGCTACTGGAGCATAAGTATTAAAGTAGTCTATCCGTTGCTTTTGTGTAAAGCCCTTGGCTACCAACCTTGCTTTAAATTTATCCATGGTTCCATCCACTTTCATTTTGTTTTTGAAAATCTATTTACAGCTTATTGGATTAGAACCTGGTAGAAGGTCAACCAAAACCCAAGTGTTAGTTCCCATTATTGAGTCCATTTCATCATTTATTGCTTCTCTCCAAAAAGAAAAATCTTAAGACTTTATTGCCTCTTTATATAGTAGGATCAGACTCCACATTAAGACAATAAAGAATTTTATTGTTTATGCTTTCCCCAATCCCTTCCATAAGGAATATAAAGAAATCTGGTCTAAAATCTTTTGCCTTTCTAACCTTTTTACTTATCCTTATTTCTTGACAAGATTCATTACTAATTTCAGTTTGTTCCAACAAATTTGGAATTTTTTTTCCACTTATAGGATGAATTGCTTGTAGTTGTCTCGAAATATATTTAAATCTATTTTCATAACAAATTGCATCTCTTGATTTAATAACATCGTTAACTGAAATTGAATAATTTGGTTTAATAACCATAAACCTATATGCTTTACTATTTTGTTCATATCCTATAAATATGCATTATATTCCTATTTCACCCAATTTTTTCCTTTTGGGTTCTAGAATTTTAACTACAACTCTACATCCCCAAACCTTTAAATACTTAAAGATTTGGTTTTCTTTTCTTTCACTGCTCGTATGGGGTTATTTTTGTTTCTTTGTTAGGAGTTTTATTTAGTAAATAACAAGCTATTAATAAAGCTTTATCCCAAAATCCTTATCCAAAACTAGAATATGATAACATTGCACTTACCATTTCTATTAAGACCCTATTTTTCCTTTCAACTATACTATTCTATTGTGGTGTATAAGGAGCAATAACTTGGTGGATTATTTTGATAGATTCAAAGTAACTTGGACTATAATATTTTTAACCCCTATCTAACCTCAAGCTCTTGATAAGAGATTCACACTGGAGTTCAACTTCAGATTTATATATTTTAAACTTATCAAGTACTTTATTTTTTAAATATAGCAAATAAACATAACAATATCTAGTACAATCTTTTATAAACATGACAAAATATTTCTTTCTAGATAATGTAGGAGAGCTATGCAAATCACAAACATCACTATGAATTAATTTAAGAAATTTGTATTTCTTTTAACATTAGGAAAATGATTTCTGGTAATCTTAGTCAACATGCATGTATTACATTTATTAATGTCTTGACTAAATTCAGGAATTAATAGAAGCTTACTTATATCATGCAATTTTCTATAATTTAAATGACGAAATCTATAATGCTATAAATATTAAGATTCAACCATGTAAGCAGAAACAACATTCTTATTTTTATTAGTAATATTCAGTTTGAACATTTTCTCATATATATACCCTTTTTCAACAATAATTCCTCCTTTAGACAAAATAAATTTATCTGCCTTAAATACAAGTTTAAAACCAAACTTGTTCAATAGACTTCCAAACACTAAATTCTTTATAACTTCTAATACATAATAAACATCATTCAAAGTTAGAGTTTTTCTAGAAGTGAATTCAAGGTCAACAATCCATTTGCCTTTGATTGTTGCTGTAAAAGAATTTCTCATGTAGAGGATACTACCATATTCACTTAGTCTGAATGTTGTGAACATGTTTTTGTCCTTGCACACATATTTTGTTGCCTTAGAATCAACCAATGAAGATTTATCATTTTTAAGCATGTTAACTTGCATTTTTCTTTCAAAAGTTTTGGAATATCATATGAGGTGATGTGGTTGAATATTGTTTATCTTTTTTAAATAAGAATACTAGCTTAGTGGATGTAAATAACACCAATATTGTCCTTATACATAAAATGAAGAATCCTAAGAAGGTTCAGGCCAAAAGGTTAATATGGAAAAATCTTTGTTAGTTTTTAGTAGAAATGTCTATAAGGATGGTTGAGAAGGTGTTAGACAAATATTAGGGGTGCAAAAATCTCTGGATATTGATAAGTACCTACAGTTGCCAATTATAGTAAGGAGAAATAAGAAGAGAGTATCCAGGAACATTAAGGATAGAATCCGATCAAAGATTGGGATGTAGAGTAACAAAACATTATCAATAAGAGGTACAGATCTTCATCAAAGTAGTTCTATAAGCAATACTAGCCTACAATATAAGTTGTTTCTTGTTTTCAAAGAGTTTCTACCAAGAATTAAATAGTTTAATTAATACATATTGGTAAAGCTCAAAACATGATAAGAAAGGTATACATTGGATGCGATGGGATAGGATGTGTAGGAGCAAAATGGATGAAAGAAAATGATTTAGGCATTTTAAGTTTTTCAATTAAGCACTTTTAGCTAAACAAGGCTAGCATTTGGTCCAAATCAGATATTCTTTACTTTATAAGGTGTTTTTCGACAAATATTTTCTAATGAGAATTTTATGGAAGCACAACTGGGTTGAAATGCCTCAATGACTTGGAAGAGCATATGGATGGCTAGAGGAGACTTACAAGCCAGGCTACGATGGCATGTAAGCATTGGGAGACATATTAGCATTTGGGGTGTGAAATGATGGATGAGCAATAGAACTCTAACACCATATAAATTTACAAAGGCTCATGGGTATGGATGTAAAAATTGCTAAGCTGATTGATACCTAGATGAAAGAGTGAAAAGTCAACCTAATATACACATTATTCCTTACTAAGGATGCAAAAGTGATTTGCTCAATACCATTAAGTAAAGGAAACCACGCAAATGTCTTAACATAAGAGGTGGAGAATGATAGTAAGTTTTCACTGTGAAGCACATACCACACGATGGTGTCAGGTAATGATAAAGCTAGTAAGACACTAAACTAGGAAGAGGAAAACCAATTGGAATAGGCAATAAGGTTTTGGAGAAAACTGTGGGTAGTTCAAATCCTAAGCAAGATCAAAATCTTCGATATAAACTTAATAATGAATTTCTGCAAGTGTATAATAACTTGAAAAAGAGAGGAATGGACATCTAATCAACTTGTACATGCAGCCTACATAGAGAGAAAGTTACTCATACGATATGGAGCTGCGATAGTGTAAAGGATATATGGGGGAAAGCTAACATTTTAGCTAAATGAAAGGAGGTGGGACACATAAAAGATAAAGGATGGTTGGACGAAATTGTAAAAAATCTGGACACAAACAATTAAAAGTTTGAATTGATTTTCAATTGGGTAGTGTGGCACAACAAGAACATAATTATTAAAGAGGAAGTAAGCAGAACATCAAACATGGTGGTGTAATTTGCAAAAAACTATCTAAATGAATTTAAGCATGTAAATGAGGCACAAGCGCTAAGAAACAGTAACACCTCAACAATATAGGAACCACCGCCTCAAGGATTTGTTAAAATCAACTTTAATGAGGCATTGAATGAGAGAAATGGTGTGGGAGCAATTGAAGTCATTGTAAGAAACGAGAAAGGAATTTTTCTAAGTGCTGCTATATTAAGGATGAGTCATGCAAATAACCTAAAGGTAATGGAGACTTTTGCTACAAAAAAGGTGGTAGACATGGCTATTACTATGAAATTGGATTCTATCATAATAGAAAGATATGCAATACAAGTCATAAAAGGCATCCAAACTATAGCTAAAGACATTTCTGTCATGGGGAACGTAATGGTAGATATTAAAAGTAAATGTTTGAGATTTAGATTTCTAAGAGTCGAACATGTAAAAAGAGAAAGAAATAAAGCTACCCATAAGTTAGCTAAATATGCACAAGAAGCTAATTCATCTGATATGTGTATTAGGGACTATCCATTATGTTCAAAAATTAACACGTACATACAGTACTCACACATAAAATAGTTAGCTTAACTTAAGAATAAAAATACATAAATATATTTGTTTTAGTCCAACTTAAAATGGCCTACTCCAAATGCAATCCACTAACAAATAAATCTTTACAATTGTGAGACTTTTGGAATAAAAAAATCATCAAAAACTCATTACTCAAAACTTAACCCAAAACCCAATTACATTTTTTTAATAGCTTACTCATTTAGCTATTTTCTGAATGTCTAACTATTTAGGATTACCAAACTAAAACCAAAACATTTTATTTATAAGGGTGAAACCTTTATAACTTTACTAAACTCACTATGTGGGATATAAGACAAACTCAAACTTTTATAATTTCACTTAACTTTGGATGTGGGATTATGAAATTCAAGATAAACCCCAACTAATCTTCCCTTGACTTATAATTCTAAACACTTCAGTAATATCTACAAAGTTAAGATGCTTGCCCTTCTTCTTTTCTTTCATCATAGGAATCTAAGCAATTGAGCCTCCATCAAGCATGTACAAGTGATTTTTTTATCCTATTTCCTTATAGAATCACACTATTATTCTTGTAAACTTTTAACCAATTATTACTAACATAGTATGTGTGCCCTAAAAAGCTAACTCACCCAAAGTAATTAAATTATAGCTACAACTTAATACACACATTACATGACGAAGTGTTCTAACAACACCATTGTGAGATCTAAGGCGAGCACTCATAATGCTTTGAATCTATACATTTTCATTATTGGCAACTATAATATCCCCATATTTCTTATTCTCTTTTAACTCCATAAAACAACTCCTATTATTATAGATATGGACTGTAGCAGTTGAATATAATACCCAAGCTTTATTACTTTTCAAAATTTAAGTCTCATAAACACAAGTCGTTAAAATGGCATCATCATCATCAAACACAACAATAGTAGTATCACTCTTTCTTTCATCTAATTTTTTTCAGCCCTTTTGAAAGTAATTATATCCTTTCTCAACTTCTTGCAGTGCACTTGGATATGTCCATTTTCATCACAATAATAACATTCAATATCACTATAATATCTGTCTCTTGACTTAGATCTACCTCTTGATCCATCAACCCTCTTTTAAGTCCTTTTTCGATCAAAATCCTCTATAATTAGTGTACTTCTTCCAAGTGATGAGTTATGTGTTCCTATAAACCTTTCATTTTTATGCAACAAGGTAGTCACATCATCCAACTTCAAAGTAGACCTATCCACCAACAAAGTCTGAACTAAAGGCCTATAAAACTTAGGCAAATATGACAACAAAATTAAAGCTTTATCTTCATCTTTTAACTTATCAATAGAAATCGCCAACAATTGAGAAACCAATCTATTAAACTCATTCAGGTGATTATGAAGATTTGTAACTTCTTTCATCTTTAGAGAATATAGATCTATCTTTAAATATAATATATTAGTCGATGACTTTTAAGCATAAATGCACTTAAACTTATCTCACAAACTCTTCAGAGTACTCTTAGTAAATACATTGTACTTTACCTTTAGGGCTATGGCCAATCTATTAATACTAATAGCTTTCTTCTAAATTCTATTTCAATTACTGTTACACATTCTCTCATGCTTATTACGCTCTAATATCTAATCCAACCCTTATTGTACTAATAAATCTTGAATCGTAGTTTATCATAACATGAGATTACTCTTTCCATCAAATAATGGAATCTCAAACTTGGGTATAGGCATACTAGACATAACTTCTTCAGATATCTTAAAATACTTGCTTACATCTTGAAATACTTGTTTTACGATCTTTTGGGCCTACCTCTTCTTCTCACTAACCTCAAACCTCGAATCTCGTTATGATACTACTTGTTGGGAAATCAACATGCATACTTAGCACCACATACAAAATAACAAGCTCAAATCAAGAATAAGAACACACAAATATATTTGTTTTAATCCAACTTAAAATAGCCTACTTCAAACCCAATCCACTAGCAAATAAATTTTTATAACTATAAAACCTTTGAAATGAGAAAAGTCACCAACAACTCCTTACTTAAAACTTAACCCACAACCCAATTATACCATTTTAATAGCCTACTCACTTAGCTATTCTCTTAGTATCTAAGTATCTGAGATTACCAAACTAAAACCAAAGCATCTTATTTGTAAAGGTGAAACCTTTATAACTTTACTAAACTCCTAATGTGGGATACAAGACAAACTCAAACTCTTATAATTTTACTTAACTTTGGATGTGGGATTATGAGATTCAAGGCAAACCCCAATACATTCATCATCCAAGGTATTGTTATCTCTAACATTCAAGTTTTATAGTAATACAATCCTTTCGATTCAAAAATAAAAAATAAAAAAAAGATAAACGTACATACCATTAACCAAAATTCATGGGTACATTAGTCAAAAATTGTTACACAATTGTATGTAAATTGAAAATTATGTAATGTCATTTTAGGTAGGGTGTAAACGAATCAAACATTAATGAATATTGCTATGTTTGTGGTTCATTCATTTATTTTTAAGGTAGTTCAGGATCGATTCATGTTTGATACAAAAATTTTACACTATGTTCAAGCTCGATTCATTTAGATATTAAAATGTTAACATATAAAACAAACATAAACTAATAACTAAATAATTGATCTTGCAAACCAATTTAAAAGTTAAAACCTATAATAATAGGTCACATTATCATAGCTCAATAGTTAATGACTTGACTTTAAAAGTGAACAAGATATGCCTGGTCTTGCAAATCAATTTACGAGTTAAAACCTATAATAAGATGTCACGTCATCATAGTTCAATGGCTAATATTTTTAAAATATTTAAAAGATTTTTAATATATGTTATGAGTACTTTTTAATGTATTAATGTTAAATGGTGATTAAAATCTTTTTAAAATATATTTAATCATAAAGTAGTTATTTTTGAAAGAATAAAAACAATAAGGTTCTAGAAGCCAAAAAGGCATTGGCTTAGTGGTAAGATATCCTAAAATTATGAGGTTTTATGTTCAAGTGTCATTATATATGAGTTTGGTTATCTAGTTAACTTATAATTTATTAGTTGATTATTTAGTGATATATTATATATGGATGTAATAGTTGATTACGATTATAACTTTTCTTGTATTTGTAATTTAAAAATATATATAAATTTACATAAAAAATATAATTAAAATTTTTTTTTAACTTTAAACGAGTTTATTTGTAAACATAAATGAACAAAATAGACATTTGTTCATGTTCAGTTTGTTTATTAAATAAATGTTAAAATGTTATTGAAAATTGTTTGTTAAGATTATTACATATATTACCAAAGAATAATGTTTTTAAAGTAAGAACATTGTTTATAAAGCATATAGATAGAATATGTATTGTAGACACTGGTTTTGTCTGGTATATTTTTTCATATATAACAGTAATGATTTTAATAACAACAATAAAATTGGTTTAATTAAAATTAAAAATCAATTAATTATAAAAAATAGTACAAAATAGCAAAAAGAAAATTTGAGGATGGCAGTGGTGCCGAGGACACCAGACCCTACACCTCACCCTTTTGATCACCATACCCTACCATCCACCTCTTTAATCACTCATCCCGTTGACAAACTGTCAAATAAGACAGAAATAAATAATAGGGCATGGGGCTCATGCTTACACCCCATGCCGAGCCCTGTGCCCTTCCTTTAAGCACACGCACGGCCAGAGCTCTATAAAAAGAGCTTCTAGACAAACCAAAAAATAGACAGAAAGAAAGAGGGGAGACGTTACAAAAAGAACAAAAAAACATTGTAAAAAAAATTAAAAAAATAGTCATCCTCGTAGGGAGGAACCCAGTGCCAAGCTTCCTGCACAAAGAAGAAAAAAAGTCAATTTAAAAAAAAAAAGTTAGAATACAAAAAAAAATAGTTTCACCGAAACTTTGAAAACAGATCTAGGGAAGTGGGGACTCTTTTTAGTGAAAAGGAGATCGGATCTGTGTTCAGGAGATCGAAAGGAGTTTGTGGGTATTTTTTAAAATTTTTCAACGTCGGCGACAGCAGCTGGAGCTCACCGCCAGCAAGGACTACAGCGGTCGTCGTGACAGACGGCCACTGGCCCAAGGTCGATTGAAAAAAAAAAAGAACGAAAAAAGCATTTTTTTTGAAGAATGAAGGAAATGAATGAAAAAAATAATTTTTAACTTTTATATAAGCTGTCAATAGCCAAAACGATGTTCTTTCAATAAACGTTCAAAACAACATCGTTTTAAGCACCCAAGATCCGCGCGTCAAACCGCGACCCGACCCGAGGTCAGCGCACGCGACCCGTGACCTGCTTCTCCATCAGCCTCTAACCGGTCTGAGTGAACCAGAACTACATCGCCGAACCAGTACCGAACCACTAAACCAACTAGACCACGTCCAGACCAAGCCGAACCACACCCAAACCGCTAGATCGAACTGCCGTTAATCGATTCGGTTCAGGTAAAAAACAATTTTTTTTTTAAATTTTCTAATTTATATATATTATTATTATTGTTATTTTAAGTTTTTTTTTATGTTTATGCATGATAAGTTTTAAATTTATTAGGATAAGTTTTTTAATTGTTTTAATAATAATAAAATAAAAACAAAGTAAGATAATAATTAAAATATATATATTAAAAATGCTTAAATAATAATAATAATAATAATAGAATTTTTTTTTCCTTACCTAGATGTTGGAGGGAATTAAATCATATTTCAAAAATAATAATTTCGCTTAGATGTTGGAGAATTATTATTATAAAAAATACTAAATAAGTTAATAATATTTTTTATAATAAGTTTTCATAAAAAAGGAACCTTTTAAAAAAAACATTTTTATAAAAAAAATTATGTCTCTTAAATTAATTTTTAAAAAAAGGATTGTAAAAATTAAAAATTTTTAGAGATGTTCGTGTTTTCTAAAACCCTTAAAATCTGAAATCCTTTAAATCCAAACCCCAAAATCCAAGATCCCTAAAATCCAAACCCTTATATCAAAATTCTAAAGCTCAAAACCCAAACCTTAAAATCTCTAAACTCTAAAATTAAAACCCTAAACCTTTCATATCCTAAAATTCAAGCCTTAAAACCTTCTAAACCTTAAAACCAAACCTTCAAAACCTCTACTCAAACCCTTACTCAAAACCTTCTGAAAATCCTAAGGACATGTGTGAGAATCCCATTTGAAATTATTTGTTCCTGAATGCTGCCTAAATGATGGGTATTTAGGAAATTTTATTTCATTAAGTTTTTCATACGAGTTCTTAATTTGCTTTAATAATAACATTAACTGCAAAAGTATAATAATGAAATGGGATCTTAAATATAAAACAGTCGCACCTAAGCTCTGCCTAGATGTTGGAGAGTCGAGGTGGTCTTATTATATTCAAGAATCCTACTCTAAATTTATATTTCATCACTTTGTATACATACATTATCATGTTCTTTGTATTGTATTTCTCTGTCTTTAATTTTCATTTGTTGCCTACAATACCATCATTTATTTTCTCATATAAAATTTTTCAAAATATATATTTTTGATATTATAAAATAAAATAAAAATAACATTCTGAAAGAAATAATCTTGGTACTCTGCCTAGATGTTGGAGAGTCACTAACAATTATTTTCTATGAAGATTGTTATTTCATTTTAAGGATTATTACTTTAAATCTTAAGTGAAAAGAGTTATTTTAAATTCTGCCTAAATGTTGGAGAATTTTAAGATAATTCTTTAACTTAAAGATTTTTTCAATATTTTTAAATAAAAATTTTAGCAAAATTTTGTTTTTCCAAATGAAAGGGATTAGTATTAAATTTCAAATTGAAATCATTTTTATCCAACACCAAAATAGCGAGTAATTAAGTGGTACCAATTTATGGGCGTTGTGAGGGTGCTAATCCTTCCCCACACATAACTGACTCTCAGACCCAACCTAGTTTTTCGTAGACTGAAATTTATCTTTTTGATAAACTTTATACTCGTTTCTATAGTTTTGTTAAAAGGATAAACTTTTGGGTGGCCAATCACATCCTAAAAAGGATTGGTGGTGACTCCCCCATTTACTTCGATTTTAAAACTCTTTTACGTCTGGTAGTATCAAAACCGTTACGACAGCTTGGCAACTCCACTGGGGACTTTAATTTAAGAATCAAGCCAAAACTTTTAATTACATGCTATTAAGAATTGTTGGAGTTAATTGGTTTTATTTGACATTTCATTTAATCTCCTTTATTTTGTTTTTTCAAAAAATATGCGTTAATGAATAAGATAAATTTTATGTTAGTTGTTATTTTATTTTAATTTTGTGTTTATGGTATTTTGATTAATACATTATTTTGCACACATTTTGCATATTCATGCATGAGCTCTAGACCCGGGCTCTATCCCTTTTAGGAGGAAGCGAAGTAGCTACGCTCTCGTGAAGTGATAACCTTCGCATTTGCTAGCGAAACACTTTCATTCATATTGAACCTATTCTGTTAGTAGCCTGTAATGGGTGAGGAACAGGGAGCCTTACTAATCTATAACGGACGATGATGTGAGGAATAGTCTGGGAACCTATAGACATATAAATCTTAACCCGGCATATAGTGAGCCATAAGGTCCAACTTTAGGATAGAACCACGTTGTCCCTTTTACAAGAAAATTACCTAAATTAGGACTCTATGTATATTCTGTTATGACATATGTTATACTTGTTCATTCATTTACTCATTTTTATTTATTTGTTTTATTTACATTATTGATTTGTTTAATTCTTTTGTTGTCTTCAATTTTGTTGCATGCATCATATAGGTATCATATTTCTAGAGGGTATTGTTTTGGACCAATCTTTGGCAAGAAAAACTTTCAGAAAACCTAAAGGATGTCATCCATGTGTAAGAGCTACTTAGAGGTCAAGAGCCATTCAGAAAGTACTCAGGGGAAAGAAAAAGATTGCTCAGTAGATGGTCACATATCGATGCTACCACAGTCAGTACATATGGATCTCAGTTAGAATAATATATCAGAATTGAAAGCTATTTGGAAACAGTGAAGAACAAAAAGAAAAGAATCTTTTTTTAAAAAATACAGGGATGTGACATTGCTTATGTCAGTGAAGGTTGATGAATAGCTAATGAGAGCCGTAATACAATTCTGGGATCTATCTTATCGATGCTTTGTATTCAACCAAGAAGACTTGGCCCCCACAATCGAAGAATATTTTTTTTTACTTCGGATAGAGTCTACTAATCAAGATAAGATCTATTGGAAGAGCATAAGACTATCGGATATAGAAAGAAGTTAGCCAAGATCATGTAAGTAGAGGTTGAAGAGATAGATAAGCACAATAAGGAAAAAAATGGGGTTGAAACCATTCCATTAGCTTTTCTGCTCGAATACATAAAGAAGTATATTGAAACTGATCAAAGATTGGATGTGTTTGCTTTGACTGTGTATGGATTGATGATATTTTCTAAGGTGTTAGGACATATAGAAACATCAGTGATTGACTTTTTTGAGCAATTAGATAAAAGAATAAATCATTCACTAACTATTTTGGCAGAGACTATTAGATCACTTAATTTTTGTCGAAGAAAGGGTAAAGGACGATTTATAGGGTGTGCTCAATTACTTTTTATCTGGCTTAGAAGCCATTTTTTGAGGAAAAAAAGACATCATTTCAGTCATTCTCCATTCATTTCAATCTTATCAAGGAGTTTGTGGCTAAGAATGGAGAAAAGATTGGACAAAAGGTCAATGGTTGGCATTCTTTTTGAAGCTCACTAGTGAGGATGTAACATGGAGGGCACCATGGATGCTTTCGATGGCCATCTTGTATAGTTGTGGAGATGAGTCATGGGTACCCTTGTTAGAAATATGGGGGGCAATAAGTTATGTACCTCTTATGGTTCAAAGACAATATGACTCACGATAGTTTACCCCTATGACTCATGGACTCAGTTCACTCGAGTTCGATTATGAAGCACCTGGTTATGTGAAAAAGGTTCGTGAACTCATCAAAGCATGGAAGTAGGTCAACCGAATGAGCCCAGCTAGATTCACAGATAATGTTACGAAAGGTTCCCTTGTGTGGAGGATGAAAAGGGTTAACGAAATTAAGCCTATACTAGTTGATGTTTCAGAGAAGTTGCCAGCTACTATTTTAGTATCGGTATTGTCAATTTTTGAGATCGCTCAACGAGAGTTTGAGATTAAAAAAAAAAGGTTAAAGAAAAAAAAGATGCTATGATGGATCGGTTAACCAATTGAGATATGATTTGATGATGAAAAATGATACAATATAGAAGTTGACTAAATAACGAAAAGTATTGAAAGAGGATCTATAAAATCTGTATCAAAAAATAAGAAATTGAAGTTGGATAGTAGCTTTAAAGAGATCCAAGAAGGATATGGAAAAACTATGAGATATAATGGAATATTGGAAGAATAGAGCTCGAGAGAACAAAAAAATGATCTTTACACTCACCAAAGAATAGCATGAATGGAAAGAAAAACTTTTAAGAGCTTTTGAAAATGTAGCAAGGCACAAAAGAGAAAGTGAAAAGCTAAAAGCTAAACCAAGGAGAGAACAAAACAAGAACTCTGATTTGCAAAGTGAGAAAAAAGCCTTAGAGCATGAATTAATGAGCTTGGACCTTCAATTGACAAGCAATCAGAGTCACATAGATAAGATTTTGATTGAGTGGCAAGAGAAAGATGATTTTTGGGCTCGTACTTACAATATGGATGTAGATGCTCGAAAGATGTGAAGAGCGAAAAGTTTAGGGAAGCAGCAATACATCGAACATCTGACTGCTCAAATCTACAAGGTTGTTCGAAAAGCAAGCAACATGATTGAAAAGGTGGAAGCACTAGAACGGGAAATTGTACCAACCCAAAACCACAGTTAAAGATTATTGCACTTTTTGTATAAAGTTAGGGAGCAATATGCTCAAATCAAATATTTTTATGGCTTTAATGCAAGAATGATCGGATGATGTATAAAGACTCCCATGGTTAATGAAAGTTTCTTTTTGTTTCGATCAATCCAAGACAGTACCCTAATTTGCATTTCATTCATTTCATGCATGCATTTTAATAAATGTAAATACTAACAACAATATCAACGACATTATATCATGCAATCTAATTCATGGTTAATAAAGTAAGGTTCAAGGATAGCAAAGTCGAGGAATCAAAATCCGTCAATTTTACATAGATATAATACTCATTGTCAAACTCGAGCCATGAAAAAAGAGAATACATCTAGATTTGAAAGGGTCGAAAGGGCATAAAAAGAAATTCGAGAAAGAGTGATGAAAATACAACAAAGCATCGAAGCACAAATGACTGAATTAAGACAACTATTACTTGGTTCAATGAAAAAAAAAAGAGCCACTAGCATGTCAAGGACAGGAGATGAGGTTATTATGGAAAAGCCATTATACCCTCCGGGATTCACTCCGCCTCAGGCTCAGGTACAAGTCTCTTGGGGTATACACATACAGCCACCAAGTGCATAGCCATACCCCTATGCCAACCATTCTACAAGTCAACAATCAACCCACTTGAATGTTAACTCAGAACCTATCCAGTTGATCCTATCATGGTGCCAAATCTTGATGACCCTGTTGAATAAGAGAAGTCTCACAAAATGTCAAAACCTATTATAAATTCAAAATTTTGAAACAAGTATGACCAACTTGAAGAGAGGCTCAAAGCGGTTGAAGGTAGTGACATTTATGGGGTTATTAACGCCAATGAGCTGAGCTTAGTGCCTGACTTGGTTATCCCACCAAAATTCAAGACCCTAGATTTCGAGAAATACGATGAAACAAAGTGTCTTGCTGCTCATAATACCTTGTTTTGTAGAAAGATGACTGGTCATACCCATAATGACAAATTATTGATACACTGTTTCCAAGATAGTTTGACTGATTCAACAGTTAAATGGTACATGTAGTTAGATCGAAGCAAGATTCGTTCGTGGAAAGACTTGACAAAAATTTTTCTTGCTTCGTATAAGTATGTCTTGGATACAGCCCCTGATAGGCTATCATTACAAAATATGGAGAAGAAATTAACGAAAACCTTCAAGGAATACGCTCATTGATGGAGAGATGCAGCGGTCCAAGTCTAACCGCCACTGATTGAAAAAGAGATAACTGTGCTATTTTTCAATACACTGAAAGCCTTATATTATGATAGCTTGGTAGAGAATGTCATGAAAACCTTCTTTGACATGGTAATCTCAGAAAAGATGATAGAGAACGCTATCAAAATGGTAAAATTGAAGGGCCCAAAAAAAAATAGTAACTTTAAAGAAGAAAAAGTAGGAGACACATGCTGTGACTCATAAAAATCCCTTGTACCATCATTTATCCCATATAATCCATACCCCCTTACTACCCTACTACCAACCAAATCTCTCAACAACCATATCATTACCAAGCACCCTAACAACCACTGTCTAGACCAAACTTTAGCCCTCGACCGTCCAACTACACCTCTGCACCTCCAACTCGACCATTTACCCAACCAACCTACCCAAACAGCAATAAAAGGAACTCACAGAATAATAACAATCGAGAAAAACCTCATTTTGACTTGATTCTCATGTCTTATACCAATTTGTACCTTCAGTAAGTGAGAGGGCATTTTATTGCTTCTTCATACGTAAAACCATTAAAACCACCTTACTCAGGTTGGTATAACCCTAATGCCAAGTACGATTATCATTACGGGATTACAAGACACTCTACTAAAAATTACACAGCACTTAAATACAAGGTGCAAGATTTGATAAATGACGGGCTTTTGTCTTTTGATACCCAATTCAAGCCAAGTGTCAGTGGAAACCCTTTGTCGGATCACACCAAAGGGAAAATCAATATAGTGGGTAAGAAAAAATATGTGAGATCAAAAGATGCATGGATGAAGTGAGGACCCCTTTTGAACGGGTGTATGACTGTTTGTATGAGACGGGCATGATTCAACCATTATTTTTGGATGACAAAAAAAGTCATAAAGACCTTGACCATTTTTATAAATACCATGGGAAAATAATTAGACACTCTATCCAAGGTTGTAAGGACTTTAAATGAATATTATAGAGCTTGATGGATGAGGCCATGTTAAGTTTTATGATGAATGTGATGGAAATAGTGTGAATACAGTAGGTGATGATCGTCCTAGCAAATCTTTTATCGCCAAACCCCTCACTATCTACTATGATGAGAAACCAAAACCTCTAACTGAGAAAATCATCTCCTCTTCTAGGACACCAATAACCATTTATGTCCCTAATCCATTTCCTTATCAAAACAACAAAGTAGTCCCATGGAGATGCGATTATGATGTGGTGATGCGAGGGCCTAATATGACCTCGAATAATTCAAGTATGGAAAATACTGCCAATATAGCAGGAGTAGGAGGAATAACCCGAAGTGGTCGAATTTACACTCTTAAAATGTCAAAAAGGGCCAAGAAAGGGAAAGACAAGATATGAGAAGAAGACATAAGGGAAAGACAAGATATGAGAAGAAGACATAAGGGAAAGTCAAGATTCTCAACCGGTGGTAAGCTCGAAAGTGCAAGTTAACAAATCAGTGTAAAAAAAAAAAAGCTTGTGAGTTTCTAAAGATCATTAAACATAGTGAGTACAGTGTGGTTGACCAGCTAAATAAACTACCAGCTCATATTTCTTTACTGTTGTTACTATTGAATTTTGAGTCGCATAGGAATACTTTGCTGAAAGTGCTCAACCAAGCTTATATCGAGCATAACATTTCTATTGATAAGGTAGATCACATGGTTGAGAATATTATAGCCTCAAATTTCATCACCTTCAATGATGATGAAATACCTTTAGAAGGATGTGGTAGTGTTAAGGCTTTACATGTTATTGTCAAGTGCAAGTCTCACACTATAGCCAAAGTGCTGATTGACAATGGATCATCTATTAATGTTATGCCTCTGATGACATTATCAAAGCTTCCAGTGGATCCCTCTCACATACAGAATAGCTATATGATTGTAAGAGCGTTTGATGAGATGTGAAGAGAGGTAATTGGTATATAAAAATCTTATTACAGATATGTTTTTATACCTTTAATGTCATATTTCAAGTAATGGACATAATTCTTACATATAGTTGTCTACTTAGAAGACCTTGGATTCACACGATTAGAGTTGTACCTTCATCTCTACATCATAAGGTAAAATTTCTCATGGAAAAAAAATAAGTCTGTGTGGATGATGAAGAGGATTTATTGGTAACAAAGACCTTAACAACTTCCTACGTTAAGGCAACAAAAGAAGCGATTGAATGTTGTTTTAGAGCTTTTGAAATAGCAAATGCTACTTACGTAAAAGAAGGGTCAAGGATACTGATCCCTCAATTGTCAAAAGTTATGAATATGGTGATCAAACAGACTGCTAGAAAGGGTTAGTGAGCTTGGCAAAGCTTAGGGAAAGCTCTACAAGGAATCACAAGAGCACCATGCTCGGTTGAAAATAAAGAAAGATGGGGGTTAGGCTATAAGCCTATGGTTGCTGATAAAAAGAATGTAATGCTAGAGAAGAAAGAAAAGAAAATGGCACGCCTCAAAGGGTAAAATTTGATTGATGGGAAAATGATGTTCCCTTATTTGTATTTAACCTTCCGTTCAGTCAGGCATATCTATCCTGGGTCGACAGGAGTTGAACAAAAAAAATAGATAGTGGGATTGGAGGAAGCCTTTTCTTGATTTTAAATTGGAGTAGATGAAGGATTCATGCATAATGAGAAGATCTTTTTAGGTTAAGAGACCCAAGAATGGTGTACCATTTTGTTATCTTTGAACCTTTTAACTCGAAAATTCCAATTGCTTCTACCCAATAGCATGCGGAGGAAATGTATAGGCTTATTTTCATTGTTTTAATAAAATGATGAATGCAATGCATTTCACTTATACCATGTTTTCTATTTTTCATTTTTCTTTTCTATCATTACCATTCTCTTTACCCTTGCTAAGATCAATAAATATTTTTTTGTGATTACACCAATTTTCAAGTTTTCTAATAATAAACATTATGGATGACCAAGGCAATAACATCGGGTTTGATTTTAAAAATTTAACTTACATTAGAGCTTGATGTTGATTCAGAAGACTATGATTTACCTCATGATCTGTTGAAATGGATAGAACAAGAGAAAAAAATTATAAAATCTCACTAGGAATCAACTGACCCATTAAATTTGAGAGATGGTGACAATAAGAAAGAAGTTAAGATTGGTACTTCACTTCACTATCACCGATTGAGAAGTAAAAGTTGATGAATCTGTTACGATAATACATGGATGTATTTGCATGATCTTACCAAGATATGTCAGTACTTAACACAGAGGTGGTTGAGCATAGGTTACCTTTAAAATCAGAATACTGATCAGTATAGTAAAAATTGAGACGTATGAAGCCAGAAATATTACTGAAGATAAAAGAAGAAGTAAAAAAGAAATTCGATGCTAGTTTTTTAGAAGTAGCCAAGTACCCTGAATGGGTAGCCAATATAGTCTCAGTTCTCAAGAAAGATGAAAAAGTTAGAATGTGTGTGGATTGTCGAGATTTAAATAAGGCTAACCCAAAAGATAATTTTTTATTACCATATATTGATACCCTTATGGATAACATTGCTAAACACTTCAGTTTTCATTCATGGACGGGTTCTCTGGCTACAATCAGATAAAAATGGCTCATGAAGATATGGAAAAAACTACATTTGTGATAATATAGGGCACATTTTGCTATAAAGTTATACCTTTTGGGCTAAAGAATGCTGGTGTCACATATCAAAGGGTGACGGTCACTCTCTTTCATGATATAATGCATAAGGAGATAGAAGTATATATTGATAATATGATAGCTAAGTCTCAGGAAAGAGAAGATCATGTTGTTAATCTCATAAAGCTTTTTGAAAGATTATGGAGATACCAGCTCAAGCTAAATCCAGCCAAATGCACCTTTAGTGTTACATCCAAAAAATTGTTAGGGTTTATAGTCAGTGAAAGAGGTATAGAAGTATACCCTGATAAAATTTGAGCCATTTAAAAATTGTCAGCACCACGCATACAAAGGGAGGTGAAAGGTTTTTTGGGGCGATTGAATTATATTTCTCACTTCATATCCTAACTTACCTCGAAATGTGATCCAATCTTCAGGTTGCTTTGTAAAAATAATCCTGGTGAATGGGATGAAGAATGCCGAAATGCATTTGAAAATATTAAAGAGTATTTGATAAACCCACAGGTGTTGGTTCCACCAGTTGTAGGAAGACCGTTGATTTTATATCTAACGGTTCAAGAAAAATTGATGGGATATGTATTGGGGCAAAGAGATGAAACTAGTAAGAAAGAGCATGCTATATACTATTTAAGTAAAACGTTTATAGAGTATGAGGCCAAGTACCCCTAAATAGAAAAAATATGTTGTGCCATAGTTTGGACTATGAGAAAAGTTTCTTAAAAAAAAACTTGAGAAAAATTTGCACAACTTAAAAGGCTAACATTTGAATTACTTGGAAGAGCCATACCCTAAATTAATTGCTACAAGAATTACGACCCCGTTATATTGGGGTGGACTGTTCTTCTTCAAAACTTTTCATTGCTTTTTAATATATTTATGATTATTTAATATAAAATTAATAAAAAATTAATTCATACAAATATTATAAAAATGTTAAAATTAAGAAATATGTAAATCTAATATTTAATATATTGAAATAATATTTTCATTGTTATTTTTATGTTATGTTTTGAGTGCGTGTGTGTTTTTTTTTTATTAATCATTTGATGAAATGTATGATTTTTTAATTTAAGGTAAATTATTTTTTTTTTGTAAAAATATGTAAAACAAAAAATAAAAAAGTGATAAATTTTGATTAAATGTTTTAAAATTAATTTTTATTTTTAATATCATTTTTATAATTCTATTTATCATTATTATTGTATTTTTAAGAATTTAAGAATTTATTTTATTATAAATAATAAAATTAAAATCTTTATATTCTAATCATTTTTTTCTTTTTTATCTATAGTTATCAATAATACTATTATCTATAGCAATTGGTGATATGAGAAAGTGTGAAAATTTTGCCAATATTAAGCAAAGAGAAAGTAGGAAATTTCCAAAAGATTTAAAAGGAAAAAAGGGAAATGAGTTAAAGGCTTCTATTTTCAGATCTCAAAAGAGGAAATTAATGAGATTTTCGGTGCCATCAAATTTTAGTATTTTGTCCCCCAAGCCCTTGACACAGTGGTTAAGGTGTTTAATGGCAACATATAGGGTTGATTTCAAATCAAGCTCTTCTCCATCCTCTAATATATCTTGTGGATAAAAGGAATTTTAGTTTGTAGATAATTTGCAAGTGGTTGAAAGCAAATTTGATAATTTGTGTTTTCGTGTCGCATCTCATGTTATGTTTGATATGTGCAATAATATGAATTATTGAAACATGAATATGATAAGAATTATAAAATGTATTTAAATCTTAAGTACAACAGAACACATATATTATACGTGTTATTTGTGACAAGACACGATTAATATATATAATTAATTTGTTTAAACAAGACATAAATAAATATGAATAACACAGATATATATGAATAATACAAGTATAAACGAATTGACATGACTAATACGAATATATACAGGAATACGATTAAAATAATAAATAGCTACAAATTACTTATCATTTACAATTTGATAAACTTGTCATATTAAAAATATAAATAGTACTTACATATTAAAAAAATAAAAAATAATTTTAATACCCATTAAAATATATATTTCATATATATTTAAATTTTAATATATTTTCTGTAACTATATTAATTTTTAATATCAAATTCAAAATGATAAATTATTACAGATTAAAAAATAAAATAATAATGTATAGGACTAATATTAATATTTATATTGCATTTATATTATTAATATAAAAAATTTATTTTATAATAATTATTAAATGAGTATCATAATTAAATGTTTAAAATAATTTTTATACGATTTTAAATAGCTAATTAAGTATCATAATTAAAATATTAAAAATTAAAATAATCTTTATATGTTTATTTAAATTAAAATAAATATAAAAAATGTATTAAACATGTTAAATATGTTAAACATGTGTTTATATGAAAAGATTAAATTAAATGTGTTATTCATATTGTTTCATGTGTTTAGACATGTCAATATGTATAAGACATGAATTATGTCATGTCAAAATTCCTATCGACATGAATAAATACAAAATATTTTTAAAAATATATATACAAATTTTTTCGTATCATTTTTATGTCGTATTGTTGTGTCATATTTGAAATTGTCAGATCTAGCTAAAAGCCATAAAGAGACATTAAAGGGTAATTGTTAGTTGTAACATTTAACGCCCTGAATCCAAATTTGGATGGGGAAAATTATTAAAGTTCAATGTTAATAAAGGCTTTTTAATATAGAGATATATTAAAAGGTAGTTGTTAGTTGTAACATTTAAGGGCATGAGTCTAAATGAAGAGAGGTAAAATGATTAAAGTTCAATATTAATAAAGGCTCTTAATAAAGAAAGAGACTTTACTTTGGTATGAAAAATACTATTCAATGACATTTATCTATCAAATCAATTTTAATTCTCCATCTTATTTTTTTGAAAAATAATATTCAACAACTTTATTGAATGAGGTGTCAATACTTTTTTTATTTAAGGATCTATATTTTTGTTAGCTTTGAATTGATCTTTATTTTGAAATGACAAAACATTAAAGACAAATAAACTTGATCAAAATTTTGAAAAAAATTTATTTAGTACATGTTCTTAAGTTTTATATTTTGGTACTAAATAAATAATATGATTTTCAAAGTTTAAACAAACCTTTCTTGGTTTCATATTTCTCAAAACAAATTTATCTTTAAAGATTCTTTATTTGAGCGTAAATGAAAGTCCAATTGTTGTTTTTAAAGTAAATTTATTTATTTTAGACTTAATACAATTTTGATAATATTGGTTTTGAGAAATAGATTAACTTAAGAAAGCTATTTTACAAGAACAAAGTTTTCCAACATTGAATTTATTTTGTTTTTCTGTATTAATTCACAAAGTCTTAATATTTAAATTTTATATGGTTGGAAAGCTCTTTGAGTCTACTTTCTAATGGATCAAACAAAATCAAAATCCAAATTTTCTAAGAAAAGATTTTGAATTTTTACGAGATACACTGCAGTTGTCTAAAAATTGCACAAAGGGTAGATTTGAAAATTCACTATAATTTGTACACAGTGAATTACATGATAAACCTTTATATGGATAGCAATCCCTTTAAGTCTAGTTTCTAAATCTTCAAACGGTTTGTAATTTGGATTTGTATAACTCAATATATGATCAAATTAGTAAGTAGAGTGCAAAATAGGAGACTACCACCCAACATAGATAGGATCGATCCCCTCTAGAAGGGATTGATTACTTTTTCAAACAGATTGTTCCCATGACTGAAAATCCAGAAAAAGATTGATCCCCCCACATAGGGGATCGATCATCCCATTAACCAATTGATCTCTTACAAAAAGGGATCGATTGATTAGGATGTTTTCAAGTGAAAAATGGTTCAAAACATGAACCAATAGATCCCCTCAAGCAAGGGATCGATCAATTCTAGGCGCAAGCACACCAACGGCTACTTTTTCATGATTCCAATGGGCATTTCTTCACTCCAAGCTTCCCTAACGGCTACTTCTTCAATTTCTCTATAAATTGGGCACCCCAACACACTAAGAGGATTAATGAATCAAGAGAGCAAGAGCCAATAAGCCATATTTTCATTCTCTCAAAGAATCAAGAGTTTTTAGAGCTTCAAAGTCCATATCTTTGTATTTATTGCATCCAAATTATATTTGTTGTTCATTCATCATTTTCTTGTATTTAAATTTAGCAAACACTTAGCCTTAGAGAGGTTGTTCAATTGTTTGCAAAATTACCTTTAAGATACAAGGGTGGAAGAGAATAAGAGGTGAAGTATCCTCTTGATATTGTAAGGGTAGAGATTGCTATCTAAGCCTTGAGAAAAAGATAGAGATTTAGTATAAAATGGGCTTGTATCTTGTAATAATTTTTTTTCAATTAATGGATTGAAGCCTTGGTATAGACAACCAAAAGAGAGGACATAGGTGCCTTGTGGAGAATGATCGAACCTTTATAAATCATTATGTTTAATTTCTCTATCCCTATCTCCTTACAATTTATTGTTGGTTATATTTGATTTTAGGTTCATTAATTGTTGTTGTTAGCATTATATTTTCATCAAAAGTGCTTATTATTTTAATTTCTGTTCAATTATATTAAAATCATTTATTTGGAAAGAATTTGGAGAAATCCAATTCACCCCCCTCTTGGATCACCATCTCACCTATAAAGCTAACAATTTTAATTGATTTAAAGTTTAGATGTCCAATTTTTATTTTATTTTATTTTGTTAACTTCCATTATTTGTGTTTTTCTTTTATTTTTATTTTTATATTGTATTTATCTTTATTCTTTATTTTATAATTTTATGCTAATTTATCTTTATTTAATTTTTATGTTTATTTATCTTTATTTTTAGTTTTGTATTTTAGTTAGCTTTATTTTATTTTGCTTATTATTTATTATTTATTTTATTTTGTTTTTAGTATCTTTATTGTTATTTTTTGTAAAATAAAAAATCAAAAGTTAAAAATGAAAAAGGTTCAGTGATGGAGTTTGAGAAATAAAAAAAAATATTTTTTCGTGATAATTCATACTTTATCAAAGTTGGATTTGAGTTGAGACTTTTGAGATAAATTTTAATTTTTTTTTAAGAAAATACAAAGTTTTAGAAATGGACTCCTAGATTATTTAAAGTTCTACTCTCTTCCTCTATAAATACTTAGTAAATCACTTAGTACACGACACAACAACATAATAGAAATCAAAAACAAATTTTAGCCAATCTAGAGATTTTTTTTTAATTAAAAATTTTGAGGTGTGTTTGGCAATTCAGAGTTTGCTTTACTTTATTTCAAAGGAAATAGGGTGATAAATAGGTTTGGAAGATTAAAATTTTGTCAAAAAGAAAGTTTTATGTAATTTTTTGAAAAATGTTCTAAAAAAAGTTAAATTTTTTGTTAGTTTGGCATTATCCCACATCTAATAAATATATAATTTTTTGTAGTTTTATATTCAAGTTAGGCTCTTCCACTTGTTGTCAGTTGGTTTTAAGTTAGATGTTTAATATGACATCAAAGTCAAGATTTTCTTTCTATTACTCTTTCCAAATCTGTCACGTTATAGGTTTCATCCATCTCTACCCATACGTTATGGGGGCCTATTAAAATAATATTATCCCACATCTAATAAATATCCAATTTGTTGTAATCTTATACTCAAGTTGGGCCCCCTCCAATTACTGCTAATTGGTTTTAAGTTGGATGCTTAACATGATATCAGAGTCAGAATTTTTTTCTATTACTCTTTCCAAATCTATCATGTAATAGGCTTTTTCCATATCTGCATACACGTGATGGGGCCTATCAGTGCTTAACATGATATTAGAACCAAGATTTCTTTTTGTTGCTTTTTTCAAATCTATCACGTAGTATACTTCTTCCATCACCACCTACATGTGATGAAGGCCTGTTATTGTGGTGTTGTCCCACATCCAATAAATATCTAATTTCTTGTAGTCTTATATTTAAGTTGGGCCACTCCACTTACTGTCAATTAGTTTTAAGTTAGATGCTTAACATTTTTTATGAGATTCCAACAAAAATTAAAGATTTTGACAATAAACTCTAGTTTTCAGTGAGGTTTTTCAATTTTAGGTGAGATTTGCAGTTTTTTTTAAAAATTCTGATGATTGTTTGAAAATTTTGATATTGTTTCCTAGCTTAAGTCAATTTTCCAATTGATGTTTTACTTTTTTAACCAAACTTTGAAGTTTTCAATCGTCAAAAATCATTTTTCAGAGAGAGAAAAAAGATTCAGGGAAAAAAGAAAGAAAATTAAATTTTTTTAACCTTTTACAATTACCCAAAATGGCGTCGTTTTAAGGAACATAAACAACCCATAATTCACGTGTTACTTTGAGACCCAACCTAACCTGTAACATCTCGAAATGTTATCTAATTCCTAAACTACTTTTTATTAATCATTTGATGAAATGTATGATTTTTTAATTTATTTTAAATTAAAATTTTTTTGTAAAAATATGTAAAACAAAAAATAAAAAATGGTAAATTTTGATTAAATGTTTTAAATGTAATTTTTATTTTTAATATCATTTTTATAATTCTATTTATCATTATTATTTTATTTTTAAGATTTTAAGATTTTATTTTATTATAAATAATAAAATTAAAATTTTTATATTCTTTTTTTTTTTCATTTTTATCTATAGTTATCAATAATACTATTATCTATAGTAATTGATGATATGAGAAATTGAGAAAATTTTACCAATATTAAGCAAAGAGAAAGTAGGAAATTTCCAAAAGACTTAAAAGAAAAAAAAAGGAAATGAGTTAAAAGCTTTTGTTTTTAGATCTCAAAGGAGTAAATTAATGAGATTTTCAATGTCGTCACATTCTAGTTTTTTGTCCCCCAAGCCTTGACATAGTGGTTATGGTGTTTAATGGCAACATATAAGGTTTGGTTTCAAATCAAACGCTTCTCCATCTTCCAATATATTTTACGGATAAAAAGAATTCTAATTTGCATATAATTTGTAGGTGGTTGAAAGTAGATTTGATAATTTGTGTTTTTGTATCACATCTCATGTTATGTTTGATAAATGTAATAATATGAATTATTGAAACATAAATATGATACGAATTATAAAACGTATTTAAATCTTAAGTACGAACATGACACATTTATTATATGCATTACATGTGACACGACACGATTAATATGTGGATAATTAAATCACTTAAACACGATATAAATAAATATAAATAACATAGATATACACGAATAATACGGATATATACGAATTGACATCACTAACACAAATATATGCAAGAATATGATTAAAATAACAAATAACTATAAATTATCTATCATTTACCATTTGATAAACTTGACATTTTAATAATATAAAATAGTACTAACATATTAAAAGATAAAAAATTTAATACACATTTAATATATATTTCATATATATTTAAATTTTAATAAATATTACATAACTATATTAATTTGTAATATCAAATCCAAAATGATAAATTATTACAGATTAAAAAATAAAATAATAATGTATAGGACTAATATTAATATTTATATTGCATTTATATTATTCAAATAAAAAATTAATTTTATAATAATTATTAAATGAGTATCATAATTAAATGTTTAAAATAATTTTTATATGATTTTAAATAGCTAATTAAATATCATAATTAAAAGATTGAAAAATTAAAATAATCGTTATATGTTTATGTTAAATTAAAAGAAATATAAAAAATGTATTAAATGAGTTAAATTTGTTAAATATATTAAATATGTTAAACATGTATTTATATGAAAAGATTAAATTAAACATGTTATTCATGTTATATCATGTGTTTAGACATGTCAATATGTACAAGACACGAATTGCTTCGTGTCAAAATTTGTATCGATATGAATAAATACAAAATATTTTTTAAAATATTTACACGATTTTTTTCATATCGTTGTTGTATTGTATAGTTCTGTCATATTTGAAATTGTCAGATCTAGCTAAAATCCATAAAGAGAAATTAAAGGGTAGTTATTAGTTGTAACATTTAAGGCCTGAATCAAATTTGGAGTGGGAAAATTATTAAAGTCCAATGTTAATAAAGGCTCTCTAATATAGAGATATATTAAAAGGTAGCTATTAGTTGTAACATGTAAAGGCCTGAGTCTAAATAAGGAGAGGTAAAATGATTAAAGTCAAATATTAACAAAGGCTCTTAATAAATAAAAAGACTTTGTGTTGGTCTGAAAAATACTATTCAATGACATTTTTCTGTAAAATCAATTTTAATTCTTCGTCTTATTTTTTTGAAAAATAATATTCAACAACTTCATTGAATGGGGTGTCAATACCCTATTTATTTTAGGGTCTACATTTTAATTGATTTAAAGTTTAGATGTCCAATTTTTATTTTATTTTATTTTATTTTATTTTGTTAACTTCCATTATTTGTGTTTTTCTTTTATTTTTATTTTTATCTTGTATTTCTCTTTATTCTTTATTTATAATTTTAAGCTATATTTATCTTTATTTTATTTTTATTTTTACATTTTAGTTAGCTTTATTTTATTTTGCTTCTTATTTATTATTTATTATATTTTGTTTTTAGTATTTTTATTGTTATTTTTTGAAAAATTAAAAATTAAAAATTAAAAAAACTAAAATTAAAAAATGAAGAAGGTTTAGTGATGGAGTTTTAGAAATAAAAGGAATTTTTTTTTTCATGATAATTCATACTTTATCAAAGTTGGATTTGAGTTGAGACTTTTGAGATAAATTTTTTTTTTATGATAATACAAAGCTTTAGAAATTGACTCCTAGATTATTTAAAGTTCTACTCTCTTCCTCTATAAATACTTAGTAAATCACTTAGTATAAGGCACAACAACATAATAGAAATAGAAAACAAATTTTATCCAATCTAGAGGGTTTTTTTTTTAATTCAAAATTTTGAGGTGTGTTTGGCAATTTAGAGTTTGCTTTACTTTATTTCAAAGGAAATAGGGTGACAAATAGGTTTGGAAGATTAAAATTTTGTCAAAAAAATAATTTTTATGTAATTTTTTGAAAAGTGTTCTAAAAAAAGTTAAATTTTTTGTTAGTGTGGTGTTATCCCACATCCAATAAATATCTAATTTTTTGTAGTTTTATATTTAAGTTGAGCCCTTCTACTTGTTTTCAGTTGGTTTTAAATTGGATGCTTAATATAACATCAAAGTTAAGATTTTTTCTATTACTCTTTTCAAATCTATCATGTGATAAGCTTCTTCCATCTTTGCCCACATGTTATGGGGGCCAATTAAAGTGGTGTTATCCCACATCTAATAAATATCCAATTTTTTATAATCTTATATTCAAGTTGGGCCCCATCCACTTACTACTAATTGGTTTTAAGTTGGATGCTTAACGTGGTATCAAACTCAAGATTTTTTTCTATTGCCCTTTCCAAATCTATCACATAATAGGCTTTTTCCATCTTTGCATACACATGATGGGGCCTATCAGTGTTTAACATGATATTAGAGCCAAGATTTCTTTCTGTTGCCTTTTCAAAATCTATTACATAGTAAGCTTTTTCTATCTCTACGTATATGTGATGGAGGCCTATTAGTGTGGTGTTATCTCACATCTAATAAATATCTAATTTGTTGTAGTCTTATATTTAAGTTGGACCCCTCCACTTACTGCCAATTGGTTTTAAGTTGAATGCTTAATATTTTTTATGAGATTCCAACAAAAATTAAAGATTTTAACAATAGATTCTAGTTTTTGAAGAGGTTTTTCAATTTTAGGTAATATTTGCAGTTTCTGTTAAAGTCTCCGATGATTGTTTGAAGATTTTGATATTGCTTTCTAGACCTAAGTCAATTTTCCAACTGATGTTTTACTTTTTGACCCAACTTCGAAGTTTTCAATCACCAAAAATCATTTTTCAAAGAGAGAAATAGGATTCAGGGAAAATAGAGAAAGAAGGAAAATTTAATTTTTTTAAGCTTTTACAATTACCTAAAATGACATCATTTTGAGGAACTTAACCACCCATGATCCATGTGTTGCTTCAAGACCCAACCTAACTTGTATCACCTCAAAATGTTATCTAATTCCTGAGCTACTTTTGTTAATCATTTGATGAATTGTATGATTTTTTAATTTATTGTAAATCAAAACTTTTTTCGTAAAAATATATAAAACAAAAAATAAAAAAATGATAAATTTTGATTAAATGTTTTAAATTTAAATTTTATTTTTAATATCTTTTTTATAATTCTATTTATCACTATTATTGTATTTTTAAGATTTTAAGATTTTATTTTATTATAAATAATAAAATTAAAATTTTTATATTATAATCTTTTTTTTCTTTTTTATCTATAGTTATCAATAATACCATTATCTATAGTAACTGATGATATGAGAAATTGAGAAAATTTTACCAATATTAAGCAAAGAAAAAGTAGGAAATTTCCAAAAGACTTAAAAGAAAAAAAAAGGAAATGAATTAAAGGCTTCTATTTCCAAATCTCAAATGAGGAAATTAATGAGATTTTCGGTGTCGTCAAATTCTAGTTTTTGTCCCCCAAGCCCTTGACACAGTGGTTAAGGTGTTTAATGGCAACATATATGGTTTGGTTTCGAATCAAGCGCTCCCCCATCCTCCAGTATATCTTGCAGATAAAAAGAATTCTAGTTTGCAAATAATTTTTAGGTGGTTGAAAGTAGATTTGATAATTCATGTTTTCGTATCGCATCTCATGTTATGTTTGATATATGTAATAATATGAATTATTGGAACACGAATATGATACGAATTATAAAATGTATTTAAATCTTAAGTATGAACAGGACACGTTTATTATACATGTTATATGTGACACAATACGATTAACATGTGTATAATTAATTCATTTAAATATAGCACAAATAAATATGAATAACACAGATATACATGAATAATAGGGATATATACGAATTGACATGACTAACACGAATATATACAAGAATATAATTAAAATAATAAATAAATATAAATTATCTATCATTTATAATTTAATAAATTTGACATATTAATAATATAAATAGTATGAAAATATTAAGAAAATAAAAAATTTAATACCCATTTAATATATATTTCATATATATTTAAAATTTAATATATATTACGTAACTATATTAATTTTTAATATCAAAATCAAAATGATAAATTATTACATATTAAAAAATAAAATAATAATGTATAGGACTAATACTAATATTTATATTGCATTTATTATTAAAATAAAAAATTAATTTTATAATAATTATTAAATGAGTATCATAATTAAATGTTTAAATAATTTTTATATGATTTTAAATAGCTAATTAAGTATCATAATTAAAAGATTGAAACTTAAAATAATCTTTATATGTTTATATTAAATTAAAATAAATATAAAAAATGTATTATACATGTTAAATATGTTAAACATATTAAATATGTTAAATGTGTATTCAAATGAAAAGATTAAATTAAATATGTTATTCATGTTGTATCACGTGTTAAGATATGTCAATATGTATAAGACATAAATTGTGTCGTGTTGAAATTTGTGTCGACATGAATAAATATAATATATTTTTTAAAATATATATACAATATTTTTGCAAATCGTTTTTGTATCTTATTGTTGTGTCATATTTGAAATTATCAAATTTAGGTAAAAGCCATAAAGAGACATTAAATGGTAGTTGTTAGTTGTAACATTTAAAGCCCTGAATCCAAATTTGGAGTGGGAAAATTATTAAAGTCCAATGTTAATAGAGGCTCTTTAATATAGGATATATTAAAGGGTAGCTGTTAGTTGTAACATTTAAGGGCCTGAGTCTGAATGAGGAGAGGTAAAATGATTAAAGTCAAATATTAATAAAGGCTTTTAATAAAGAAAGAGACTTTGCTTTGGTATGAAAAATACTATTCAATGACATATATCTGTTAAATCAATTTTCATTCTTCGCCTTATTTTTTTGAAAAATAATATTCAACAACTTCATTGAATGGGGTGTCAATACCTTATTTATTTCAAGGTCTACATTTTAATTGATTTAAAGTTTAAATGTCCAATTTTTATTTTATATTATTTTGTTAACTTCCATTATTTGTGTTTTTCTTTTATTTTTATTTTTATCTGGTATTTATCTTTATTCATTTTTTTATAATTTTATGCTATATTTATCTTTATTTAATTTTTATTTTTTATCTTGATTTAATCTTTATTTTTATTTTTGCATTTTAGTTAGCTTTATTTTATTTTGCTTCTTATTTGTTATTTATTTTATTATGTTTTTAGTATCTTTATTGTTATTTTTTGAAAAATAAAAATAAAAAAATCGAAAGTAAAAAATGAAAAAGGTTCAATGATGGAGTTTGAGAAATAAAATGAAATTATTTTTCATGATAATTCATACTTTATCAAAGTTGGATTTGAGTTGAGACTTTTAAGATAAATTTTATTTTTTTTATGATAATACAAAGTTTTAGAAATTGACTCTTAGATTATTTAAAGTTTTACTCTCTTCCTCTATAAATAATTAGTAAATCATTTAGTACAAGGCATAACAACATAACAGAAATCGAAACAAATTTTAGCCAATCTAGAGTTTTTTTTTTTTTTATTGTCTATTCAAAATTTTAAGTTATGTTTGGCAATTTAGAGTTTGCTTTACTTTATTTCAAAGGAAATAGGGTGATAAATAGGCTTGGAAGATTAAAATTTTGTCAAAAAGGAAGTTTTCTATAATTTTTTTGAAAAATGTTCTAAAAAAAGTTAATTTTTTTGTTAGTTTGGTGTTATCCCACATCAAATAAATATCTAATTTCTTATAGTTTTATATTCAAGTTGGGCCCTTCCACTTGTTGTTAGTTGGTTTTAAGTTGGATGCTTAATATGATATCAAAGTCAGAATTTCTTTTTGTTGCCCTTTCCAAATCTATCACGTGATAGGCTTCTTCCATTTCCGCCAACACATTATGGGGGGCCTATTAAAGTGATGTTATCCCATATCTAATAAATATCTAATTTTTTGTATTCTTATATTCAAGTTAGGCCCCTCCTCTTACTGCTAATTGATTTTAAGTTGGATGCTTAACATGATATCAGAGTCAAGATTTTTTTCAATTGCCCTTTCTAAATCTTCGCATACACGTGATGGGGGCTTGTTAGTGCTTAACATGATATTGGAGTCAAGATTTCTTTCTATTGCCTTTTCCACGTAGTAGACTTTTTTCATCTCTACCTACACGTGATGGATGCTTATTAGTGTGGTGTTATCCCACATCTAATAAATATCTAATTTCCTACAATCTTATATTCAAGTTGGGCTCCTCCACTTATTGCCAATTAGTTTTAAGTTGGATGCTTAACATTTTTATGAGATTCCGATAAAAATTAAAGATTTTGACAACGAACTCTAGTTTTCAGTGAGGTTTTTCAATTTTAGGCGAGTTTTACAGTTTCTATTGAAGTCTTCGATGATTGTTTGAAGATTCTGATATTACTTCCCAAACCTAAGTCAATTTTCCAACTAATGTTTTTAATTTTTTGACCTAACTTTGAAGTTTTTGATCATCAGAAATCATTTTGCAGAGAGAGAAAAAGGATTCAGAGAAAAAAGAGAGAGAAAGAAAATTGAATCTTTTTAACCTTTTATAATTACCCAAAATGATGTCATTTTGAAGAACATAAACCACCCAACATCCATGTATTGCTTCAAGACCCAACCTAACCTATATCACCTTAAAATACCATCTAATTCTTGAGCTACTTTTATTAATCATTTGAGGAAATGCATGATTTTTTTAATTTATTGTAGATTAAAATTTTTTTCCTAAAAATATGTAAAACAAAAAATAAAAAAATGATAAATTTTTATTAAATGTTTTAAATTTAATTTTTATTTTTAATATCATTTTTATAATTTCATTTGTTATTATTATTGCATTTTTAAGATTTTATTTTATTATAAATAATAAAATTAAAATTTTTATATTCTAATCTTTCTTTTCTTTTTTATCTGTAGCTATCAATTATACTACTATCTATACTAATTGATGATATGAGAAATTGAGAAAATTTTACCAATATTAAGTAAAGAGAAAGTAGGAAATTTCCAAAAGATTTAAAAGAAAAAAAAAAAGGAAATGAGTTAAAGGCTTCTGTTTCCAAATCTCTAAAGAGGAAATTAATTAGATTTTTGGTGTTGTCAAATTCTAGTTTTTTGTCTCCGAAGCCCTTAACATAGTGTTTAAGGTGTTTAATGGCAACATATAGGATTTGGTTTCGAATCAAGCTCTTCTCCATCCTCCAATATATCTTGCGGATAAAAAGAATTTTAGTTTGCAGATAATTTGTAGGTGGTTGAATGCAGAATTGATAATTCATGTTTTCGTATTGCATCTCATGTTATGTTTGATATGTGCAATAATATGAATTATTGAAACACGAATATGATTCGAATTATAAAATGTATTTAAATCTTAAGTACAAACAAGACCTGTTTATTATAGGTGTTATATGTGACACGATACAATTAACATGTGTATAATTAATTCGTTTAAACATGACATGAATAAATATAAGTAACACAGATATACACAAATAATACAGATATATATGAATTAACATGACTAATACGAATATATACAAGAATATGATTAAAATAATAAATAACTATAAATTATCTATCATTTACAATTTGATAAACTTGGCATATTAATAATAAAAATAGTAATTACATATTAAAAAATAAAAAAATTTAATACCCATTTAATATATATTACATAACTATATTAATTTTTAATATCAAATTCAAAATGATAAATTATTACATATTAAAAAATAAAATAATAATGTATAGGACTAATATTAATATTTATATCGCATTTATATTATTGATATAAAAAATTAATTTTATAATAATTATTAAATGAGTATCATAAATAAATGTTTAAAATAATTTTTATATGATTTTAAATAGCTAATTAAGTATCATAATTAAAAGATTGAAAATTAAAATAATCTTTATATGTTTATATTAAATTAAAATAAATATAAAAATATACTAAACGTATTAAATATGTTAAACATGTATTCATTTAAAAAGATTAAATTAAATATGTTATTCGTATTGTGTCATGTGTTTAGATATGTCAATATGTATAAGACATGAATTGTATTGTATTAAAATTCATATCAATATGAATAAAGACAAAATATTTTTTAAAATATATATACGATTTTTTTTGTATCATTTTTATGTCTTATTATTGTATATATTTCAAATTGTCAGATCTAACTAAAAGCCATAAAGGGACATTAAAGTGTATTTGTTAGTTGTAACATTTAAGGTCCTGAATCCAAATTTGTGCGAAAATTGTTAAAGTCCAATGTTAATAAAGGCTCCTTAATATAGAGATATATAAAGAGTAGCTCTTAGTTGTAACATTTAAGGGCGTGAGTATGAATGAGAAGAGGTGAAATGATTAAAGTCAAACATTAACAAAGTCTCTTAATAAAAATAAAAAAAGAGACTTTGCTTTGGTATGAAAAATACTATTCAATGACATCTCCATCTTATTTTTTTGAAAAGTAATATTCAACAACTTCATTGAATGAGGTGTCAATATCCTATTTATTCTACATTTTAATTGATTTAAAGTTTAGGTGTCCAATTTTTATTTTATTTTATTTTGTTAACTTCCATTGTTTGTGTTTTCTTTTTTTTTTTATTTTTATATTGTATTTATCTTTATTCTTTATTTATAATTTTAAGTTATATTTATCTTTATTTAATTTTTATTTTTATTTATCTTTATTTAATCTTTATTTTTAGGTCCTGTGGGGCACGCCTAGGTTCTGTTATTTTCCTCACCTGGTGCTTAGCTTATTCAACTGAATATGAGCTTCCTCCTAGACAACTCTTCAGCCAATCAACTGCCTCCAATACGCCACATCAGCTCCCTTTATGTTTTTTCAACTTAGGCAGCTTTTGTAGTAGCTTAATCCCCATGCATCACGTATTTTGCCTTAAATTATTTTCTATAAAAAAAATTCCAGCACTTAATGAGTAAGTTTTACTAAAAGAAATCTATAAAAATAAGACTAAAAAAATTCAAATAAGAAAAGTTTTAAAAAAAACTCTCTAAGTGTCAATGCGATCAATTGACACTAATTAAGGTCATTTATATCAAAATCCTCTGCATTGTGTCCCAATTAACCAAAATTTTTCATTTTCTTTGATTATACCTACGCATAAGATAATTGTGATATTTAAGAGTATGTTTACCAAAAAATGCCAAAAAATAAATTAAAATATAAGTCAAATTGCACTAAAATTAAGCATGAACAAAAATTTAAGTGCAATCAAAGTGGAAGCATAAAATTGCTATCTTAATAATGAGATGAATGAGGACATAAATTCATTGAGTGGAAAGGAATGTGCTCATGATAAGAAGACAAGGTAAGACTTATAAAGGGCTAAAATCAAAGTCTTTTATTGTGAGGTTTGTTAATTTAAGAAGATAAATTACAAATCATCATTGTGCAACTAAGTTGGAATTTGGAAGCATTGAGTTCCAAATCAATAAGTGATTGATTATTTATTCTTAGTGATGAAATCACTTTAGATGGTGGAGATCAAAATTGTGATTCACAACTAACAAAAGGTTGTTATGAAAAACAATCTTATGAGACATTATCATATATAAAGTCTGAGCTTAGTGTTATATTTAATGCCACCAAGAACATACTTTGGTTTAAAAGATTTCATGAGAAGTATAATTTTATTGAAAGAACCAAGGAATCAATCACTTGTATAAATAGCAAACACATTATTATGAGAGAAACAATAGTACATTGTAAAAAAGGAAAGAAACTTCCTATTAGTGGATCCACACAAACTAAACCTTAGGTGGGTGATAAAATATTATGAGAGGTATAGGATTGTTACCGGTTACTAAGAAGTAATCTTGATTGTTTCCTACTCTATCATATTGTTGCCACTTAGGAAATTAATCCTTGTAAAAAAAAGAATAATCTCCTCATAGAGAAAGCGTTATGTATGAGAGTTAAGGGTTTTCAATCTTGAGAAGCCATTTTTTATGGATTTCTAGTTTAATCCTAAAGTACATGCTTCCACAGGATAAAACGAAGGCCTATAATTGTGCTGCCATTTTTATGGAACTCATGAACTAGTATATGGAGTGAGTATGTTTGATTATGTCTCATATTCAATCTAAAGGTTCAAGCCTTGGACCACCTTTAGACATACACTTTACATAAGAACCCAAATGCATTTTTTTTGGATTTCATAACCATTTACATTCTTTGGTAATAAGCGAGGGATTGTTGTATATATTACTAAATAAATATTTTCTAAAGATTATTAAAGTGAAAACATTGTTTTACAATCATTTAGTATGCATGTGTATTGAAAAAAAAAATGATGTTTTGGAAGAATGGATAAATCATTGGAATGAAGCAAAGAGGGAGAAGTTGATTGCCTTATCAACTACTAAGCAAAAGCAGCTGAGTGCCCTAGCATTACTCTTAAGCAGCTAACTATCCTAGCAATTGCCTGTGAACAAATTTGTAACATGACAAAAAAATAGGCATGGGCAATCGACTACCCTTAAGGAGCAGTCGACTACTCTACCTACAAAAGTGAGAAATCAACTTCTAAGAAGAAGGCATCCGAATGCTTCCATTTTGTTTGAGCAAAGCAATCAACTACCTTATTCCAAAATGATAAAATTTGAAAGTCCGAAAGCAAGCATTTGAATGTTATATGTCGGGCATCCAAATGCCTACATTCTAGATGAAGAAAAAGTCCAAGGCAGTCCACTGCCCCTATAGAGTAATCGACTAACCATCCTGGAAAGTCAAAAAAATAAGTCCGTTGGACAAATTCTTTCATTCCTATTCAAATGATGTCCATTAAAGGACGTTTAAAGACATCTTTTGAAACTTATATAACTTCCCAAACACTAATTTTTCAAACAACCTTACATTTTTTTTCATTATTTAAAGATCAAATTTCTCTTTACGTTCTTTTTCTGTTTCATTGTTAATGTGAGTCCAGGAAGAAATTGAAGTGCAATATTTGTCTTCTTCAAGTTAGGCATTGTATTTTAGGGATAACATTTCCAAAAAAGCATTTACACCGTAGCGAAAAAACTGTTACACTTAAAAATGCTTCTTGAAAGTGCCTTGCTTAAAAGCTTATTTCTTCTTCTCCATTTCTACGTTTTTGTATATGACATAATGTCTTGGATCTTAATTTATTCTCATCATTCAACAGAAAAATGTTAGACGAAATCTAATTAAAGTTTTTTTTAAATAAATTTTATATTAAATAGAGTGATTTGGGTAGTGCTTCTTGGTAAAAGCAATAAATTAACGGAGCTTGGACTTTGGTTTTTATCATAAGACAACAGCATCTTCATTTTTAAATATTAAAGTGACCAAATGGAATTATATTTTTTAATATATCTTAGTGATACAATACAGTATGTGTATATATACTTCAATGCAACAAAGTCAATTGGAAAATCGACCAAACAGTAACATAATACCCCTCTTTATATGCTTTGGATTTTAGGATTTAGGACATATGTTGTTATTATCTTCTTAAGTTACTAATAGACCAATAGTTTATGTTATATTTTTTTTTATTAATTCATTATTTAAAAATTAAATATAAGATAATTTATATTTTTAATTATTTTTTAAAATTACTAACTGATAAAAGTATATCTTTGTTCAAATCATTTTGGGTAAGATTAATTTAAATGTTAATTGATCTGAATTCTCATTAAAGCACTTCAAATTCGAATCGATCAAGTAAAGCTTTTGAATTTGGATAATTTCATCGATTCTCTTTGTTCATAATGCTAACGTCAAAAGATTATAAAATTAGGATTTTTTTTTAATTGTTTTAAAAGATATTTCGTGCAACTTCGTTTCTAACTATGTATACAGTGGATGTTCTATGTTCATACAAAAATTTCAAAGACAACTTTATTCAATCTTTCTCACATTGGCCTACCTCTTTAATGACTGGTGTATCGAAAGTTTAATGATTGAAATGAGATTTTCCGAAATACTAGAAGTTTCCAACTCATCGAGATAGCTGCACAGAATTTTTGTATTTTGCTTTATAAGAAATTACAAAAGATTAATATTTCGAAAATTTTAAATTATAATAAAATATTTAATATAATAATTAAATTTAAAAAATTTTTAATATAACATTTAAATTATAAATTTATTAATTAATGAAATATTTACTTTTAACATGATTAACTTTAAATAATGACACATAATAAATAAATAATTTTTTTAATGTTATATTAATGAACATTAGTTAATAAATTTATAATTCAAATATTATATTAAAAATTTTTAAAATTCAAATATCATATTAAATATTTAAATATAATTATAAATTCATTCGGCAATATTAACCCAATTATAAATCACAATGTTTAGTAATTCATTGTTTAGTATTTTCAAATCCTCGCTTCACTCCACAGGTTCTTCCTCCTAACTCGATATCTGTGCCGATGAAGGCTAGGGGTTGAGAAGCAACAAAGTTCTAAAACCAACAACAAAAGCAAATACTAGAATGGAGGACCTAATAAGACATAAAATACAGAACCCTAAAGTCAAAAATAAGAAGCAAAAAAATATCGATTTATTACAATACAAGGATGTGAATAAGCAGTGTTTATTCCAGAGTGAGAGATGATGAAAAAAAGATTCAGTTTTCTTCATAAGTATTCAGGTTTATGTTAAATAGCACAAAGGACAACTGGGAAAAGTGCAGAATGAAGGATCCAAATACAGTGATTTTCAACTACAGATAAGAGTTCTTGCTCAATTGCTACACGCGCACACTTGAGAAGGCCTCAGCAAGTATCTTAGAGAATCACACCTGCTAGAGAGGTCTTAATTAAAGCTTCATGAAAGACCAATAACCTTTCCAGTGGCAGTGTCAAGATCAATTTCATAGAAACAAGGCCTTGTTGGTAGCCCTGGCATTGTGCTCATTGTACCAACTAAGGGAAAAATAAAACCAGCTCCTATGCTGGCTCTCACATCCCTTATTGGTAAGATAAATCCACTTGGTGCTCCCTTCTTGGACGCATTGTGTGAAAATGAGTACTGGGTTTTTGCCATGCAGATTGGTAGACCAGAAAACCCTTGCCTGCTGTACATCTCAATCTGTTTCTCAGCCTGATTTGACGAAAAGAAAACACTTATGTCAACAAGAAAACTCCTGAGTGATTTTGTTAGTTAGAGAGTCGAAACTTAGGCGTCTAATATTTAAAGAAAAGTCAAGCCACTTAATGCATGCGTCATAACTAGACTTGCGCTCTGTTGACAACAATCTTGTGATCTTTAATAGCACGGGAAGCTCCTTCATTATCTTTTTCTTGTTAGTTAAAGGTCAAAATTCACTGTCAAGAGCATTTAAAGGTTTCCGATGCTTATTCCAATCCCACCAGAATGGGAAAGAAATAGTGTTTGCACAAGATTTTTCGTTTGAAGAATTTTCCGCAGGTATAATGTAAAGTAGTTACTAAAGTTTTTCATTTTAAGAACTTTCCATACACATAATTTGTCATCACAATGAGATAATTAAAAGGACAATAACTCTGAAATATGGGAATCCAAAAGATTTTAATCATGTTAAGTTAAAAGAATTAATTGCAATATATAATGGAAGGAATTGATGAAAGATTTACAAAAAGTTTACCTGTTCGGTGTATTCGACACCACTGGCACCATATGACCTAGCTATTACCTCTATTTTCTCTTTAATACTAATATCCAAAGGATATAGGAACTTCAATGGCTGTGTCACATTCTCACAGGCCCTTTGAACTGCAACTCCAAGGTCCACCTGACAACAATAACAGTGATCTGTTATCATTCAAAACTTAGAAACAACTTTAGTAGACTTAGGTTTTTACAGCATTTGATACAAATTCACAATTAGAAAACTCAGAATAAGATTAGAGATGCCAAGAGCAATATGTTCTAATAGACAGATATGTTCAAACTTCAAGAAATGCAACTAGACAATACAGCATTGAGCATTTTCTCGCAAGTAAAGGTTGAAAATGCATTACTTAGTTTGGTAGCACATATGTCAAATGGTCCAAGGTGCTTTTCCATTTAATAAAATGATTATCGGCAAAGATGCCTCAGAAAGAAGAAGGATTTCATGAAGAAATCTGAAGACTCAGAGGCAAACAATGAAGCCAGATCTGGAACAATTGCCTAGTGTAGATGCTACAATCAGAAATTACAGATTTAAACGAGAGAAACCACAGCAGTAGTTCTTTGCAAAACAAGTTATATGTCAATTATAACGTTTGACATGCGATGAGTGCAAGATAGACAGACAGGCTGACTGCCAAATTTGTTAAATTAGATGAACCTAGCTACTTTAATAGTATATGAGATGCCATGTGTATAAAACTAACTCTAAACAATGCACCTTTGGCTGCATCATTACGGTATTTATGAAACTAACAGATTGGAAAAAGACACTAACCGCTCCCTTACCACCATGAGCATGGTGGGTACAGATTATAGCATCAAATGCTCCAGCAGCCAAAGCTGCATTTCTAACAGCATTCATTTCTGCTTCAGTATCAGTTGAGAATTTGTTCACAGCAACAACAACATTTACACCATAAGCCTTTGTGTTTGCTATATGCCTGGCCAAATTCACACAACCAGCTTCAACCAGAGAAACATTCTCATTTAAGTAGTCATGGTCAAGAGGCTTTCCAGCAACAACTTCAGGGCCACCACCATGCATTTTCAAGGCCCTTATTGTTGCCACAATAACAGCACACTGAGGTATCAGACCACTGTATCTACACTTGATATTCATGAACTTTTCTGTTCCAATGTCAGCACCAAAACCTGCTTCAGTGACCACAAACCCACCTCGTCCCACCAGCTTCAGTGCAATCTTATCAGCCACGATAGAAGAATTACCATGGGCAATGTTTGCAAATGGACCAGCATGAACAAGTACAGGGGTTCCCTCGAGGGTCTGCATCAGAGTAGGGTTAATGGCATCCTTCATTAGCACTGTTAAAGCACCTCCAACACCAAGATCATCAGCAGTTATAGGATCACCAGCCTTGCTATTTCCTATCACCATTTTTCCAAGCCGCTCTCTCATATCAGCAAGAGACGTTGTCAGGGCTAAAACTGCCATTATCTCACTAGCAACTGAAATATCAAATCCTGTTTCCCTTACCATACCTTTTTCTTCTGGACCCTGGCCAACAGTGATTTTCCTTAAGAACCTATCATTTACATCCATCACTCTTCTCCAAGTGATTGAATTTGGGTCAATATCTAGCCTAGCAAATTTTTTAACTTCTTCGGGTGTTAGGTCCTCAGGTTGGGTTTTGGAGATACCAAGCTTCTTAAGCCGTCTAAACATGATGTCACTAAACTTCCTTTTTCCTTCTTTATTTGGTGGGCATAATCGATTAAAGAGAGCCTTATCGGATTGGGATGACTCGTGAAATATCCGAGTATCAATGGCAGCGGCAAGTAAATTGTTTGCAGCTGTTATTGCATGAATATCACCGGTTAGATGCAAATTGAACTCATCCATTGGTATCACCTGACTGTAGCCACCGCCAGCCGCACCCCCTTTTATTCCAAAAGTTGGTCCTTGCGATGGTTGGCGAAGACAAGTAACTACCTAGAATTACAGATCTAAATATAGTATCAAGACTATTAAAGTAGTTAAAACATTAGATTATCAAATTTGAGACCTCTGCATCCATGTCAATTAATGAAGAATTGTAATCCCTCAAGAAAAAACTTGCATAAGGAGAACAAACAAACATAAAGAGAGATAGCTTCATCAAGTAAGTTTGCTAAGTAGGTTCATATCTCTAATATTTCAGGATATACATAGGCCACTATCATAGATCAGGAATAGTAAAAAGTTGAAATAATATTAGTAATTCTCAGATATGAAATTCTTTCAAACTAAATTTGCACTTGAAGAGATGGAAAAGGCCATTTCCTTTCACAAGGATAACTTCAACCATTGAGATTGCTTAACAGGCTCATATATAAATACAACAACAACAAACTAAGCCCTATACGCCATAACTCTGGTATCGGCTTAACAGGCTCATATATAAATAAGCAATTTAAATCATGAACTATGGCACTTATGTTCTCTGCCATTTATGAAGCTAGCCTGAAATATATTACTATGAGGAAACTTGTTCCATCTACCAAGATTCCAATGTCAATGCTGGTCATTTAACAAAATAAGCGTACTTTTAGAGTATTCAATGTTAATGCTGCAAAAAATAGAAACAACAACAACAACAATAAAGGATCTAGAACACAAAAGAAAACCATCCAAAAGCTAAATGAATTGATCTTGTATCCCAACAAGAGCCAAAGTAACACCTAGAAATTGGTAATTTTCTATCTTCAAATAACATCAGGGCCAAAGTATGAAATGACTACCTTTTTATCAAGAAAAGCACCCAAGGCTTGACACAAGCCAACTGTAGTAGTAGACTTGCCTTCTCCAAGAGGAGTTGGAGTAATCCCTCCGACCACCACGTAATACCCATCTCCGGATCCTTGAAGTTCATCAAGCACAGATAATAACACCTATAAAGAGAATCAACCAAGTAATTCAAATTCAAATCCCAGCATTTAGTTGCTAACGTAAATAAGAAAAATTAAAGGAAAGCACCACATGAAAAAACGGTTTTCTCATGCAGTCTTAAATTGTTTCACACTTGAGCAACCATAATTCCATCTCAAATACGAAAAAATAAAAAGAAAATAAGAATTAAAAAAAAAATTTAACCTTGTTCTCTTTCTTTTATGTTCTGCTATATATCTCTGAAACAAAACAGCATGTATCAAAAAAGATAAAAATTAATTCATATTGTTGACCTTATTATTCAATTTTCTACTTTTAACATTTTTGTCAGTATCGAAATCACCACCAACCAACAAATCAATCAAGTAAGAACCCAAAATTTCACATCTTGACCATATCTAAACAAAAAAAAAAAAAATCAACCAAAATAAATAACTAAAAACATAGAAAAACAAATATCAAATCCAATGAAATGGGCATACAAGAAATATCATAATAACAAAAAAGAAACGAAGGAAGGAAGGAAAAAGAAAAGACCTTGGCTTTGTATTTGCCATAAAGATCATAATGGTTGGAACTGAGCTTAAGGTCCTTAGCAATCTCAGATATATGAAATGGTTCAACTGAGTTTGCAATATCAATGTCCGCTGGCACTGGTGACAGCACTTCCAACTTCCTTAAACTTCTTGATGAACTCATTTTTTGGCCTTTTGGTTCTAAATTTTTGCTATTCTTTTGGCTGGTCCAATCTGGGTTTTCTTCAAAATCCACCACTATGCATTCTACAAAATAAAATCACCACAAAAATATTTGGAATTTAGAAAGAAGACAAAAAAAAAAAAGTCTAGGAGAGCGTGCTTTTTCTTATCTGAGTGAGGTGGCAAATGGGGCTGAAAAATGGGGAGGTGTTAGTGTTACTGCAAATGGGTTGGCTGTGACGGATTGGCGAAGTTTGATTGGCTCTTGAGGTTTTGGGTGGAGCCTACATGGGGATATGGCAGTGCATGGAAGTTTGAGTGTGACAGATCAAGGTGTGAAAGTTGAAATACCGAAAATCCATGTTTGGAGGGGATACGCTGAAGAATCCTGTGAAAAATATGGCATTCGACAAATTTTTTTTGGTTGTTCAAAACTTCAAGTTAAATCGTTACCATTGATCTGTTCTTTAAAATTTTATTTAGTTTTTATTTTTATTATAGTTAATATTTTAATTAAGTATATTTTATAGAATATATATTTAAGAATCCTTTCATTTAAAATTTTTAATTAATATTTTTTATGTTTTTATCAATGATATATATATATATATAAAATAATAACATATCATGTTAAAATAGAATTTGATGATAAGATAATAAAATGCGATAAGTTTTATTAGAGGCAATGAGCATTCCTTTTATAATATCTTTTTAAGTTTTTTTTTAGTTCTACCTTTTTTTTTCTCAAACCATTTTAAAGATATTTTTTTCAAATCAACTTGGGGCATTCAATAATTTTAATCAAGTAATTCTCATGAGTATCAAATTTGATTGACAAGAAAGTGTTAATTAATTTTCATTTATAAAAACATATTAAAGTGATAAATACAGAAAGAAATTTGCGATCAATGAACTATTTTTGAAATTTTATTTAGTGAAGAAATTTTTTTCCAAAACAATAAGTTAACTATGAATAATGCAATTTGGCCATACACTTTTGTCCGTTCTATTTGCTTTTCTTGTGTGTCAATTATTTTTGGATTATCTAAGATTGAGATCTATCAATTTATGACAAATAAATTTATTCATAAATACAAAGTTTAAAATTAAAATCAATTAATTTTTACTACATAAAAAAAAAAAAAAAACAATAACAAGAATAAAAGTGACTGGTCAAAAAATATCTGGCTCCTCTCTACTCTCTAGTCCAGTGTTTTCCTCTAAAAGTTTTCAAATGTTTTCCTTTAATTAACATATCCATAAATTAATGCCAAACATTTTCAAACTTTATAATTATCCTAACTTATATATTTTCTTGGCCCAAAAAAAATCCTATAAGTAAATAATTATAAGAAATAACAAATATCTTGAACTCAGACATAAACAAGAAACAAATATAATAACAATATGTATAAATACTACTTCCGCACTTTATTGTAGTCTTTCTATTACGTTTTACAATACAAAGTGATAATTACTTGAAAGTTTATGATAGTAAATTTATTATAGCTAATTTGGGTTTTTTTTTTTCAAAACTTACTCTAAGTTTGCTCAAGAAAGCAATAAAATAAATTTCAAAGATGAGAGAAATTTGTAAATTATTGAAATCAAAGCTCTTTACGTTCTTAACAATGAACCTAAAAAAAACAAAAAAAAAATTGGAACCTATTAATCAATAAACTTAAGTACAAAAAAAAAAAAAAACATTGCTTTCATCATTAGACACTAATTTCTCAAATATAACGAATATGGATGAAAAAACTAAAGCTAAAACTATTTACAAAAGAGTAACTCCAATATTAGTCAATAGAATGTGTTAAGCATCTCACTTAAAATCAATTGACAGTAAATAGAGGGATCCAACTTGACCTAAATATAAGACTATAGAAAATTGAATATTTATTAAATGTGAGATAATACTATTTTAACAGACCTCCATCACGTATAGACAGAGATGAAAAAAGCCTATCACGTAACAAATTTGAAAAGGGTAACAAAAAGAAATCCTGACTTTGATCCCATATCAAGCATCCAATTTAAAACCAATTAGTTATAAGTGGAGGGGTCAATCTAAATATAAAACTATAAAAAATTTGATATTTATTAGATGTAAGATAAAACTACTTTAATATAATGCATGCTTAGCATTTGATAGATAGCACATGTGCTGCTGTAAATATTTTGTTTTCGCAAATACTATTTGTAGAAATGGAAAGGTAATAAGTTAAAGTTGAAAGAATGATGTGAAACTATTTTTGGCTAAACATCTTTATCTTTGAGAATGGGATATTGTTTCAACACAACCCTAATAATCTCGACACAGTAAATAAGTTTTTCCAATAAAGGGAAACCCTATTTCATTGTGAAATGCTAACAGGTAATGTTTAATATCTAAGGAAAATTTTAAAAAATTTATAAAAATAATATGTAGTCAATAAAATCCTTAACATCTTTATAATGTAATTTTAAGTTGTAATCAATCAACTATGAAAAAAATAACAACAATAATTACGAACAGTTTCCTTCTAGAAATGTGCTGTAAGGTTGTGTCTAGCATAGTCAATTAAAAACAAAGTCGAAGTTAATCTTTTTGCATTTTTACCTTTGAGATTAACCTTCTTCTTTTCACAATTCTAAGTAAATAAAAAAATTAATTTGTAATTATTTTCAAAATTAAAAATCTTTTATATTACTTATTTTTAAAAGTATAAAATCAAAAAGAATTAATTAATAGTAGTAAAAGAAATTAGTGGGGCCATTATTAGAAAGGAAAGAATATGCATTAACATTTAAAATATTACTAGCATCAAAATTAATGTCAAAGGAAAAAAGTAACTTGGTCCATTAAAATGCCTAAACCTAGGGTCTAGAAAAGGTATAAGGGCATAAGAATGTAGGCTTCAAGTATACCAAAGCATGCACATCGATTTTATTTAGAATGATTAGCATAAATGTGAACAATCTACTAACTGTTGTACTCTTTTTTTTTTGTATGTAAATGGAGGAAAAAATTGTGTCACCATTCCAGGGAATGGTGCATCAATGATATATGAACAATTATCACCTAGATTACCTTTCCCCCCAACGAGGGCCTTCTCCAAGTTTTGAACCCCTACCTTTGGCAAGTAAAGTCTGTTTGGGGCCAGATTACTTACCACTAAGCCAACACCTCGTTGGTTTTTTCTATTCATTAATACATTAATTATTGGGAACAATGTATTTTCATTACAAGGCATTGCCTGCTGTATTACAATTTGTCTTTTGCTTCTTGTTATTACCCTGTTTCCAATTTGCTACATGATGATTTCACTGTTGAAAAAAATGCAATATAGCTCTTTTTCATACCTACATAAATAATTGAATTTCCTAATTCCATCTTGAATCTTTTAACATGATTTAAGGAAGTTAACTTAAAAATCATAATATTTCATATAAATAGAACCATTATGTGTTAATTAGTGTTACTTTTGTGTACAAAAGATGATTTTACTTTTTATCATTTGTTTTTACTTGCAGCGAAATACAAACACAAAAATCAACTAGCAAAAGCAACAACCAAAGAAAGCTTAATATTATTTTCTTATATTGATAAAATGCAAGGAATGATATGGCTTAGTAACTGATTGTTTAATATCTTCATTCCTATTTTAAATCTACCTATCCTTTGTGTTTGCACGTCTCTATTTTTTTGCAAGTTTTGTAAATTTGCATATCTAGGTTCATGGATTTTAATTGTATGGAGTACAAAACTTGCAAATTTCTCTCCTAATTGTTTTTTGTGATATTACTTTGAATCAAATAATCAATGTGAAATTCTTTTACCCCTTTTTGTAAGTTGATTGCTATATGAGCTAATATACTAGCAAGACAAGTTAAAAATACTGTAAATGATTTGCATAATCACTTTATCTAAATTGTAAAAAACTTAAGAATGTGAATCTTAATTTTAGCAAACAAATACATTGATTTTTAGAATTTTTTTAAAAATGAAATATTATTAAAATGGTGATTTTAATAAGCTAATAAATTTAGTCTTAATACGAGACAAGCATAAGAGCTTAAATAATTTAATGTGACCATCTAAGTGTGGGTTTTGCATATCTTATTGGATAAATGTAGTTTGAGGATTATATAGGCTTTTAACCCATTAAACCTTTGATGGAGAGGTTTTTATGGTTTTAATATAAATTGGTTAACATCCCCTTTTCACCTTTAAGTAACGGTATCTACCCATTAAAAGCCACTAGTAAGAGAAAAGCAATGAGGGAAATCTAATCTTTTCAAAAATTAGTGTTACTTTCGCTTATCATCTGTAACTGCCAAAACAAGTATGCAATATGATTAAATTTGTGTTCTAATATTTATATACGGTTTTTGAGATTTAGAATTATACTTACATGTGATATCAGAGCCTAATTATGTACCATTAAGACCCAAAATTATGATTTTAGATTTTAATTTCACATGAAATTAAGTTTTGGGTGAAATCTTATAATTGTCGCGATCTAATTTTTTGAACTTGTTTCCCCAAAATTGATTTGGAACTTTTATTCTTCTCTACGAAAAGATTAAAATTATGTATAGAATGTTTTCTAATTCATCTTACAGAGAGAGAAATCAGGTTTTAAAGATTTAGGTTCAAGATTTAAACTAAATTCAAGATTTAATTAAAACATTAATATTTTATGAGTTTTAATACAAATTGGTTCTTGAATATTATTACCCATATGCTATAAAGATGAAACAAAGTGTTTAGTTTCATAAATTTTTGGATTATATGCCCAAACTTCAAAAAAACCAAATTGGATTATGTATGAGTTTTTAATTTGAAAATTTTGGCTCAAAATAATGTTTGTTAGTTGTTAGTCTATGTTGATTGCATCTCAAAATTATGCTAAACAAGAGGCCTCAGATGCCACTTTTTAGGTTCTGGCTTGAACTTCTCTTTCTCTCTAATTATTAGGTAAAGACCTTAAGTTTAATTATAAAGACATTTGAGATCTGGCTACATTAAGATTTGGTTTTTTATTTGCCTTTGCACTTGTTATGTTATGAGATTTTTTCTCAACTTTTTACAAAATTGTGTATGTATGATAGGTGATGAATAGGATTCAACCATGCCAATTTTGATTGAATGCACATATATTAGACCATGTACAAAGCATATGCTTTCCTTTACAACCCCGTGAAGAAGTAGATGCCATTCTTTATTCCATGGACCTTGAAATCACAACTGGTATTTTATTAACTTATTTTTGCTATTAAAAAGCAATGCAAATTGTTTTTTACTATTCTTAAAACTAGGTTCAGCTGCTTGTTACCTTCAGCAACAAAGAGTTTTTATAAAAGAATTAAGCTATCAATCTATACAGAACATTTCATTTTTGTCCAAATTTGAAACATTTATTTGAATGAAATATTAGTATAAGTGTCTTGAAGCATTGGAAGGTTAATTCCAATCTAGTATTCAATGAAAACATTTTAAAAAAGTGTATGCTCTATGCTTGTTTCTAGTATGTACTAATGTTGTGGGCATGTAGAATTGTTGCATTTATGGAATATACGAAAAACTAGTGCTACTAAACATTTAAAAAAATCCAAATGATACTTTTACGATTGAATGATTAATTTAAGAAGTGGTGAGGAGCTATATGAATTATGGAAACTTATATTATTAGTAAAACTTTCATTCAAGTAGATTTACAATTTAAAACATAAACCAAAAATATAAAAAAATGTGAATAATAAAACTCATATAAATTTAAAAAAAATAAAAAAGTATATTTTATATTTTTTGTGTCCATACAAATTATGACATGTAATTTTTTATAAAATATGACACAAATAAACTATTACTAACATTTTACACAATACAAATATAGAAATTGTCATATCTACTTTTTAAGTATTAGTAAGCATTTAACCTTTTCAATTATCACTCTACATTCAGCCTAAAATTACAAAAAACAAAATTACATTTTCGAATAGCAAACTCTTATCCATCACAGCAACAATTGAACAATTGACAAAAGCTTGAGTGACTCACTTACTCAACACTTACAATTTGGGAAAAAAACTAAAAAAAAAAATAAAATAAAATATCAGAATGCAATGGTTCATCAGTGGCAAAAGAAAGCAACATACTAGCAAGCATAAAACCAGCAATGGAAGGCTACATTGTGAAGCCATAAGGAGGAGAACAAAAAATGAATATGAAACACATTAGGAGAAGAAAATGAGATCGAAGAAACAAAGGAAAAGAAAAAAAATGATAACATCGTCTAAGTTGGATGAGACATGCACTTTTTTAGCCATTGGCAAGATTTAACCAACCTAATGGTTTTTGTTATCAATTTTTGTCTATTAAATTAAATCAAATAAGTAAAATCCTATGAACAATAATAATAATAAAAAAAAAACTAAGTTCAATTTTTCATCCTCAGTCCAAATTTTAATGTAAGTTTATCCATAATCAAAGTTGTTAAAACTCCAAAGCGTAATTAACAAGGTACTCAAAACTAAACTAACAAATTTTTTTTCAGTCAAATTATTTTCAATATACATATGCACACGAGTATTTCATCTTTATAAAATTTTTATTATTCAAATAACGAAAACTAAAATTATACAAATCTATTTTCAAAACTTGAAATTACTTGGTTTAATCCATTAATCTAGTTTTCTCTCAATCATGCACTCTTTTAATATGAGGCAACTATGAATTATATCATATGTATTAAAAACTTTGATAGTACTTTAGCTTTAAATCCCACTCATACAAAACATAAGTAGTAATTTAGCCATGAATACACATATATATATATATGAGAAAAAAAAAATCTAAAATGGCTTTCTTTTGTCACAATTTTATACTAACATTTCTATTTTTTCTTTGTTAATTAAGAGCATATTAAATAATGACATTCTATAATTTAATTGCTATTACTATTTTTATTTTCATTAAATCAAACATAGTTCTATACCAAAACAAAGAAAAATTCACTCAAAATCCAGTCAATTCAATCAAAATTGAACAGATTTAAGTTTTTATGAAAATCACAATATAGAATTAATTCATGAAAATAAAAAAATATTCACTAAAAATTGTCTTTTTCTTCATATCTTTTAACATTTAAGTTGTGGATGGTGGTAAGAAATAACTCTTTTTATGGCTTCATTTGGTTGTGTTGCTATTTATAATTTTTACTTTTAAGAGAGATAGATAAACTAGATTTTATAATTGAAAATCATGAGAGATTGTGAGGATCTGAAAGAAGCATGAAAGTAGTTTGGTTGGATTAGGTCATGATAGCTCTGTTGTGAGATAGGGAAGAAAAATGAAAATAACCTGTTGGTTTTTATCACCAAATTTAAAAATGGTTTTTGTCTTTATTGTTTAATTAAAAATTTAAAAAGAAAAAGACAAGTGATTATTTTAACAATTTTTTTGATAATTTAAATGAAAATTAAAAGGCAATTGAGTTGTTAATTAAGAGTTTAAGATAGAAAAATTGATAAGAATAGGAAAATTTGGGAGGTTGTGTCACTTGTAAGTCTTTACAAAAGTTAAAATTAATTTTTCATTTTCTCTTCTTTAGATGAAAATTTTGAGAAGGAAAGAAAAATGATTTATGGTAAATAGATACTTGAGAAATGTTGTTGATAATTAGAGAGAGAACTAGATGTGATAAATAGTGAATTTTATTTTCATAAGTGTTTATTATATGTATTAGTATCATTTAAAAAAATTAATCTTAAATGAGTATAATTTGATATAACTTATGTTATTTTAATTATTTTTGTTAGACTATGAAGAGCACAAAACAAATTTGCATAATTACTTGTTATTATTGCCTTATATTCATATTGAAAAATCTTGATAATTAGCTAAATCTCAGATATTTAGGCCGAAAGTAATTACATATTTGTAAATACATTTACTACTTCTTCAATGAAATATATGTCTTTCTAATAATAAAACTAATATGGTATCAAAGCAAATTTTCTCTTGTGTTTCTTTTATGTGAAAAGTTAAACTAATATACTATCAGAATAAGTTTTCTCCTATGTTTTTTTTTTTTTAATGTGAAAAGTTCATCTATTTTATTTCACTATAAGTAGTTTGTTTATTTCTATTTTTTACAATGTCTATAGATTCAACTAAAAATTTTTCGACATATCCAAAAATGTCTTAAATCTTCTTACTCAAATAGAGTCTTTCTTTAATTCACCAATTTTAGATCCATCTAGTCCATACTTTCTTCACCATTCAAACAACCTATGGACACCATTAGTCTCTATTTTGTTAATAGGTGAAAATTATTTTTCTTGGAATTAGGCTATGATAACAGTTTTGAGTGCCAAAAACAAATTGAGCTTTATGAATAGAACTCTAACAAAACCATATTCCTCTTTTTTATTTTACTTGCTTTGGAAACATTGCAATTATATGGTCAAGTCTTGGATTCTTAATGCTATCTTAAAGGAAATTGCTTATTGTATCATGTTTGAGTCTTTAGCATTTTATATGTGGGCTGATTTGTGTGAAAGTATGCACAATCAAATGCTCCATAAGTTTATATACTTTATCGTGATATTGCTATTATAGTACAAAACAATGATATTGTTAGTGCCTTATTATACTAAATTAAAGTCATTATGGGATGAACTCAATGTGTATCAAATTTTACCAACTTGTAGTTATGGCTCTTCCAAGTCACTCAATGATTATCAATAAGAAAAAAATTGACAAAATTTCTTATGGCTCTTAATGAGTCTTATAGTAACTTTTAAGGGTAAATTCTAGTTGTGGATCCTCTTTCCATGATTAAATCTTATTCTTTACTTCTTCTTCTTCTTCTTAAAAAAAAAAAGAAACAATGTCAAGTCACTACCATTTCCAATATCAATTCTAAACGTGTTACTTTTACTATTTCCCATAAAAACTTCAATAGAGGTCCATCATATTTTCAAAACAATTCCAAGTCTTTTCAAAGATTAAGGCCAACTTGTGATTGTTATAAATTGACAAGACATATAAAGAGTATATCTTTCAAGTTGATCTAGTCATGCTAAGGTGGTTCATTCTTCCAATATGGCATATTTAACATTGATCAAATTCAACAACTCTTTAATCTTTTGCTTAATTCCCAATCACCTCAAGCTAATTTTGCATGCATAATTTCTAGTTATAGTTTTCATGTTTGGATAGTAGACATAGGTGCATCAAATCACATTATCTTTGACATTTTTTTTATTTAATTCTTATACTAATGCATATTATATTTCACCTTTATAATTGCCAAATGGTTATTTTGTCAAAGTTTTTCATATTGGATCAGTTTGTTTAACTCCCACCTTGTTATTAAAAGTTATTTTATTAATTCATGCTTTGGTTATAACTTTTTTTCTGTCAGCATGTTAACTTCACAAATTTTCATTTTTGTTGTCTTGTATATGGATCTATGTCTATTCCAAGACTTGTCTGTGATGAAAACTATTGGAGTAGCTAAAAAGGTTAATGGACTCTATCATTTTTACTCTAGAGAGACTGTGACACATGTTTGTTCAATTTTTTTACCTTCTAATAATTTGTGACATCTTTGTTAAAGGCACCTTTCATTTTTTAGAATATTAATATTGACAAAATTGAATAATAACATTAACATTCCATGTTATTTCTATTATTGTCACACTTGTCACATTGTTAAGCAAAAACGTTTGCCTTTTTCTTTAAACTCTTTTTTTACTTATACACCTTTTGATATTATTTATTGTGACATTTGGGGAGTTTACTCTACACCTACTCATTCAGGTGCTCAATTTTTCTTAACCATTGTTAATGATTTTTCAAAAAGCACTTAGGTTTTTCTTATTGATTATAAATCAAGGATTTTTTTCCTCCTTAAAAAATATTTTACGTATATTAAAACCCAAATCAATTACACCATCAAAGCACTTTGCATTGATGATGGGTTTGAATTTTTTGTAAAGAACTTACTCTTTTTCTTAACAAAATGGCATGATCCATCAATAAAACTGTGTTGAAACTCTATAATAAAATGGGGTCATTGAGCATAAGTAAAAACATATTTTAAAAGTTGCTAGAGCCTTAAGATTTCAAGCAAACTTACCTTTGTCTTTTCGGAGAATTTTTGTTCTTGTTGCTACATATCTCATTAATTAACTTCCTACACATTTGCTTCATAATAAAACCCCACATGAAATTCTTTTTCAAAACCGACTTTATACAATCATCTTAAAGTTTTTTGTTGTCTTAGTTATGCCATTACTTTATCTTTTAATCGAGACAAATTTGGTGCATATGCTAAATAATGCATTTTTGTTGGTTATTCTTTATTTCAAAAGGGGTATAGATTATATGATTTACAAATGCAAAAATACTTTGTTAGTAGGGATGTTATTATTTATAAAATATTTTTTCTTTTCTAACAAAAAAATAATATCACTCCCACTAACAAAGACATTGTTTTACCCTTACTTGTTGCAGACACCAATCATTTTGATTCCTATTTACAAGACACATATCCTATGGACACTTCTACCTCCTTATGTGTTACATTGCATGATTCATTAAATTCTTTTACATACTCCTTCATCTATTTTTTTGCCAACAAATTCTAATTCATCATTTATCAATCCTTCCACAACCTTTGATCCACCAAATCAACCATAACAAACTCGTCATTTACCAACCTGTCTCTAATATTATGAATGCAACAACATTCATACTTAGTCATTTCCATCATCTTCTTCAAACTTAGATACACATTTTATTTCTAAATTTTTGTCCTATCAAAAATTATCTTCATCTCACAATTCTTTTATATCAAGCAGTACTTCCATCATTAAGTCTAAAAATATCATGGGATTATTAAAAATCTTAAATGGAAAGATGCCATTAATGTTGAACTATAAGCTTTGGAAAATAATAATACTTGGAGCATTATTGATTTGGCTTGTGATAAAACTCCTATTTGATCTAAATGGGTTTTTTAAGTAATGTATAAATCAGATAGTTCAGTAAAAAGATACAAAGCTAAACTTGTAGCCAAAGGCTACACTCAACAAGTAAGAATTGATTTTCATGAGACTTTTGAACTGGTTGCCAAAATGACTACTGTTTGATGCCTTTTAGCTATTGCTTTTACCAAAAATTAGCCTTTGCATTAATTAGATGTTCAAAATGCTTTTCTTCATAGTGATCTTGATGAAAAAGTCTATATGTCACTTCCACATAGGCTTTCTTGTGAAAGAGAGCATTCTATTTGCAAGTTACATAAATTTTTATAAAGTTTAAAGTAAGCATCATAGCAATGGTTTACGAAATTTTCTTCAAAATTTCTTATTGGATGATTTTGTTCAATCCCGAGCTAATTATTCCTTTTTTATTAAATATTCCTCTAATGTTTCTTAACAATCTTGATATATGTTAATGATATTGTTATTACTTAAATTAATCATTGTCTTATTGAGTATTTCAAGAAAACACTTCACTAGTAATTCCATTTGAAATATTTAAACACTTTAAAGTATTTTTTTGGCTTGAAAGTTGCTTGCTCCAAACAGGAAATTCATTTGTCTAAGAGAAAATACATCCTTAAACTTCTTTCTGATATGGGCTTGCTAGGAGCTTGGCCTTTATATATTCCTATAAAGTAATATACTAAATTTTTTCTTTTGGAAGGAGAATTGCTGTCTATTCCATCTCTATACAGATATTTGATTGATAGACTTATTTACTTGACCATTAAAAGACCAGACATCACTTATTCTATCCACGTTATTAGTCAGTTTATGAGCCAACCACAAAAGCCACACATGGAAGTTGTCTTTTGCCTTATTCGATATCTCAAATCATATCGAGGACAAGAAATTCTTCTTTCATCAACTTCTGATTTTTAACTTCAAGTATTTAATGATTTAGATTGGGCTAGTTGTTCAAATACTCGTCGTTCCATCGCTGGTTTTTGTGCTCTACATAGTTCTTCACCAATTTCTTCAAAAACCAAGATACAATATACTGTTACATATTTTTCTACTGAATCTGAATATCATGCTATGATTGTAATAGGTCGTGAGACACTTTGGCTTCAGTATTTGCTCTGTGATTTAGGTACTCAACAAATTTACACCGACTTTTCTTCTTGTGATAATAAGGCTACTTTTTATATAACTGCAAATCCTATCTATCATGAGTGAGCTAAACACATAAAAGTTTACTATCATTTTATCCATAAATGAATACATCAACTTATTCAGCCTACTCATGTTTCCACCTCACTTCAACTTGCGAACCTCTACACTATGGGACTTGGAAAGCATCAATTTCAGTATATTCTTAGCAAGTTAGATGCTCATGACATTCACACTCACACTTGAAAGGGAGTGTTAGACTATGAAAAGCACATCATGGCAACAAATCAAATTTGCATAATTACTTGTTATTTATTTTCTTATATTCATATTGTAAAATCCTTGATAGTTAGTTAAATCCTATATATTTAGGTTTAAAGTAATTACATACTTGTATATATATTCATTATTTCTTAAATGAAATATATTTTTTTTATAATAAAACTAACAATTTTTATATATTAATGTTTGATTAAAGTTAAATTGCAAAATATTTTGTTAATTAATATATTAAAACTCTTCGCTAATATTGTTTTAATCAAGTTAAAATTAATGAACTTAATTTGATACTTAAAAATTAATTTCACATAAGATATTATTTTGTTAATTTTATGTAACTCTATGTACTTAGCAGTAATCATCTTCATAAATTTCATAAATATATATATTGAATACTTTTAAATATGTATATTGTCGATTCAGTTATATTATGTAAAAATATTAATAATTTATTTTATGAAATGATAAAAAATGGATTTGATAATTTAAAATATAATATAATAATATAATATTAAATTAAATTAAAAAAACCAAATGAGATAAGCTGCAAATGTTTGACGAGTTTGGGTTAGTTGGTGGTGAGATTTTGACCGCCCGATTTGAATAATTGGGGGCGTTATGGTCAAATTCGACCACTGAAATATACTAATCTAAGAACTTTTTTTTGGTGCCCGATTATGCGCTACCCGTTCTAGTCGTTGGATATTACTACACCGAGGGGAAAATTATAAATTATAAATAATAATAACTATCCAAATAACATTTTAAATTATCAACAGATGTATTTTTTTTTTTTTGTCAAAAGAACACATCAATAGAATTTTTTATAAAAACATACTAATAATTAAAAACTAGCTTATAATGTCAGAAATGTGTAATTGTTACTTGAGTTGTCATGTTCATGCCAGACAATTTTTTCATCCATGACTAATATTTCAAAGCCGCTGCATCTAACGGTATCGCGTACCAATGGCATGTCTAACCATTCGCTGGCCATAGCCCTTATTACTTTTTTTATAGTAAGGATTTTTTCTTTGAGAATTTATACGGAAGAACTAGTTTTACTGTTCATTTGGATATGGAAAGACAATCAATTACGGTAGTGAAATTAATTATTATAATAATAAATTAAATATTATAATAGTTAAATTAAAATTAATAATGCAAACATATTTGGTTGAAAATTCAATAATGATGGTAAAACAAAATGTAGCGAAAACTTATTATTATTAAATTTAATTATATTAAAATTTGTATATAATAAATTTTTTTTATATTTATAAGTTAATAATTAATTATAATTATTTTTGTATTAAACAATAATTTTATTAAAAATTAATAAAAGATATTATTTTTTACTATGTAATTATATTATATAAATTTATTTATCACTGTAAATAAATAATTAATTAAAATTCCTTAAACCAATTTATGTAGCATTTTCATTTATGTAAATTTCTATTTATTAAATAAATTGATTATATATTAAAAATTCCTTAACTTTTATGTTTTATTTATATGATTATTTTTATTTTCAAAGAATCATTATTTTTTAAAATAATGATATATTTACAAATCTTAAAATAAAAATAACCAGTACTTATTTAATTTATTATTTACATAATTATCTATTTTAGTTAATTACTTAATTATTCATTTACTAGTAATTTATTTTATTATAAAATTGATTGTTTATTTACTGTTTTAGGGTATTTATTTATTTATTAGTTTATTAAATATTTATATAAATGGTTTGTTAAATAATTATAAAGAAAAATTTTGAAACACATTAAATAAAAAACTAAAATAACAAAAAAAGAAAATAAATAAATAATAGAAAATACAAAACAAAAGGTTACAAGTGAAAGGGATATTTTTATTCTTTCGGTGCAATCATAAAAATTAAAAAAAAAAAAGAATTTTCCCCTATAATCATTTTATAATGTAATTAATCAATAATAATTTAAAATTATGAAATTCATCAAAATTTTATGTAGAACTCATATTTATAAATAGTAATTTTTTATATCACTTTTAATTTTGATTAAATAATTATATGATTATGGCAAAAACATTGTAAATGAAATCTTTATAAAAAAAAGTGAGGCAACATAAAAGAGAAAAGAAAACTACCGTGAAAGTGGAATATTTAAAAGACAAGTGATAATTTCAGCATAATATTTCTAAAAAAACTAGGTTCCATCACCTTTTCTGAAAATAAAAATAAAATAAAATAAAATAATTGCAATTAAATGCAATTTGGTGCTTGGATTTATCAAAGTGAGTATTTCGTACTATCGTTTTTTTGGCCATCAATAGTATTTCTTACATAATATATTAATTTTCAATTAATAAAAAGAGAGTGAACCTCAAAGCATTTGGGTTGTCAGTATTTTTTTTGAGTACTACAACATGAAGGCAAACTGTTTTTATGTATTTTATTAAATTATTATTCTTGCTATTCCAAATATGACTAATGACATGATTTGTTTTAAAATTTAACTTGTCTCTAGATTGCCTAAACTTTATTTATTGTTCATTTAACATTCAGGGTTTAGGGTATTGATTTTGTGCAATCAGAAATTCGTAGATAATAAAAAAGAAACGATTCAGAAGGATATATAAGTTGAGGAGGAATGATCAGAAATTGAATTTTCCTATTTATAGATTAGAATTAGAAAGATAATATATTATTTGTTACTGATCAAAGAGGTCTGTTAGCTCTCACAATAAAGCTTTCGAAACTAGAGTTTCGAATTGTGAAAGATAAATCGTTTAATTTTGCTGCAAGGGCATTGACGAGAACCTTAGATGTATTTTACATGCTCATAAAGGTAATATATGTCTCAGACTAAACATAAATTCTACATGCTCCAATAGGTTTAATTGAGGATGTTGCCTATCCAATAGCGACGGGAACCCATATTTGCATTTTACGGTGAACTATAGTCCGTTGCTATCTTTCTGTACTGTGCTTTGTTAGCATGTATTGCATTTTTTTTTTTTTTTGTTTAGTCTGAGACTGTCTTTGTTTGATGAACTTGTACTTGATAACTAAAGAAAAACAACTAGATATCTCAGGTTTGGGTTGAGGTTGGCCTTGAATATGCTATCGAAGGATTCTAGTTCTTGAAGCATATTGTCAGTCAGGCCATAGCTTCTTCTCCCTACCCCATTTTGTACCCTTTTTAAAGAGGAATTCTAGTAAAACATTTTAAAGCCAAAATGATCGCAAATTGCTTTTGAAGGCAGATCCCAAGTCGAGTCTTTTATACATCTCTTTATCTAAATCCGATTGACAACTATTTTTCCGACTTTTCTACCCCAGAATGGAATTCATGCATTCATTGTTCAACGTTATGACCCCGGTTTCCAAAATAATTGTGTGCTGGTATTACTGTTTCTGCACGTTACTCTTGTCAGGATGGTGAACGAAGCAACCGCTAACATTCCCAATTGGGACGAAGAACAAACGTCCAATATGATAAAGGCGAAATAGCGAAAATCTAATACCAAAAAAATAATTATCACCTTCGAGATTTTAATTAAAATACATTTACTCGAATTAGTTTGTTTCCTTTGAGCTTTTATTTTCGTTGTGTTTCTCTGAAGCGTTGAAGTGCCTGCAGTGTTTGTTTACTCATAGGCTATTTGAGTTCCATTCCAAAATTACTCAAATTTAACTTATTTATTATTGAATTGAATTCAAATTTAAGTTTTAGTAAATAGAGCTATCAAACGAGCTAAGGTTGTATATTTTAATATTCTATTGAAGTAATTTACAAGTGTATTCAAATTTTTTAATATTATATTAATATTATATATAAATACTATTTTTGTTTTTTTATAGTTTCACCTTTACTATAATTATAAAATTTTTTTTTAATTTTCTCTTAATTTAAGCTTAAGCTTAAGTATCAAACTTGAAATCGTCTATAATAATCAAATGAATTTAATCAAATGAGTTTGAAAATTTCAAATTTTATCTCAAATTAAGTATAAAATCAAAAATAAAATTAGATTGAACTTTAATTTTGCATTATTTCAATTAAGCTCGATTACATCCTTTTCTTTATTTGTCATCCTCTCCTACACTCCACCATGAATTATTATTTATGTGATTAATTAATTTTTTTTTTTCAAACTTTTCAATGACCACTGAAAATGAGTAAAATCATGTTTTATCAACAATTATATTAACTAGAAAAATACTTGTGCATTATTCGGGTCAAAATTTTTTTGTTTTATTATTTTTATTTATTATATATATTTTAAAATTTATCTAATTAAAAAAATGAAAGATAAAAAAAAAAACGGGAAGAAGATGTGAATACCTTAATTGGTCTTTTTTTCATAAAATTTATCTAATAAAAAATTAAATACCCAAAAGAAAAAAAAATTAAAAAGAGAGAAAAAGGAAAAAAAAGAAAAAAATTCACAAAGAATGCCACATTAATATCTCATATTAAGTTTTAAAAATTAATTTTTTAAATTAAGATAAAAATAACTTTAGTAATATAATACACTAGGGTATTTTTGATACACAAGATTATGTTAGGATAAAATAAAATGATATTATAAATAAGATTAGATTAAATAATGTTTATTTTATCTGATGTTGCACAGATTAAGATAAGATAATTTATTTATTGGTCAAAATTATCATTCCTCAAAATTTATACAATTTAAATTATTAATGTAATTTTTAAGGGTACAATAAGATATATGCGTTTAATTTCATAGATTAAAAATAATCATCTTCACTTTGAGAGGATTAAATCATTTTATACTAAAAGTATGACGATTCTTCTTATAATCATATCCCTTTCTTTAGATATAAATCAACATAATATAGAATTATTATTAGGTCATGTTTGATACATAGGATGATGAATATGATAGGATAATAATAATTCTATATTATGTTGATTTATATATAAATAAAGGGATAAGATTATAAGAATGATTAATCATCCGTTTAGTATAAGATGATTCAATCTTCCAAAAATGAAGAGAATTATTTTTATAGATAATTTTAAAAATTAAATAAATTATCATATCTTAATCTTTGCACATATCAAATATAAAATATGATAATATTATTTAATTTAATCTTATTTATAATATCATTTTATCATATTCTATCATAATCTTGTGTACCAAACACATCTTAGGTCATGTTTAGTGCATAGGATGATGGTTATCCTATATTATGTTTGGTTTGTATATAAAGATAAGGATATGATTACAAGAAAAATTAATCATTCTCTTAGTATAAAATGATTTAATTCTCTCAAAACGAAGAAGATTATTTTTAATAAATACGATTGAACTTACAAGTTCTATTATACTTATAAAAATTATATCAATAATTTAAATTATATAATTTTGATCAATAAATAAATCATCTTATTCTAAAGATAATTTTGACGAATAAATAAATTATATTATCATAATCTTTACACATATTAAACACAAGATATAATGACATTATTTAATATAATTCTATTCATAATATTATCTTATCATATTATATCATAATCTTATATATCAAACATATCATTATATATATATAATTAAATAGACAATAAAATATATACATTTTATATACACTTTTGTATATATCTCGAAATTAGTTAGGATACAGCATAATAAATATGTTTCTAACTAGAGTTCATTTCTTTTAAAAAAACTTGACTCATCTCAATATGGACCAAACTTCGTCAGATAAGGATTATGTTGGCATCTTTATCAATTGATACATTTTATTATAAAATTTATCTAATTAAAAAATACAAAAAAGGGAAAAAGTCAAATAAGATCCCATGTCCACACTTTAATTGGGATTTGTCACAAAATTATTTTAATAAAAAGATAAAAACGACAAATGAAAAATGAAAAACCAAAAAAATGAAAAAATAAAAAATAAAAATAAAATATAAAAAAAGAGGAATGATCATTGGGGTACTATGTTAACATCCTAATTGAATAAAAAACCCATCTAATATGAATTATTTTGCCATTTCTATTAATCGACTTATTTTGTTGCAAAATTTATTTAATTAAAAAAACTAAAGGAAAAAAAATTGAGATGCCACATAAACACCCTTATAATTTTTTTCCACAAAATTTATCTAAATTTAAAAAATTTTAAAAAAGAGTTGAAAAAGGCAAAAAAGAGAAAAAATTAAACAAAAAAACATAAAATAGCACATCGAGAGCTTTAATAAGAGTCAAACAAAAGTCAAAATAAGTTAAATTTATATAATTAATAAATGAATAAATTACATTTTAATTATATATAAACATAGCATTTATATTAAATTAAGATATTAAATAATATATTTACTAATATGATACATATATATAATTAAATATTAATTAAAAAATAATTTAATATATATAGTTAAAGCAAGATGAAACGTCTTAAATTCACATCTGACTCGATTTGGATCCCGATTAATCGAAACCCATTGAATACAGATTATTTTATTATCTATACTTCAATTGACATTTTTATTAAAAATTTATTTACTGATTTATTTGTTTTAAATTATCTGATTAAAAAAATTGAAAACAAAAAAAAATTGAGAAGGCAAAAGAGCGAAATTAAATGCCATGTGTACACATTCATTGGGCTTTTTTCAATAAGGTTATCTAATTAAAAAATAAAAGAAGAAAAAAAATTAAAAAGAAAAGGTAAAAAAGGCAACTCAACATTAACAATGATGAGCTTTAAGCTTTCACTAATATCCTTTTCTTAAAAACAAATTAAAAAATAAAAAAAATAATTTTTTAATCAATATTATCAAATGAACTTCCTATAAAAAAGTAAAAAAAAATATATTAAAAAAAAAAAGAAAAATGAAGAAAAAGTAAATAGAAAAAATGATAAAAAAATTAAATAACTTGACACATGACATACCCTTAGTACCAAGTTGGCAAGATAAAAAAAAATTTATAATCTAAACAAATATTTATTAAATATATAAAAATTAATAATAAAAAGTAAATACACGACATATCTTTAATATAAGTAGGTCTCATAAAAAATAAATTTAAAATTAAAAAAATAAAAAAAAGAACAAACAGCAAAAAAAAATGCTTGGTATAATAGGGTATCACCTTTAAAAGTAAAAATTTTTAAAAGGATTTATTAAAAATGAAAAAGATTTTGACAAAAAATAGAAAAAAAAAGTAAAAAAAAAAAAAAAAAAAACAAAGAAAAAAAACATAAGCGAGCACTATGTGACATCCCTATGGCCAACAATGGTAGAAAGGACATTATCAAAATTAATGCTACGGACTTAAGTACCAAAGGAAAGTATCAATAGTAGTTCTTAAACTTTAAGTCAAATGTCATTTTGATCTTTACATTATTAAAAGTCATTTTTTAACCTTTTCAGTTTAAAAAAATTATTTGATAAGTTGATAATTGAATTTTTTTAATCCTACAAATAAAGTTTTCGTGAGGACGTTTGTCAAAAGTCATAGTATTTTGATCATTTCATTAATATTAACATCAATTTAGATATGAAGTATCAATTAGCATCACGTTGCATACATGATGCCAATTGATATGCACGAAATAAATAATATTAATTTTATAATTAAAAATAATTTTTAAAATAATAAAAACATTAAAATTTTTAATAAAAATAATATTTTTCTTTTTTTCTCTTTTTTTTCTCTCTTTAATTTTATTTGTACTCAAAACTAGTTGATTCGATTAAGTTATATAAGGTATTTTTTAATAAGATTCAGATAGTAAATTTACTAATCACGGTTTTGGATAGTGACATTGGGTTCGGATAATGATCTTAGAGTATTCAATATCCGAGTCCAATTATAAATAATATATTTATTATTAATATGATATTTAACAAAATTAATTCATTAAATAACTTAATTATTATTTTTAACTTTAATTTATTTTTTATAAAGTAATTTGAATTTGTTAATTTATTTTTTTTTGTAATTGGTACTAAAATTTATTTCAAATTTAAGTTTAAAAGTCAAATTTTAACTTAATAAACGAAGATTTACTAAGTTTAGATAATTAATGGATATTTCTTATATTAGATTGGTAGGGTTTGGATTGTAAAAATAAAAATATTCGGATGATTATTTAATTTGAGTGTATTTATAAATAATAAGATTTGGGTATGGATACCTATAAAATAGTGTATATTTTATATATTGATATCCTTAATAAAAAAAATAAAAAAACAAAAAAGGACATGTGACGTGCAATAAAAAAAGTAAAAATAAAAATATAGTGCAACATGTGGCAAATCGATAATAACCTTACACATTCACGATTTATATATTAAACTAGCTTGCTACTTGTGCGATGCACGAATTATTTTTATTTTATTTAAATTTAAATAAAATATAAATTAATATTATTAAATTATTAGCATGTTCAATATATATATATAATATAAATATTATAATTAAAATATCAATTCATAATAAAAATAAAAATTTTAAATAACAAATTAATAAAATTTAAAATATATGATAAATAATATTGGAGGAAGAAAAGATATTCAGAAGATATTGTAAAAAATATTATAATTATGCCAACAAAATATTAAAATAGAAATTAAAAGTTTTATTACTTCAAATGAACTTTATTCAATTTGCATGATCTTTAGCTTCTTTTATCATTTTTGTACACCTATAAATTTATATAATTTTAAAATAAGTTTTATTTGGCTTTCCTGCAACTTCTATAGTTGTTGTCTCAAAATTACAGCCTTTTTTTGCCAAAACTGTCAAGTAAACAGTAAATGTTAATTTATTTAGAACGTAAAAAATTTTATAATCTTCATTCCCATGGAAAGAAAGCAATGTGCATTTTAATAACATAATGTGAAAATGATAATATAACAATAATACGAAAGCCTATGAAAAGAAAAAATAAATTCACCTAAAATAGAAGAGCAATAAAAGAACAATGTTAAAATTTGTGAGAAGATAGAGTATTGTTTGGAAAATAAATTAAATGAAAAGACGATAAAGAATCAAGTTATATAATAAATATATTTTATTTAAATAATAAATTTATCTATAAATAATATTTAATCAGATAATAATATTTAAATTTTAATATTTTATATCTTTATCTGATAATTTTTTTGATGTTTTATATGTTGATACTTTTATTTGATATTACATTAGTCATTATCACATATAACCATTTAAAAATAATAAGTTAGAATACTCACTATTATCTTCTTTTCTTTAAGCATTTTTTATGACAAAAAAATTTTGTCTCACGTAATTATGATAACTTTTAGAAATAATACACTTACTTTTCTATTGGCAAAGTGACTAGACACAAGTTCATACTTTGCCCACTATTTTCATTTTTTTTTAAAAGTAAGTGTATTATTTCTAAAAGTAATCATAATAATATATATATTTATTTAAGCAGCTTATGAGTAACATAATTAAAGATTTATTACTTGTTTAACATGAAAAACATAAATTTTTTTTTTGACATAATGAAACATATAAAATATTTTTTTATGGGTACATGCAAGATAAAAACATATATAATACATATTTAGATTAATTGTCCCTAAATTTACATGCATTAATATTTCACAATTTAATTTAAGTTTATTATAATAATTAAATACTCATGTTAATTGTAATAAATTAGAAAAGATAAATTTTTTTAAAATTGATTTTAAATTAAGATAAAGTGATATACAAGATAAAAAAATTTCATTAGAATTTAAATTAATTTTTGATTAAATTTTAAAATTTTAGATAATTTAACAAATTTTAAAATATATTTTTTATAAATAATTTAAAATTAATAAATATCTTATGTGTCATCATAATAAGAAATTTTAAGATTTATCTTACGTGTTAAAAATAAAAACTGTTCACATAAGCGTTCATGTCAGCAATCATTATCTAGTAACTATGTATGTTGTAATATAATATACATATATATGATATTGTTCATCTAAAAGAAGTCTAAACTTTTGTAAATTTTCAAGAATTATAAAAGTTTTTTTCATTAAAAAATATTTTTTTTCAATTTATTTGCTAAATACTAAAAATTTTGCTACTACTTTTTTTTTATTTGATAAAAAATCAAGAATCAATATTTAAATAATTAAAATTAATAATTATTTTTATCATATGTGGTTTTTGTATAATATTTTATTTTAATTCATAGAACTCGATATTTGAAGTTACCTTTTAAAGTTTATGGATGAAATGAAATATTGAACAAAGATCATATTATGATGCAATTTACTCAAACAACTTGCAATTTGTAGTTCAGTATTAAGCATAAAATAAAGGAAATTCAAACCTTCTACTTATGCCTTCAATTTGAGCAGCTCTGAGAGAATCTTGAGGGATTGAACTACCATTGTCCTAAGCATCAATTCGTTCTGTATTGTTGCCAAAAAGAACCAACTTCTCCAACAGCCTAACTTCACTGTCTCCCAGTTTTATAACCTTGATCTGTTCCTTCAGGACCATTATAGGATTAAAGAACCAATCTAACAGTTTGTCTTTTGGCCTATTTAGATGGTTTATTTCAATACCATCGGGCAATAACAAACCATTAGAACCTGATCTGATAGAGTTGAGGAGACTCTGCAAGAAACAATAACATGGCAGGCCAAGACCAATAATGGCTGCTTCATTACCACTCTTTGCCTTCAACCATTCATAGAGGTCCACTGGAGTTATTACATCAGCATCCAATAGTGCTTTGCCACTTATTTCACAAGATTTCATCATATTCGTCCAAATCTGTTACATTTCAGGCCAATTACCAGTAACCATTAAAAGATCAGAAAGATGCCTTTGTCAATGTTCATTTCCTTACAACTCTTTTAGTGTATGGTCTGTTTCATGGTAGGAACTCTTTTTGTTAATACTACCGATCAAACTATATTCCAGTATTAATAAAACCAAAAAGCAATCAGTTGCAGAGAGACCAAAAACTGTTGCACAATTGAAACCAACCTGAACCATTTTCACTTCATTTATTGCATCTCTAACTGATACCGAATGAACCAAGCTTGGCACAAGCATTGCAGGTACTTCACCAGAAGTAGAATTGAATTTGCCACCAAGTCCTCCACCATAATACTCTGGTTCAGAACCACTTTTCTTGCGATAAGAGGGCCAGGCTGGGAAAAAAAAAAAAGAAAATTTCAAACTATAAAAATATGCTAACATAATGCTCCGCCAGAGCCGGAAGTTCAAAATATCAGAAAGCTGATTACCTTGGGAAGATTGTCCCCTCTCTAAGATAGAGCCAATCATTTGTGCACTCGTCAAATTCAGCAATCATTGCCATCACATAAGCAAGGCCTCTCCGAAAAGATCTTTCCTACATCCACGAAATTCCTTATCATCTATGAAAAATAGGCGAAATTATCAAAATAGAGACAGATCATGAAATAGATCAATTATGATAAAAATAAAGGCAAACACGAAAGTCGCAAGAGAAAAAGTTGCAGTTACATTTTCGATTCACAAAATCAGGAGATGATAAGACGTCATTCAATAAAGAAAATCAGAAAAACAATAGATTGTATCATGCACCAAACCTATTATTTTATATCACTATCATGCATCGATAAATTATTTTAAAATTGATTTTAAATTAAAATAAAGTGATATATAAATAAAAAAATTTTATTAGAATTATAATTAATTTTTGATTAAATTTTAAAATTTTAGATAATTTAATAATTTTTAAAATATATTTTTTATAAATAATTTAAAATTAATAAATATCTTATGTGTCATCATAATGAAATATTTTAAGATTTATTTTATATGTCAAATAAAGAAACTATCTACATAAGTGTTCATATCAGTAATTATTATTTAGTAATTATGTATGTTGTAATATAATATATATGCATATATATATATATATGATTTTTTTAGTTTTTATTGTTGGGGATTCTTAAAAAAAATTCAAATTTAAAATATTATTTATTAAATTTATAGAAAAACATAAGAAATGAAAAAGTAAAAAAAAGAAAAAAATAAATACATGACATACCATAGTATCAAACGTGTCTCACACAAAAAAAAAATCTTTAAAAAATACATTAAATATTTAAAAAAAATAAAAAAAGGTTTTACAAAAGAAAGATCAATATAAATACACACATAAAAAATAAAATTTTAACAATATATATTTTTTATAATTTATTAAATATTTATTAAATATTAAAAAAAGCAAAAAAAAAAGGAGCTCAACACGTGGATATAGTACATCTGCACTATTTATTTAATTTGAAAAATCACAAATGAAAAAGAACTAGTTTGCCACGTAGGATTCGACTATTATTGGCGAGCCCAAGCCACTAGAACATGTTTCTAACGTTAGGCCCAGGTAAGCCCTATTATTCCATGGTCGATGGTCCCAATGATTTTTCTATTTTGATTTTTCTATGTTTGTGGTTTAGGGGGCCAAGTTTTGGTACCCTTATTCATCACTTTTCTCTTCCATATCTCTTTAAACAAATAAAAAAAAATTCTATACATTTTTATATTCGAATGAACGCAGATTAGTTTAGTTGGTAATTAAGTCATTGCTTACATGTGTCTACTGAAGCGAATCTTAAGATTTGGTTTTTGGATTAATTAATATTATATATTTTTTATTTGTTATGTTACTGGAACGTGAGAGTGCATATCAAATATTTATATATTTAACAAAAAATATGTTTTTGTTTACAATTTTTTTTTTGTATATTTAAATTGTCTGACTTCTATACTCATATTTATTGTATATGTGTCAAGTATATATATTTTAAAAAAATAAAAAATTCAAACAATTAATATAATTCATTCTCGAATTTATTAAACATAAAAAGAATTAAAAATAATACAAAAATATGACAAAAATAAATGTAGCAGGAAAAAAGACAAACAATACTCATTTAGTTCTTAATTGAAAATTTAGAATTTTGTTAAAATAACTAGAAAGTTTAATTTGTTTTTTTTTTTTTAAATTTACATGATTGTAATTTAATATTTGTGATAAATCTATTAATTTTAAAAATTTGTGAATAATGAGTGTAGATATAATATATAGACAAATAATAATAAAATTAATTTCTATTAAATTACAACCATAAAATTAAGTCAAAGTAAAAATAAAAATAAAAATAAAAATTTAATTTAATTTATATACATAAAAATTATTATAGTGTATAAAATATCTTAAAAGGTTTTCAAAAGTTCGACGGTCAAGGTCCCCTTTCGCTACGATGATACCACAAGTAACTTCAAAATATTTTGTTAATTGTTTTTAAATTTAATAATTTAATAATTTATATTGTATTTGTTTCGTATTAAATATAAAAATTATTATATTATATTTCATGTTACATGTTAAATAAAAAAATTACATATTTCAATTTTTATTAAATTTATATATAACTTTTTATTAAAATTTTAAATTTTATACTTTTTATATTTCTTTCATCTCATTCTCTCAAAATTTTTTTTTACATTTTGTTTCTTGTGCACATCTTTAGTTGCTATGGATAATTTTATCCAATTTTTTCCTTTCTTAAGAGGAAGCAAGTGAAAAAAAAAATAGAATTAAAGATATCTAATTTTTGTATAAAACACTTTAAATTGCAGTTTTTGTTAAGCACTAAGAATTTGAATACTAATACAATTATATTAAGTACTAGTTTAGTATTATTGTTATGATTAAAAAAGTTTGGATTGAAAAATGCATGTTTAAGAGTGCAATAAGAAAATTGTTGTTAAAATTTTTTTAGATAATTAATATGACCATAAAAAAAGTGTTGTGAGTAACTCAAACGTTTAAAAAATTATACATAAAATAATAAAATATTAAAAATATGAAGTAATATAATGTTATAAGTAAATTTGATAATTTAAAATACGATATGATTATATAATAAATACGATACAAATAAAAGATATGAAAATAATAAAATTTAAAATTTTAACAATAATTATATATAGATTTAATAAAAAAAATATTTTATATTTTTATATCAATATAAATTATAATGCATAATTTTTTTATAAAATATAATATTAATATATAAATTTTAATATTTTATATAATATAAACACATAAATTATTAAGTTTAACTGGGAGTATGTTATCCCAACGAAGATAAAGAAAGCAGTGGATACTGTAGGGAGAAGCAACGGTAGGATCGTATCCTAAAAGTAAGTTGAGCAGCTGTAATTGGTTTAGCAAAATTATTATTATATATACCAATTTGTGTGCTAGCCACTTTTATTCATCTTTTTCTCTTAACCTGTGCTCTGATTGTGTTAAATCTGTTAGGCTAAAATAATAAAAAAAACTCTAAACTTTATTGTTTAAAATTTTATATATTTTTTATACATTAATAGTGAAAATTTTTAATTTTATAAATAAAATTAAAATATTATCACATGTCTTTTTTCTTTTATTTTTTGTACTATATCTTAAAAATGTGTTACTTTATTAATAGATATGATTATTTCTCATGAAATGAAGTGACATTCTGTGATATACTGACATATATAATAGTTAAACACTTCAAATTACATAAACCCTAATAATAATATCAAATGCATATCAAATCTTATCGATGAAGTAAGACAATTATAGCGTTGAATCAGGGTTACATTGATGCAATATTAATTCCAATCTAAATAATCTAATAGACAAAAGAGTCCGCAATTTTTGACTTTTCTAGAGCTTAGCTTAGCTTGATTGCACTATTTTATATTTTGTTTTCTTTCTTTTATTTTTTATTGAATAGTGTATAATTTTGTTTTCATATTATGAGTTGTCAAAATTGCAATTTTTTTTTTAAATATAAATTCATTGATTTAAAGAAGTGACAAACACTACATCAGAAATAATGTTAGGGCATTCATTAATCCATTGGAACTCCGCTAGTGGTGATGTAATTGCATACTTTGCAAGTCTGTGTGTGGCCCAATTTGCCTTCCTTTTTGTATGAAGAGCTGAAAAGTGACTAAAGTTTAGCCTCAATGTCTTAGCATCTTATTATCAGTTCACCGATCATCAACATGTTCTCCTCCTCAGACTTTAGCTGGTTCCTTACTTAAAGTGTATCCCTTTCCACTATAACCAATTGTAATCCCAATTGTTTGGAAAATTCAATATTGTATTCAGGGCTATTGCTCTGTAACAACTGGATCACAAAAATGCTTTACTCTATTCGAGCATGCCCTTAACACCTTGCTCATTCCATCTTTAACAACAACCCCTATCCCATACACACCGGCATCCACACCTTGAGTGCACCGTCAAAGTTTGCCTTAGCATAGCCATTTTATCGGGCTTTCAATTAATTCTGCCACTAAACTGTAGTTTGCAGCCCTTGTACTACCCCCATATGGTTTTGCCTTTGTACCAGGTTTTATCCATGCATTGTTCCAAGTTCTAATTGAGTTTCCATTTCTTACTTTCTATTGTAGTCCCATCTCTAATACCTTCTTCGTTGCCCACATATTACGCCATGTAAGAGAAAGGTTTATGCCCAAATCAGCCTCCATGGAGTTGGATCTTGGGAAATACTTCGCCTTGAGTACTTTGTGAACCAATGACCCTGGCCTTTTTAATACTCTCTAGCCTTGTTTTCCAACAACGCCACATTAAACTTTGATGCATCCCGAAAGCCCATTCTTCCCATAGCTTTGCTTTGACACAACTTCTCCCATTTAAGCCAATGAATCTCTCTGTCGTTTGACTTTGATCTCCACTAAAACTTGCTGATAATGCTATTAATTTCATCACATAACCCTTTCAGTAAGAGGAAGCAACTCATGGCATATGTCAGTACTGCTTGGAGAATTGCTTTTATGTATACTTCTTTCCTGACTTTCGATAGCGTTCTTCCACTCCAACTTTGTGTTTAGTTGATTTGCTATTTCTCTTAATGCTCTTTTCTTTCCTTTACCACCATAGTAGGAACACCTAAATACTTCTCAAGATTAGCAGTCACTTAGAATCACAAAGATATGTTTCACCCCTTCCATGCAATTTACTGATGTGTTTTGTTGAAGAATAAGTAGGACTTATCGTAATTTATTTGTTGCCCCAAACTTTTTTCATATCTCTGTAACACGTACCTCGTACTCATTGTTGTGACAGTTTTGGAACCGTTAGACAAATTTTAAAATTAAGAAAAATGAAAGAGCTACCATCAATTTTTTTTATTAGGTGTGATTAACCACCTAAAAAATTTATCATTTTAATAAAATAATAAAATGAGTTTAAAGTTTATCAAAAAGACGATTTTGATATACGAAAATAAGATTGGATTCAAGAGTCGATTATGCGTGGAGAAGGATTAGCACTCTCATAGTGCCTATGAAAATTGGTACCTATTAATTATGCCTTATCTTTGGGATTGGATAAAATGGTTTCAATTTAAAAATTTAATAATAATTTCTTTCATTTTTGTTTGAAAAAAAAGAAAATTAATGTTACCAATTCTTTATTTAGGAATATTGTAAAAAATCTTTAAGTTAAAGAATTACCTTCAAATCCTCCCATATCTAGGCATAATTTAAAGATAGTTCTTTTTGCCTAAGATTTATTATAGCAATCCTTGAAAATGAAAATAATACTTTTTGTAGAAGATAATTATTGGTGACTTTCCAACATCTAGGCAAAGTACAGAGAATTATTTCCTTCTGAATATTATTTTTATCTTATTTTATAATTCTACATTTTTAAACTAATTTTTTTAAAAATATTTTTATGTGAAAAAAACTAATGATGGTATAATTAGCTAGCCAACAATAATTAAAGGTGTAGACATATGAAACGAGTACAAACAATAATGAATGTATGCATGTATGCTAATGGATGTTATGCATGATGATGAAATACAATTTTGAAATCGGATTCCTAAATATAATGAGACCACTCAAGCTCTTTAGCCTTTAGGCAGAGTTTGAGTGTGACTATTTATATTTAAGATCTCATTTTTTTTTTAATTTAATCTTATTATTATTTCCTAAATGCCTTATCTTCTAGGTGGCATTTGGGGATAAATTACTTTACGTGAAAATTTCACACATATTCTTAGAATATTGGTATAGTTTTAGGTATGGATTTAGGTTGAGGCTTTAAGGTTTGTATGATTTTCGGATGACAATTTGGGGTTGCGAGTTGACCTTAGGGTTTTAGTTAAATTTAGGATATTGGTGGATTTTAGGATTTAGGGTCTCATTTTTAAGGTTGCAAAGTTTAGTTTTTAGGTTTTCAGGATTTAGAGTTTAGAGTTTTGAAGGTTTATAGTTTATAATACTTAGGGTTTTGAAGGTTTAGGTTTTATAGTATTTAAGGTTTTGAGGGTTTTAGGGTTTTAAATTTTAGAGTTTTAAAATTTTGGAGTGTCAAAATTTTAGGGTTTTGAGGTTTTAAGATTTTAAGGTTTTTAGGTTTTAGGGCTTTGAAGTTTTAGAGATTTTAAGGTATTACGTTTTTAGGGTTTTGGATTTTAGGATTTTAGGATTTTGAGTTTTAAGGGTTTTGGGTTTTTAGGTTTTTAGATTTTAAGATTTCGAGTTTTTAGGGTTTTAGGATTTCAAAATTTTAAGGTTTATGGTTTCGATTTTAGAGCTTCTCAATTTCAAAATTTTTGAGAGTTTGGATTTTAAGGTTTAGAAATTTTGGGGTTTCAAAATTTGGATTTTTAAGGTTTTAGATTTTTTAAAAAATATAAACATCTCAAAAAATCCATAATATTTCAACAGACTTTCGGAATAAACTCACTTTTTATGATTTTTGAAAATTAGTAAAAAAAATTTTTATATGTTTTTTTTTCATAAAAATTTATTATTATTATTATTATTATTATTATTATTATTATTATTATTCATTACTTATTTGTTTTTATTCTTATTATTTAATAATTCTCCAATATTTAGGTAAAATTATTTATTATTATTAAAAAAATGATTTTATCCCTCCATCATCTAAGCAGGAAAAAAACTCTTTTTTATTATTCTATTTTCGTTATTACTTTTATTATTTATTTTCACCATCTTTATTTTTTAAAAAAAGTGAAAGAAAATTTACTATTATCTTTATTTTTGTTTTAATTTATTATTTATTATTATTTTTAACTTTTCATTTTTTCATTATTCTTATTTTTGAGAATATTTTAGAGGATGGCAACACAACCTTTGCCTAAATTTATCTTCTATGATTTATTTAAAAAATAGTAATAATAATAATAATAGTTAATCTAAAACTTTTATTTTTTAAAGCAAATTTATTTTATTTTATTTCTTTATAAAAAATTCACACACAAAAAATATAAAATATAGTATACAAAATAAAAAATGAAATAATAGAAATATATAAAAAAAATGAGCAAAAAAATGTGAAAAAACTAAAAAGATCAAAAGAAATACCAAAAATGCTTCTTGGTTAAAGCAATCAGCAATCCAGTGATTAGTTTAGCACTCTCTAGCAAGTTTGGAATGGTTCAATCGGTTTTTGGCAGTCCAATGTGGTTTGTGGTGGTTTAGATCGGTTAGAGTCGGTTTGACTCAAAGAGGAAGGATCAGTAGGTCGATTGTGTGGATCTCGAGTCGGGTTAACCTGTGGACCTATAACCTTTAAAACAACATCATTGAGATTTTTGGCTTTTTTTAAAGCACTATAAATATACATATATATATTTTTCAATTCATTTTACACCATTTCAAAAAAAAAAATTTCTTTTCTAAAAAACCCGAGGCTATCCAAATTCTGGCCACCACTGTCTTGTTGTCATTAGTGTTGCCATTGATCAGTGGTCTTTCGGCTTTTGAAAAAAGCCCATATACTTTTTTTTCCCTTCTTCATAAATCCAACATCAGTTTTCTACAAATCAACTCCCAAATCCCTAGATCTACATTTGAAACTTGAGGCTTTAAATAGCCAAAAATTAAAATCCCGTTGTTCGATCCCTTTAATCTTTTTATATGTTGTTCATCCCTCATCCACCTTCATTTTCACTATCCCTAATCATCCAAAAGAAGTTGTTATCGTTGGTCAAACTCTGGTATCATCGATTGTACCTAACTATTGTACCAATGCTTTCACATTGCCACTAATAGTGGTGCCTTTTTCTTTCCCTTTTTTTCGTGTTTTATTTTAGGACAAACAAATCTAACCTTCATTTTTTTGCTAGGTTGTGCTTGGTATTGGGATTCTCACCGGATCAGTGAGGACTGTAGTTTTTTTTTGTTTGAACCTTAGGTCTTTTTTGGGTGGTGGAATCTAGGGTGGTAGTGGGATTTGGCTTCTATCACTGGTGTAAGGGCGCACAAAGGTAAGTCAGGGTGTTGGTGTGGGTGTACACAATGACTGGGTGAAGGTAGGTTGACTAGGGTTAAAGTTGGGATTTTTTTTGTTGGGCCTGTAGGGCTAGGGTACTGTAATGGGTGTGGGGACTGTGATGGTGCCTGGAAGTAAGATAGGTGTGGTGCTGGTATGAAGACTGAATGGTGCTTAAAATTGGCTATTTGAGTTGTTGTCATTAGTGGTATTGGGGGTTGGGTGTTGGGTGTGTGCTTGAGTGCTTGGCATTAGTGGTGTTGGGGTATGAGGTTGGTTCTGGCATGTGCGGTGGGGTGGTGGTGGTTGAAAGTGTAAAAGTTTAGGGCTTGGGTAGTGTCTATGTACAAGGTTGAATGAAAAATGGTCAAAAGAAAAGAAAAACGGGTGTTCATTATGGTTGTTGTGAAAGTCATCTTTTCTCTTTAAAAAAAATAGAGGTTTGGGGTCTTTTTTGTTAAGACCTGAGTGTCCACAGAGGTATATAGGAATTAAATCCCTCTGGGACTGTGGCCAGTTGTAGCAATAGGATTACAACATTTTACGGTGGTGTAGCCAGCTACAATTAGGGTTGAGTGCCTTTTTCCTAGTTCAGGTTGAAAGTGAATAAGGGTAAAATATAAAGGGAAACACAGAGGATAGCTGGAGAGAGAATTTAGTAGTGCTGATTTTGAAGTATTAGGAAAGTGATGAAAATCAGACGAAATTAGGTAGAAGGTGAATTTGGGCAAAATAAAAGGAGAAAAAAAAGAAAGCTGAAAAAGCCAAATTCTATATATATGTATATATATTATGGTATTTGATTAATTGATTTTTGTTGTTTTTAATTAATTATGATAATCAGACTAATCATAAAAATAAATAATTTGGGATCCACAATCAAATATCAAAATTTGGGCTTTTTGGCCTTTAAGCCCTAATGACTTGAATCGGGTTTTGGGCCTTCAAATTGGGCTCTCCAATATGAATTCAATATTGACTCGATAATTGAATTGGACCTAAGCTCACACAAAAATATTCCCAAATTGGCTAACCCAAATCAAAATCTGAATAGGTCAAATCAAATTAAACATAAAAGTCTAATAAATTCGAATTGACTCAGACAAAATTAGATATCTACAGCTATCATTTTTTATATATTACTAAAAATCAGAAATAGAGCAAAAACATAGATAATAATTTTGTGCAAAGTTAACAATTTAGGCTTTTTTCAAAATTTTTTCTTGTTTTTTTTTTAAAAAATGATGTTAGAGATTATATGAATTGAATGTAGGTTGAAAAATAGAATGAACATGATTGGACCATGAGTCAGAAAATAAAGATGATATGGACTAAGTTCCAAGTCAAAAAATGAAAATAACTTAAATTGAACCCCAAGTCAAAGAATATAGATGATAGAATTGGGCCGTAAGTCAAAAAAATGAAAATGATCAGGATTAAGTCACAAGTCAAGAAATAAAAATAACTGAGATTAAACTGCAAGTTGAAGAATAAAAATGACTAGGACTGAACTACAAGTCAAAGAAAAAAATGAAGATATTGAACCGCAAGTCGAAGAATAAAAATGACTGACACTGAGTCACCAGTTAAAGAATAAAAATGACCAAAATTGAGTCGCATGTCGTGAAATGAAAATGATCGAGAATGAACTACAAGTCAAGAATAAAAATGATCGGGATTGAGTCACAAGTCAAAGAATAAAAATGACTGAAACTGAGCCATAAGTCGAGAAATACATATGACTAAGACTAAACTGCAAGTCGAAGAATAAAAATGATCAAGATTGAGCTACAAGTTAAAAAAAAAAAGATGATTGGGACTGAGCCACAAGTTGTGAAATGAAAATGATCAGGATTGAGTCACAAGTTATAAAATAAAAATAACCAAGATTGAACCACAAGTAAAAGAATAAAAATAATCAGGACTGAGTTGTAAGTCAAAAAGTGATTCGAGTGCTCCATAAATCGATAGTCAAGGTTTTGAAAATCGTGCTAGGGGTAACTTTTCATCTTTAGGGCCAATTCTCTTAATCAAACCATCATCCTTATTTTGAAAAGAAACATATCTTAATTCCTCTTGACGTCTCATAAAAAGACCATTAATACAACTTATCATAAAAGTGTATGCAATGTATACGATGATTGTGATCAATTAGAAAGATGAAGATGCAATTAATAATTTATATCATGTGTTTTTATTTATATTGATTCGATTTTTAGGATTTGTTTGGTTCTTTCAAACTTTAGAACCTGCTTCTAATATTCTAGTCCTTCTGAATTTTTTGCTTTTCATCCATTTGTTTCTCTTTCCTTTTATTTTAGGATCTCAGACTTTTAATGAACCCATTTGACACTTGTTTGGCCTGAAGCCTCTTCTGAGTCCTTTATTTATCTTTTTTTCTTTTTTTTTATTTTTTATGATCAATCAATTTTTTAAAATTTTTTAATGTTTTTTGCCCCTGTATTGTTATTTTTCGTCATCTTTACACCCTCATATTCGAGTGACACATTAGTCTATTATGAAAATTGTCAATCATTATCTTAATTTCAAATGACAAATGCAATAATTCTATATTTAAGGTTTAATATGAGATTTAATTAACAATGGGGTATTCGTTTTGGTTCAGAAAAAGAAAGATGAGCTTTTCAAAACACAAAGTACAAGTAATTAAAAACATATTGAAAATCAAATATCAGTTCTTTAAATAATGAACATTTGAATGACTCTGACCTACTTGGACTAGATCTTTTCACAAAAACTTGTTACATTTGCATTTTTGCTATGTTTGATCTCATATAACTAATCCTTGCTCTACATTTGCAACCAATGAAAACTTGCACCAAAAGTAATTTCCTTTAATTCTAACGTAGATTTGTCTAGCTGTGTACCATCCTTTCATTTTTTGAAGCTTCTATTTCCACATTCATTTAAGTCACATTTTCAAGTTTTCAACTTAAACAATCCCATTTTTTATTCAGATTGCCCTTTCTGAGTTTTTAGTTTGAATCATCTTTTTTTTTTTCTTTTGTTTTGTTTCTTTTTCTTTTTCTTTCATTTTTTTTTTTTGCTTTCTTTTTTTTTAAGCAAAATATTTCTTAATAGTGTCAAAATTCACAAAATTTGGCAATTCATCACCATCCATTTTTGTAAGGATTAGAGTTCCGTTAGAGAATGTCTTTTTTACCATGTGTGAACCTTTCTAATTAGGTGTCCATTTTCTTTCTTTATCATGTTGATTTGACAAGATCTTTTCCAAAACTAATTCACATTCACGAAAGCACCAAGGTTGTATCTTATTGTCATGTGCTTACATGATCATTCTTTGGTAAATTTACCCGTGGCTTAGTATTGATAGCCTTTTTTCTTTAATGAGATTTAGTTGTTTGAAATATTCTCGAACCTAGTTTTTCTCATCTAATTTTACCTTCATCAAAACTCTTTAGGATAGAATTTTCACTTTAATCGATACTATAGCCTCTATCCTATACACTAATGAAAATGGGGTGGCCTCTATGGAAGTTCGAATTGATGTTCTATAAGCAAGTAGGGCAAAGGGTAACTTTTTGTGCCAGTTTTTATATATATTGATTATCTTCCCCAATATTCTTTTGATATTCTTGTTCACAGCTTTTACTGCTCAATTTATTTTTGAACGATAAAGTGCTAAATGATGATGCTTTATCTTGAACTATGTATATACCTCTTTCATCATTTTATTATTCAAGTTGCTAGCATTATCAGAGATGATCCTTTTTGAGAGCCTATATTGATATATTATCTCTCTTTTTATGAATCTACACACTATTGATTGTGTAATACTAGTATACGAAGCTACTTCCATCCATTTAGTGAAGTAATCAATTATTACAAAGATAAAATGATTCCCATTCGATGTTTTTAGGGTTATTGGTCTAATCACATCTATCTTTCACATAGAGAAAAGCCATGGTGGTGCCAAAACATGTAGTGGGATTAGAGGGGAATGAATCTTATTTACGTAAATTTGGCACTTATGGCACTTTTTGACGTAACTGATGTAATCATTTTCTAATATAGACTAATAGTAACTTGCTCTCATAATCCATCAGGCCATCATATGTCTATTGGCATGTGTTTCATAAATTTTCTTGTGCACATCTTCAAGTATCTTTTTTGCTTCAACAGCGTCTATACACCTTAGCAATATTTGGTCTCGACTATTCTTATACAAGATTTCTCCATCAAGCATAAACCTTATTGCTAATATTTGAATAAACCTTTTATTATTCTTTAAGGCCTGCTCAGGGTAGTTTTGGCACTTGATATACTATACAATGTCATAATATCATAGTCGCTGATCTATCTCTTTTTTCACATTCAAATAGTGGATTGGTGAATCTTTTATTTGTACTCTGATGGGTTGGATTCTCGTATTGTCATTTAACTTGAACATTGTTGCCAAAGTAGCCAAAATATCAACAATTTGATTTTTTTTCAAAGAACATGCTAAAATTGAAACTCTTTGAACTATTTTATCAAGTTAGTTTTGTGCCTTTGACATAACACCAATTTTGGATCCCTATTCTCTTATTCACCTTTCAATTGATAAATTACTAAGGTTGAATCCCTATATACTTTTAACACATCAATCCTTTTTTCAATAACCATCTACAAACCCATGACACATGCTTTATATTCAGTTACTTTATTTATGCAATTGAATCCAACCTTGCGATGTAGGGGCAATAATTTCCTTCTAGGGATATTAACACTGCTCCAATGCCATTCCCCATTATATTGGATACCTTGTTGAAAAACATTTTTCACTATTTTCTTATAGGCTTTTTGTTTTCATTCTGCAAGATTACCATGAAGTCTTTATATCAGAATTCAAACTTCATAGGTTCATAATCTTTTGTAGTTCTATCAATAAGAAAATCAACTATCGCACTTTATTTTATGGATTTTTATGCTACATACACAATATCATATTCCAAAAGCATGGCTTGCCATCTCACTATTTGCCTAACAAAGATGGTTTTTAAAAAATGTACTTGAAAGTATTCAATTTTGATATTAGTCAAGTTGTATGATAAAGTATGTCCTATTTATGCCTATGGGTAGTCCATGCCAAGGCATAACATATTTTTTCTATTTGGGAGTACTTAGCCTTATACTCTGTAAACTTTTTACTTAAATAGTAAATAGCATGTTTTTTCTTACTAGTTTCATCCTTTTGCCTACTACACATTCAATCGATTTCCCCTGCACTGTTAGACACAAAATCAATGGCCTTCCCACAATTGGTGGCACCAATACTGGTGCGCATGTCAAATATTCTTTAATTTTTTTAAGGCATTTGGCATCTTTCGTCTTATTTACTTAGATTATTTTTATGAAGCAACCTAAAGATTGGATCACATTTAGAGGTGAGTTGAGATATGAAGTGAAAAATGTAATTTAATCGTCCCAAAAAGCCTTTTACTTTCTTTTGTGGGTGTAACATTGATAACTCTTTAATGGCTCAAATCTTATCAGGGTTAACTTCTATACCACTTTCACTAGCTATAAACCTTAGCAATTTTTCAGATTTGACATCGAATGTTGTATTTAGCTGGATTCAACTTGAGCTAGTATCTTTGTAACATTTCAAAGAGCTTTATGGGATTACCAACATGATCTTCACCTTCCTAAGACTTAGCTATCATGTCATCAACTTACACCTTTATCTCTTTGTCCATTATATCATGAAAAAAAAGTAACCATCGCTATTTGATATGAGGCACTAACATTTTTTAGCCCATAAGGTATGACTTTATAGCAAAATATATCCCATGTTATCATGAATGTAGTTTTCTTTATATCTTCTCGAGTTATTTTGATCTAGTTATAGCCGAAAAACCCATCCATTAACGAAAATGTAGAGTACCTAATAGTTTTATTGACAAGGGTATCGAAATGAGGCAACGAAAAATTATTTTTTTGGTTAGCCCTATTTAAGTCTTTATAATCTACACACATCCTAACCTTTCCATCTTTTCTAAAAACTAAGAATATATTGGCTACCTATTTAGGATACTTAGCTACTTCTAAAAAATTTACATCAAACTACTTTTTCACTTTCTCCTTTATCTTTAGCAACATTTCTAGTTTAATGTGTCTAAATTTTTGTTATATTGGTCGGTACTTTGGTTTTAAAGGTAATTCATGTTCAACAATATCTATACGAAGCCCAGGCATATTCTAAGAAGACCATACAAATACATTCACATATTCTTGTAACAAATCCATCAATTTTTGTTTCTCAATCGGCAATAGTGAAGTATCAATCCTAACTTCTTTCTTATCCTCACCCTCTCCCAAATTCAACAAATCGACAAATTTTTGATGGGGTTTTAGAATTTTCTTCTCTTGTCCCATTCATTTTAACAAATCATTAAGCAAATAATAGTCTTTTGAATCAAAATCATTATTTAGCTCTCTAATGTGAATTGAATTTTTGAAATCAAATCCGGCGTTATGTCTTAGTCATTCATAATGTTCATTATTAAAAAACCTAAAAATGGGTACAATCACAAGGAAATATAGACTGATTTTGACAAAGGCAAAAAAAATATAAGTAACAATGAAAAGGAAAAAATAGAGAATATAGTATATGTGAAATGCATCGCATTCATCATTTTATTAGAATAATGAGAGTAAGCCCATACATTTAACCTCCATATGTTCTTAGGCAAAAACAATTGAAAATTTCAAGTTTGAATAGTTCAAGGATAACAAAAATAGTACATCATTCTTGGATCTCCTAACCTAGAAAAAGAAAAGAGAAAATCTTTTCATTTTGCATAACTTTCTCATATGCATTGATATGAACTTTAGAGAAGGCTGGTTCACCCCTTTTAACCTCTAACGATCTAAGGTGGACATATTCACCAAAGCAAAATGTTTCATACAAATAAGGGAACACTATTTTTCCATCAACTGACTCATGCCCTTTGAGGCATACCAATTTTCCTTCTATCAATGGCAGTATGCTTGTAGCCTAAGCCCAATCTCTATTTATGCTTAGTCATGCTTGACACCTTTTTGATTTCTTGTAAAGCTTTTTTCAAGGAATTTTCGTAAGTGATTGTGTGTCTCATACTCATTCTTTTTTGGATTTGCCATCTTTTTTTTAAGCTCTTCAATTTTGCCACTATTGATGACATTCTCTATCAGTTCTTCGAATCACAATGCTAGAGAAATTCTTTGTTGCATTTTCAACCAACTTGTCATAGTATAGGGCTTTTAGTGTGTTGACAAATAACAAAGTAATCTCTTTTTTAGTTAGCGATGGTTGGACCAAAGCCACTGTATTTCTCCACTGATACACCTATTTCTTAAAATTTTTTGTTACTTTTTCTTCATATTTTATAATGACAACCTATCAAAGGTCGTATTAAAGGCATGTTTATAATGGGCGATAAAGGTTGTGGCCAAATCCTTTCATGAATGGATTCAACTTCGATCTAGCTATACGTACCATTTTACCATTGATCTAGTTAAACTATTTTGGAAATAATGTATCAGAAGCTTGTCTTTAGGTATGACTTATCATTTTTTGACAAAACATGGTGATGTGAGCAAATGGACATTTTTCAAAATTTAAGGTTTTAAATTTTGTTGGGATAACTAAGTCAGGCACCAAACTAAGCTCATTAGTATCAATAATCCCATAGATATCGCTAGCTTTTATTGCTCTGAGCCTTACTTCAAGTTGGTCATACTTGTTTCATATTTTTGAGTTCACAACTAGCTCCGAAATGTTACATGACTTCTTTTATTTGATAGGGTCATCAGGATTAGGTACCAAGATAGGGTCAATAAAGATAGATTCTGGGTTAGCATTTAAGTGAATCTATGGTTGATTAGTAAAAGAACTAATATAAGGATAAGGTTATACATTTGATAGTTGCACATATATGCCATGAGGAGCCTGAGCTTGATGTGAAGTGAACACTGAAGAGTATAATGGTTTTTTCGTATTAATCTTTTCCTCTACTCTTGATGTACTAGCAACTCTTTGACCCTTTAATGAATTGTATAACAACTGCCTTAGTTCAGCCATTTATGTTTTAATACTTTGTTGAATTTTCATTACTCTTTCCCTTATTTCTTTTTATGCCCTTTTGACCTTCTAAAACCTAGCTATGTTTTCTTTTTTCATGACTCGAGCTAGAGAATGAGTGTTATATTTATGCAGGATTGATTGACTTGGGTTTTTTCGCTTCGTTATCCTTAAACCTAAGTTTATTAACTATGAATTAGAATACATGATACTATATTATTCTTATTATTATTAATCTTTGCTTTTATTAAATTGCATGCATGGAATGAATGTAATGCAAATTGGAACATTGTTTTGGATCAATTTGATCAAAAGAAACTTTCATTAACCTTAGGAATTCTTGTACATCATCTAATCATTCTTGCATTAAAACCATAAAAACATTTAACCTGAGTATATTACTCTCTAGCTTCACATAGAAACTTTAACAACTATTGACTGTAGTCTTAAATAGGTATAATCTCCTATTCAAATGCTTCCACTTTTTTAACCATTTCACCAGCCTTTTGAATAGCTTTGTAATTTGAGAAGCCAATGTTCTATGTATTGTTACCTCCCTAAGCTTTTCGCTCTCCACATCTCTTTAGCTTTTACTTTTATGTTGCAAATAGGGCCTATTCATCATTCCTTTGTTGCCACTTCATTAAAATCTTATCCTTATGATTTTGGTTCTAGACCAATTGGTGTTCTAGCCTTATCAACTTTTATTCCAATATTTTTTGCATGGTGGAATTCTTGCTTTTTACTTCTCTTAATCTAACCTTTAATTGCTTATTTTCTTTGGTAACTCTGAAAAACTTGTCCTTTCATGTTTTTTGGTCTTGAATGAAAGCGACAATAGCTTTCTTGTTCTTTTTGGCTTTACCTTTTCAGTACTCTATCATTTTTCTTAAATCTTTGATTTCCTTATTAGATCTTCTTGAAAGTCCAACATCCATTCTTAATTTTTTATTTTCTTGATGAAGATATTTCACATCTCCTTTCAACACTTTTTATTTTTTGGTTAGCTTTTGTAATGCATCATCTTTTATCATCAAATCATATCTCAATTGATTAACTTGTTCTAATATTGCCATCTTTTCTTTCTTTATTTCATCATTTCTACCTCAAACTCTTGTTGGGTAATCTCGAGGGCTATTAACACTGGCTTTGATGTGAGGATTGGTAGTTATTCTGAAACATCTTTCAATAATTGCCTAATTTCATTGATTTTTTTCGCTCTCTATAAAAGATATCCTTTCGTCACATTGTCCACATACCTAGTTAGATTCATTTGATTGATATATTTTTAAGCTTTGATGACTTTCTTAACTTCTTTCATGTAATTAGGTGCACTATACTCGAATTTGAGTAGATTAAGTCCATGAGTCATAGGAATAAATTATCAGGAATCATATTGTCTTTGGACTATAAGAGGTGTATAGCTAACTGCCCCCTATACCCCTAGCAATAGGACCTATAGTTTGTTTCCACAACTATTTAATATGGCTGAAAAAAGCATCCATGGTGTTTTCATGTTATGACTTCATTCATGAGAGTCAGAAAAAATGAAATCTAATGTTTTTTTTGTCTAATAACTCTACCATTTTTTGTAACAAACTCTTTGATTGGGACAGACTGAGTAAAGAAAGGTTGAAATAACATTTTTTTTCCCAAAAATGATTATAAGTTCAAATGTAGAGTAGTTAAACACATCTTATGAATTAGCTTTCACCTTTCTTTCAACAGTAATTTAATAATCTAATGGTTTTAGCTAGGATGTTTGGAAATGGATTTATGCCCTTACTCAATTGCTTGAAAAAATCAACCACCGACACTTCTACATGCCCTAGTACCTTAGGAAACATTACCAACTCAAAAACCACCTAAGCAAAATGTCTTGCCTGCAATCATCATTCAATATTTCTTTATGTGCTCTAATAGAAATGTTGAAGGAATCGACTCGATTCCATTCTTTTCTTTCTTATGTTTGTTTCTCGATCCCAACTTTCATGATCTTAGCCAATTTTTTCCTAAACTCGATTGTTTTATGTTCTTTCTAGTAGATTATATCCTGATTGACAGATTTTTTTCGAAGATGGATGAGTACTCCTAAATCATAGTCATTTTAGTTAAACATAAAACATCGATAGAATGAAACTCAAAACTGCACTATGACTCTAATAAACTGTTCATCAATTTTTAATTTCATAAGTAGTGACACATTTTCACATTTCTTAGAAAATAATTCTTTTTTCTCTATTTCTCAATGTTTTCAGATAGCTTCTAATTTTGATATGTCACTCTGACTTAGATCTACATACACTTACTATAGAAGAGTCGAGATATGACCATCTCTTAAACAATCTTCTTTTTTTTTTTAGCACTTTCTAACTGGCTCTTAACCTCTAAATAACTCTTACACATGAATGATAACGTTGTAGGCTTTATAAGAGTTTCTTTTATTGTTAATTGACCTAAAATAATATCTTCATAAGAAATATGATGCCTATATAATGCATACAGTAAAATTAAGGGCAACAAAAGAATTAAATAAACAATAATATTAATAAAATAAATACATAAATAAATAAATAATCAAGCATAGCATATAACATAATAGAATATATATAGTGTCTTAGCTTTAGGTAATTTTCTTAAGAATGATGGCAGGGCTCTATCCTAGGCTAGCTTTTTATGGCTTGCAACATGTTGGGTTAGGATTTATACGTCTAAAGGTTCCTAGATTATTCCCCACATCAATGTTAATTATAGACTAGTAAGGCTCCCCAATTCTCATATATTACAGGCTACTAACGAAAAGGGTTTAATTTAAGTGAAAGTATTTTGCTAGCAAATGTGGAGGTTATTATCTCATGAGAGCGTAACTATTTTACTTCCTCTTAAAAGGAATAGAACCCGAGTATAGAGCTCATGCATGCGAGTGAATAAGCAGAGTGTGTGTAAAAAGATATATCAATCAAATAACATAAGAGAAAAACGAATGACAAAACCAAGGTAGAAGCTAGCATGAAATATTTTTTGAAAAAAAAATTACAATGGAGGGAATTAAAATTAAATATCAACAAAAATCGTAAAATCCAACAATTCAAATAACGAATAATTAATTTTTAGCTTGACTCTAAAAAATGTTTCTGGTAGAGTTGCCAAGCTATTATAATAGTTTTGGGATTGTTACACGTAAAATTTTAAATTAAGAAAAACAGCAGAACCGCCACCAATCTTTTTTGTTAGGTGTGATTGACCACCTAAAAAGTTTATCTTTCTAATAAAATAATAAAATCGGGTTTTATAGTTTATTAAACAAATAATTTTGGTTTATGAAAATAGGATTAGGTTCAAGAGTCGGTTATGCGTGAAGAAGGATTAAAACCCCTACAATGCCCATGAAAATTGGTACCTATTAATCATGTCTTATCTTCGGGGTTGGATAAAATGGTTTTGATTTGAAATTTAATAATAATTCCCTTATTTTTTTTTAAAAAAAAATTAATGTTACTAGTATTTTATTTAGGAATATTACGAAAAATCTTTAAGTTAAAGAATTACCTTCAAATCCTTCAACATCTAGGCAAAATTTTAAACATATTTCTTTTCGTCTAAGATTTATTATAACATTTCTTGAAAATAAAAATAACATTCTTTGTAAAAGATAATTGTCGGTGACACTTCAACATCTAAACATAGTATTGAAAATTAGTTGCTTCAAAATGTTATTTTTGTCTTAATTTATAATTTCACATTTTTAGACTACATTTAAAAAAAAGAAAAAATATTTTTATGCAAAAAAAAAAAAAAAAACTAATGATGATACAATTAGGTAGCAAATAATAATTAATGGTGTAAACATGCGAAACAAGTGCAAATAATAATGATTAAATGCATGTATGCCAATGGATGTTATGCAAGAAGATGAAATGCAATTTTGAAATCGGATTCTTAAATATAATGAAACCACTCAGGCTCTCCAGCCTTTAGGTTGAGTTTGGGTGAGACTATTTATATTTAAGATCCCATTTTATTTTTTCTTTTATTTAATTTCATTATTATTGCAGGTTAAAGACTCGTATGAAAAACTTAATAAAATAAAAATTTTTAAATATCATATTTTTAGGGTGCATTTAGGAATAAATTACTCCACGTGAGATTTTCATACATATCCTTAGAATATTAAGATAGTTTTGGGTATTGGTTTAGGTCGAGGCTTTAAGATTTGAATGATTTTCGGGTGACGATTTGGGGTTGCAAGTCAAATTTAGGGTTTGGGTATTTAAAGTCTTGATGGATTTTAGGATTTAGGGTCTCATTTTTAAGGTTTCAAGGTTTTAGGATTTTGAGTTTTAAGGTTTTGGTTTTTAGGATTTCAAGATTTAGGGTTTAGGGTTTTGAAGATTTAGGATTTATAGTATTTAAGGTTTCGAGGGTTTTAGGGTTTGAAATTTTAGGGTTTCAAAATTTTAAGGTTTTAAGGCTTTAAGGTTTTATGGTTTTAGGGATTTTAGGGTATTATGTTTTTAGAGTTCTAAATTTTATGGTTTAAGGTTTTGAGGGTTTTGGGTTTTGAGGTTTTAGGATTTTGAAATTTTAAGGTTTAAGGTTTCGAAGTTTTAGGGTTTTGATTTTAAAGTTTCAAAATTTTATGGTTCAAGTTTTAAGGTTTCAAAGGTTTAGAGTTTTGATTTTAGAGCTTCTCAATTTTGAGGTTTCAAAATTTTTGAGAGTTTGAATTTTAGGGTTATGAAATTTTTGGGTTACGAAATTTTGATTTTTAAGGTTTTGGATTTAAAAAAAATATGAACATCTTTAAAAATTTTCAAAATTTAGGTAGACTTTCGAAGCAAGCTTGTTTTTTATGATTACCAAAAATTAGATAAAATTTTTTTTTATTGTTTCTTTTTCATAAACATTTATTATTATTATTATTATTATTATTATTATTATTATTATTATTATTATTATTATTATTATTATTATTTTGTATTTGTTTTTATTCTTATTATTTAATAATTATTCCAGCATTTAGGCGAAATTACTTATTATTATCATTTTTAAAAATGATTTTTATTCCCTCTATCATCTAGGCTGGGAAAAAAATCTTTTTTATTATTCTATTTTCATTATCATTTTTATTATTTATTTATTTATTTATTTATTTTCACCATCCTTATTTTAAAAAAAAAAACGTGAAAGAAATTTTACTATTATCTTTAATTTCATTTTTATTTATTATCTATTATTATTTTTAGCTTTTCATTTTTTTTCATGATTCTTATTTTTAGGAATATTTTAGAGGATGGTGACACAACCTTTGTCTAAATTATCTTTTATGATTAATTTAAAAAATAGTAATAACAATAATAATTAATCTAAAACTTTTATTTTTCTTAAGCATTTTTAATTTATTTTATTTCTTTATAAAAAAAATCACACACAAAAATATATAAAATATAGTATAAAAAATCAGAAACAAAAATAATAGAAATATCTAAAAAATGAGCAAGACAATGCCGAAAAATAAAAAAATACAAAAAAAACTGAAAATGCCCATTGGTCAAAGTTGTCAGTGGACTAGTGACTAATTCAACACTCTCCAGTCAGTTTGGAGCAATTTTGTCGATTTTAAGTGGTCCAACGTGGTTTGCAGTGGATTAGACTGGTTAGAGCCGGTTCAAGCCAATTTAGCTTAAAAAAGAGGGATCAATGGGTTGATTAACCATATCTTGAGTTGACATGTAGATCTGCAACCCTTGAAATGATGTCGTTTTTATTTTTATCTTTTTTTTAAGCAATCTAAATATCAAGATTTTATTTTTCAATTCATTTTACACCATTTCAGAAAAAAAGTTTTTTCTTTTTTCTTTTAAAAACCCATATGCTATCTAGATTTTGGCCAAGGAAATCGTCGCCACCACATCATCGTCATCAATGCTATCGCTAGTTGGTGGTCTTTCGGCTTCCAAAAAAGGCCCACAAACTCTTTTTCTTCCTTTCTTCACAGATCCAACATCAGTTTTTCACAAATTAGCTCCCAATCCCCTAGATTTGCAATTGAAGCTTGAGACTTTAAATACCCAAAAATCAAAATCTCACTATCCAATCCCTTTGATCTTTTAATATGTTGTTCATCCCTCATTCACTTTCGCTTACACTATCCTTGATCTTCCAATAGAAGTCACCTCCGTTGTTTAGCCTTTGGTATCTCCAACCATACCTTACTGCTATGACGTCGCTCCCATACCGCCATGAACAATGGCACCTTTTTCTCTCCCTTTTTTTATGTTTTATTTCAAGATAAAAAAATTTAACCTTTTTTTTTTTTACTAGATTATGCTTGGCATTGGGTTACTCACCAGATCAGTGGGGACTATGGTTCTTTATTTTTTTTTGTTTGAAGCTTGGGTCTCTTTTGGGTGGTTAAGTTTAGGGTGGTAGTGGGATTTGACAATGGGAGGCTGGGGTGCTAGTGTGGGCGTATGCAAAGATTGGGTGAAGGTGGCTAGGCTAGGGTTAAAGTTAATATTTTTTTTATGAGGTTTGTAGGGCTAGGGTGCTGTGATGTGTGTAAGGACTGTGATGGTGCCTGGTAATAAGATGGGTATAGTGCTGGTATGAAGGCCGATGGTGCTTAAAGTTGGCTATTTGAGTTGTTGGCATTGGTGGTATTAGGGATTGGGTGCTGGATGCATGCCTGAGTGCTTGGCACTAGTGGTGTTGAGGTATGGTGGTTCTGGCATGCAAGGTGGGATGGGTAGTGGCTAAAAGTGCAAAGGTCTAAGGCTTAGGTAATGTCTATGTTCAGGGTTGAATGAAAAATGGTCAAAAGAAAAGACAATGGGTGGTCATTGTGGTTGTTATGAAAGCCATCTTTTCTCCTTAAAAAAAAAAAAAAAAGGTTTGGGGTTTTTTTTTTTTTAAGATCTAAGTGCTCATGGAGGCATAAAGGAATTAAATCCCTATGGGACTAATGCCAGTTGAAGCAATGGGATTACTACATTTTGGGATGGTGTAGCCTACTACAATTGGGAATAAATGCCTTTTCCCCAGTTCATGTTGAAAGTGAAAATAGGTCAAATATGGGGGGAAATATAAAGGATAACTGGAGAGAGAATTTAGCAATGTTGATTTTGGGATGTTGGGAAAATGGAGAAAATTGGACGAAATTGGATAAAAGGGGAATTAGGGCAAAATGAAAGGGGAAAAAAAAGAAAACTTGAAAAGTCAAATTATATATATATATTATGGTATTTGATTAATTGATTTTTGTTATTTTTAATTAATTAAAAAATCAAATTACTCATAAAAATAAATAATTTGGGATCCATAATCAAAGATCAAAATTTGGGCTTATGGGCCTTCAAACTCTAATGACTTTAGCAGGGCTTTAGACCTTCAAATTAGGCTCTCCAATCTGAATTCAACATTGACCTGATAACCGAATTAGACTTAAGCTCACACAAAAAAATTCTTAAATTGGCCAACCCGAATCAAAATTCGAATAGGTCAAATCAATTTAAATATAAAAATTGAACAAATTCGAATTGATTCGAACAAAATTAAGTATTCACACTCATGCATTTCATCAGACTTACTTTCATGAATAATGAACTATGATTTGTAAAAAGCATTTGAGTAATTTGGGGATCATTTAGGCTATGTAAAAAAGAAAAAATCAATGTGAATAAAAGATGAATGGACATAAAAATTTAAATTTTAATTCAATTGATTTATATAATTATTTTAAAAATTAATACCTAATAATTTTAAATTTTAAATTTTAAAATCTGCATTCTTTTTACTTTTAAATTATAACTTCTTATATTAAAAAAAAAAGACGGATATATACGTTCCCCATGATACTAACAGCCCACAAAAGCAAATCAGCTTTTTCTCCCTCCACTATGTATCTTTCCAATATAATTGCTTCAATTTCCACTTTTTAAAATCAAGATCTTGCTTTAAATTTAAAAAAAATTATCACATTAAAGCAAATAAATTATAAAATAGACATCTAAGTGCCCCCGCCCCCTTGGTTTCCATTATAAAATAATGTAAATCCTTGTCGGTCATCGGTATGATCATGATTGCTTAATACATCTAATTTATCATATAGCACTATTTAATTAATTACTAATATACTCAAAGGGTGCTCATCTTCAACAGAATATTTCAATTGTGCAATTTTGACTGAATGTGAGTGAGACAGACATTGTTTTTACTTAGGTCCAAAATCTATGTAAAAAAAAACAAAAATCATTGTTATTATTAGTTATGCTCTTTGTACTGTTTTAATGTTTTGTTTCCAAAACTCGTTCTAAATTCTACGCTGATAGATAATTTCTGTCTCATTTTATTAAAAAAATCTCGTCCCGTTCTTGAACATACTAAAATTGTCAATAGAAAGAGGTATGTTTTGACCAAATTAACCTAGGTTTAGGTTCAAAGGTATCAATAGCAAGTAGCAAGGCCTTTGCTCCCAAAGGAAATGGGAGTTCATGTTCAGCTCTCCACCAAAATGCCTACCATGCCAGGGCATTGGGTAGGGTAATGAAATGACTCTTTCACCATCATGATGTGAAATAGTTAGGCTGAAAACATGATATAGAAAACTCAGCAGCCTGAGCACCAAGGCAAAACTTTGACAACTACATATCCATTTTGCTTTAACTGCGCATCTTTTTTTTTTATATAAGTTATCTACGTATCTATTTTCCGAGTTCGGTTTTTGATTCATTGATTTCACAAGTAAAATTACGAAGCTGCCACATAACTCATTTTTTAATTATTTTTTAAATTTATTTACTACAGTATAAGGATATGAAGGAATAGCATAAATTAAAGTTAAACCAGAGTTCCAGTTTCACAATCTTGATCTACAATTTATCTGCATCTATTTACTGAGTTTTGTTGTTTGCATCCCCTCAATTGCGCCCCAAGTTTCCTCCCTTATGTTAGCTAGATATAAGAAAAGGATACTACGTACCAAATCATTCTCAAGGAACTCAATTATTGTTTTATCAACATTAAAATAGTTATGATATTACAAAAGCCACTTTTTGCTGCTTTTAAAGTGGCAATCAGATCCCTTAATTTTTCTATTAAATTGGCATGCAATAATTGATTAGCAGACAGACAGAAGAGAAAAAAAGAAAAACCCAAAGTTTACTTTGCACTGTTCAAAGAGCATATCTTGAGATTTGTTCAATCCCCCATGAACTATATACTTCATCCCATAATGTACAATTTTTTGTATAGATTTTCCAGTAGAGCTTCTCCTAAATCATGCTTTAAATCGCTCTTTCTCTCGGTGACTTTTTTTAAATGTTTTCTTGTGGATTCGGTTGGATGTGATTACTTTGAATTAATTAAGTTAAAATGTAGATTTTTTATTTTTTAAATTTTGTTTGTACCTTTTTTTTTTTTGCCGATATATAAAAAAAAAATGAAAATATGAAAATGGAAACAGTACCAGTAGATTAGATACTATTTCTAGGTAGAATTGGACAAAGAATGATGAGAGGTCCAGCCTTCAAAAGCATATGGAATACAGCCTGTTAGCAAAAACAACCCACCAAACATGTCACTCCACTGCACTCCACTCAACAGACTTCCCCACTTGTGTATATATACGCTCACTCCCCACACAATCACTCAGTTCCTAAACCATTAAAGAAAACTATAATTTTCCTACAAAACAATGAAAACCCATATATTTTCTTTAGTTTTCCTCTTCTTTTCCCTAGCCCAAGGTCTGAACCCCAAGTGTGACATCCAAGACCATGGCTCAAACCTCCGAGTGTTCCACATTTACAGTCCATGCTCACCCTTCAAACCCTCAAAGCCACTTTCATGGGAAGAGGATGTACTACAAATGCAAGCCAAGGACCAGGCCAGGCTGCAATACTTGTCGAGTCTGGTGGCTAAGAAATCTGTGGTGCCAATAGCTTCGGGCAGGCAGATTATACAAAGTCCAACTTACATTGTCAGGGCCAAAATTGGAACTCCACCTCAAACTATGCTTATGGCCATGGATAATAGCAATGATGCTGCTTGGATACCTTGCTCAGGCTGCCTCGGCTGCTCTTCTACTGTTTTTGACAACGCTAAATCCACCACATTCAAGACCCTTGACTGCCAAGCAGCTCAGTGCCAGCAGGTAACAATGATAATGCTTCATTTCTTAACAATTCACAATTTTCACTACTTAATGCTTGCCACTCGCTTGGCAGGCGCGTGAGAAAGACTGCTAACTAAACTAAACCTGTGATAACATATATTTTGTGAAAATATGGATAAGCATTTTGTCATTTCTTGGCTAAATTTATGAGCTAATAGTATAAAATATAGTATATTTGAACACCCGCTTCATGCGATCATTTCAGGTACCAAACCCCACCTGCGATGGCAGCGCGTGTATTTTCAACATGACCTATGGCGGTTCAACCATAGCAGCAAACCTTTCACAAGATACACTCACCTTAGCCATTGACCTTGTACCAAGCTACACTTTTGGTTGTCTCCAAAAGACAACAGGCAACTCAGTTCCACCACAGGGCTTGTTGGGCTTAGGCCGAGGCCCATTATCATTCCTCTCACAAACCCAAGATTTGTACCAATCAACATTTTCATACTGCTTGCCAAGCTTTAAGTCACTTAATTTTTCTGGGTCTTTGAGACTTGGGCCAGTTGGGCAGCCATTGAGGATCAAGTTCACCCCATTGCTTAGAAATCCTAGAAGACCATCACTTTACTTTGTGAATCTGATTGGGATTAGAGTTGGAAGGAAAATTGTTGATCTCCCACCAAGTGCAATTGCTTTCGATCCTACCACTGGTGCTGGTACCATTATTGATTCTGGTAATTAACGTTTCCTTAACCTCCATTTGATAGCAAATTAATTAATCTAATGATTGAGATACAAAATAACAAATGTTATTGCGAATTTCAACCACACAAATGTTAACTTCAGACTAAAAAAATTTTATGCTTCACTTTTCATTTTTTTTAAACCAAATATACTTCTTTGAAATATTTGTTGTTTTTAAGGTTACTCTTTTGGTCCATTGTTTTGTTTTGGAAAATTAAATAGTTAGGAGACCCAAAAATAAAGTAAATGCTATCTCAAAAAACAAAAAAAAAGTAAAGTAAATGCATGATAGTTTAAAACACGAAGAACATTTTGATGTCACATAATTAAGATATGGGCATGAGCCAATCTTTATTTTGGAGTTTTTTTTTTTTTTTGAACTTTTTGCGGCATACCAAGGTGTCTCTAATGTTGAAGACATGGACAACAAATGCATTAGTGTGTTTTAATTGCAAATACTATTCAATAGGCAATATCTAGATAGGCTTTTTGTTGCAAATTTTAAGCAACTGCAGGATGTAATTTTAGATTTATTAAATATTATTTTTTTAAAAATATTATATAAATTAATCGATTTAAATTCATTGTTAGTAGTATTTTATTTTATATATGATTTATTTAGGGTTTAGAAGAAGCTTTTGTAATTTAATTATCCTTTAAATAAAATTTCAAGAATATTAACTAAAACTTCATTTAAAATAAACCCAATTGTTAATTACATGTACATGTACTTATTTGCCGTCTAAGAATCACTAAACTTGAGTATTAAACGTAGGAACGGTCTTCACGCGACTAGTAGCACCAGTATACGTAGCCATCCGAGACGAGTTCCGGAGACGAGTTAATGTAGCCAACGTGACATCTCTTGGCGGTTTCGATACATGCTATACGGTCCCGATCGTGGCGCCGACAATGACGTTCATGTTCGCTGGAATGAACGTGACACTGCCAGAAGAAAACCTACTAATCCACAGCACAGCAGGCAGCATCACATGTTTGGCAATGGCATCAGCACCAGACAATGTCAACTCAGTGCTGAATGTGATAGCCAATATGCAGCAACAGAACCATAGGGTACTTTTCGATGTGCCCAATTCGAGGTTGGGCGTGGCACGTGAGCTCTGTACCTAAACTCTTGGGGAAAGAATATATGAGACCAAAAAATATTCTAAAGTAAAATTTTTTGTAGCTTTTGAATTTGTAAGTCTTAGTCACGGGCTTTCTTCTGTTATCTCATTTTATTTTGTCTTTTATCATATTGGGTCGATGACAGTGTAACAGCTAGCCCGTACCATGTCACGGGTCAGTCGGCAACAAAACTAAGACCATTTCACGCTAAGTTGTCAAGAAATTTCAGTTTAATAAAGTAGTAATTTTTATGTACCTTTTCCTTGGTTTATGTTGAACCTTGATTTTGTCTAGTCTGGTATTTGATAAATTATCACGTCTATCGGTAGAGTTTTCAATTTTATTGTCAAAATCAATAAGGTGATAGATATTTTTAAAATATAATAAAAATAATAATTAAAAAAATAAAATATATGATAATTTTTTTAACTCCTTTTATAAAATTAAAAAAATTAAACTATCAATATATCAAAAACAAACCCCTCATATTTTTTTGTCATTACCTTTGCTTACACATACAAAAAAATTTAGGCTTGTTTTGTCATTATTATTTGAATTAAAGAGTTCAGGTTCGAATCTTGATTTTTTTGTTCCCCTTTTACCAATATTTATTAAACTCGTTTCAAGGTTTAACATATTATTATTTTTTAAAACCAGGATGTAAAATTTTCGATTTTGTCCATTTGAGAAAATTTGTGGACAAAAGTTATTGATTACAGTTAATGGGATGGAGGTAAGCATTAATAATAAAGATTTACACAACTAAAATAAATGTTCTCAGAAGTCCTGGCATTCTATGCTCCTGAAAGTTTTCTAGCCCTTAATAAAATCATAAAAATTGAGCTCTCAAAATGCCATCTGTAGCAGCGAAGATTCATCCATATTTAAAAAAAGAGAATTAACGATGTCATTAGCTCCGTTTTTGTTTGAACCCATGACAATTCTTGGCTATTATTTCACTTTTTGATAGAGAATTAAATTCCAAATCATAAAGATTTAGCAGTGAAAACTGATGGCACTTGCCAATAAGGCATGCCTCTCAAATTTTGCGCAAATAAAGGCAATGGCACAATGGATACCTATTTTTCGAGATGCCAAATACAAGTCATGACACGATGATACAGAACCTTCTTCATCTCCAGACTTTTGAATGAAGAAAATGCCAGAGGCAGATGATGTGAAGTGACCAGTCATGAATGTATTGCAAGAACACATTCAGTGACCAAATAACTCCCGATACCATAAAAAGTCAGCACTATGATTTTAAGCATAGCAGTTCCTTATCAAACCAATTAGTAAGGGATTCGGGAAAGCAATGTTAGCCTTCAATATCATGTCCTTTATGCACAAATGATTATGGTTCTTTGGTATCATTAGAGTTCCCTTTTATGAAAGGAGATGCTGCCTGAAGAACTTCCTGGTTCATATGTGGTTTTGTCCTGTAAGGCAAAGTCAAAGTATCAGGTTGAAGTTTCAGTAGGAAAACAAATTCATAGTAATTCAAATTGTCGATGCTTTTTGTGCAAAGGCAGAGTGAAAAAGTAGCAATAAACAACGGTAAAAATCTTGTTTGCGATTACTGGAGCTGCAGAACTCCATTAAGTCCAATTACTGATGATTCATATAGGTATCTTGTGGACAGCCGAAAATATACCGTAATGAAATGAAATGAATGCATTGACTATGAACATAAATGAGATGCAAATCATAACTTGAAAAGACTAAAAGCCTATGAAGCTCTGGAATATCTAGTGGTCATTTTTACATGCAAAAGTTTGAGCGATGAGCAAGCTGCAATGATATAATGTTTTTAATCACATTTTAAAGCCTGCTCATGATGCAATGCCCAGAGACTATGTCTTTGACCTCCACTAAACCGCAATTTCAGATTTAAGATATCAGGCTCCTTGCCCCAGAAAGTACAGGAAGAAAGAAGTAGATGACAGTAGAAAATAATTCCCAGCTTAAAACATTATAAATTCAATTTTGTTTGAACTAGAAGGCACATTTCCAAGCATTTCCTAAGTCATGTACACCGTCGACAAGAAACTGATAGAGGGAAAGATTGTCATTAGCCAAGAAAGACTTTAGGAGTTTTTTTGTTACTATATGTTCTTAATGTCTAATTCTTTTTATTACTGTGGTCATCATGAACAGGGAATATCTATTCTCAAAGATAATTATATTCAAATTCCGCCAGGTTGATTCAAATAATATTGAATATGATTCTAGGCATTCATTGCAGTTCTGCAAAAATCATCTTACTCAAATTAGAAGAGGCAAATGTATTGCCATAAAAAAATAATAATAATAAAGTGCATGGAAATTTAGAAGCAATATTTCAATCATTCATCTTATAATTCTTTGAGCTACACCTATGCAGGACAAACAGAAATCATGTGTTGGAAGAGCTGAACTTATCAACACCTTCAATTTTTCAGTTAAATTTACTGATTGAACAACAAACACACCGGACAAGCCTGATATGAGTTGAAGAATACTTCAAACTTTGATTTCAGGAAGGTTGAAATAGTACAAGGTTATATCAAAAACATAATTTAGCGCTTCAGACAGAAACCTGGAAAGGAAACATCATAATTACCATGTGTTGCAGATAGCAGTATTACTAATATTGCTGTTAATAGAACCTTTTAAAACAATCACTTTTCAGGATTTGAAGACTCCTGAGGTTGATAAAAGCACTAATAGTGGCGATGACAAACTCAGTACTGCAGAACTGAATTACAAAACCTCTGATCAGAAATAATATTCCGGCATTGTGCAAATTCTTGCTGTCTGCCCCTCCATACTTTCCTCCATTGCAGCAGCAGAAGCACAAGCCTGTATCACTTGGAAATGAAACCAACATTAAGTACCATTCTATGTAATAATATATTGCTAAATGTCACTAACTGAAAACAGACCTGAATAATTCTACAAGGTTGTTAATATCCATTAGTTACCACAATGAGGAACTAACAAGAGTTTATAATTATATAGCTAATTTTTAGTACTATAGTTGCATAAGATCTAACTTTAGTTCCTTTTCTTCTGCCTTATTGTGAGGACTACTAATCTTTCCCACAGGTTGGCAAAAAGTGAGGCTAGAAACCAATCAAATTGTGATACATACAATCTGCAAGTGCCAATAACTAGACATTAAACCAAATATGCTCCATGACAGAAAGAATACATCTTTCCGCAATCAAGATGACAGCAAAACTTTTGGACAATTAGCCAAACTCTCCATTCCTTAATTATTTTATCCCTTTCATTTGTCTGAAGGAAAGACCAATGTGGGAGGTCCAAGAATATTAATTTAGTACCATGATTTTTGGCAAAACGAACCTTGAAAATTCCTGTAGTTTTTATGCATAAGAAACATTTAATAGTTAGACTTTCTGTTGTTTTTGCTAAATACCTCAATTTATAGAGTACAAGAATAAGATTCTTTTAACTACCTGATCTAGACTTGAGTTAGTACACTTACAATGCATGACATAATAGAGTAATAGACTGCAGATAACATGAATGAACACTAGTAAACTAAAATTTGAGATGCTGATCATTATTATTACCATTTCTTTCATATTAACAAAAGTTAAATAAACAATCATATCAGTATTTAATTACCACTTACCAGGCCATATTCTGCATGGTTTAATAATTTTGCAATGATGGATCAGATATAAGCATCCAAACAGTACTGATGCAATTTTAAACCATCTGAAAATCTACAATGAGACAAAGTTACTTTAACCTTAACTTGACATACCTGATTTATGTACAATTGGAATGTAGATTTTCTGATTTTGCCCCTCCTTCATTAATGATAGGTCAATCAACTTTCAGCATTCCTCCTCTGGATCATAAGGAAATTTTTAGCAACCTTAACAAAAAGAATGTAGGCTATGTTAAACACTGTCAATCTTTATCATCTTCATACCAGTGTTTTAGAAGAGTAACCTTGGCTTTGCTGATATCGTGTTCCTGAACAACACAAAGTATAGGAAAATTTCATTTTAAATAAAATAGTTAAAATCGTTTTGCAATATTAGTAGAAGCAAACGGAGATACAATATACCTAAAGGCATGTATCCTTCCACTCTGCAGGACAGCAAATGGTGGTGATTCATTAGGCAGCAGCATGTTGTCACTGATGTTTGAATCACTGCTGCTGTTGGTGATATGTTTGAGTCTGCTGAAGCCTGAAAAGTTAACTTTATTGCTTATGATAAATTGGTATACCTCCACTTTAATATAAGAAAGTGGGGTTATACAATTTCACAAATTGCATGCAAAAAGAATTGAAAGTAAATATTTTTCTTATAACTCAAATTTCATGGAAATTGATATAATATAATTGAATAAATCATGACATAGGAAATATGGATTCTGTCATTAGTTGCAATGCTGGAAAACATTCTTTTTGCTTTTGTGGATGTAAGAAACTAAATTTCATTAAAGGCAAGAGAAACAAATACAAATGACGAAAAACTTCTATAAATGCCAGAATCAAAATAAAGCACACAACATTTATCAACAGAAGGTTGGAAAACCCAAAACTTATTGTATATATTTCTACATTGCAAATGTAAGTAAGTCTGTATTTGAAATTAGAAATTAGTTGTAGTAAATGACATTCCATAAAATTGGCTGTACCTGAGACTTGCATTCTTTGATTTTCTCCCTTCAGTTTTACTCATCTGAATCATTTTCCTCTTTCTCTTCCTCTGAATCATAGACGAATTTATTATCAATCTGAACATAAGGTATGTGAGCAATGTTAGACCAGTCTCGTCCTTCATCCCTTTGGCACCTTTGTTTTAGCAATGGGCAGTTATGAATATATAACTCCAAAAGTGAGAGAAGCATGTCCTTTCTGGGAAAAGATTTGAGCTTTGGAAAGTTAACAATGCACAAACATTCAAGAGAATGAAGGTTTTGAAAGCCCTTTGATGACAGGATTTCCACATTTGGGAAATCACTGATGGCAAGTTTGCTTAGAGAAGAAGGCAACATCATTCCTTTCTCTTCATGCGGAAACGACACCCCATCTAAGTACCCTCCTCTAATGGTGAGTCTTTTAAGAGAAGTGAGTTTATGCAATCCCCAAGTAATTAGTCCTTCGAGAATTTCAGGTTTTGAGATTGTAAGCGAAGTTAAGTTGGTTGGAAAACCTTCTTCTGGAAAGGATAACAAACAAGGACAATTTGATATCTCCAATTCCTGAAGAGAAGTAAGGATGTGCATGCCATTGGGCAGAGCTAGGAGTTTCCTACACCAACTTAGGCGCAATACTCTCAAGCTGGTGGAGGGCAACCTGGGAATCGAAGCCAGATTCCGAGAACATTCTATTTGAATCTGCTGAAGATGGGTGAGCTTGTCCAGTCCATCAGGTAAATACTGAATCTTTTCACACCTGCCAATGAAAATGAATTCAAGGCAAGTGTTATTGTGAACTGAATGTGCAATGGAATCCAGCATCTGGCAAAGGTCAATCCTCAGGTGTTTAAGCCCCACAGGTAGCCGGCCACTTGATGATAAATTGACCAACTTTGAGCAACTCCAAATCTTGAGACGTTGAAGCCTAACAGGTAACTCACCTCTTGATGATAAAGATATTAGAGACGGACATCGTTCAATTATCAGATGGTTAAGTAGAGATGTGCTGCTGATCTGAATACTCTCTTCCTCCAATAAACAAAGTAAATTCTTACAATTTTTTACCACCAACCCTGTTAGAGTAGGAGGCAAGTTATTATGCGAAAATGACACCAATTTTGGACATTTTACGATCTCCAGCTCCCTAAGGGATGTAAGGTTGTACACAGTTGTTGATAACTTCTCTAGTCTTTCACAATGCTTTATTCTTAGGTATTCAAGATTGCTAAGGGTTTCTATTTGCACCAACTCTTCTTTTTCCTCTCCAATCTCCATTGAAACAAGTTGAGGACAGCTCAAAATTTCCAAGTTACGGAGGCACTTTGACTGTGCTAACCATCCTCCTGTGTTCTGCCACAAAGAAGTAAGCTCTCCACAACCTCCAATTCGAAGAAGTTCAGCTTTTGTTAAGCCTAACAACAATTCCCTTGTTAAATTTGTGATGTTTAAGAGAGAGACTTTTTTTAATGAGAAAAAATCAAGAGAACTCTGATGAATCACTTCTTTGCACCCAACAATTTCTAGTTCACACAACCTGGAAGAGTTTGGAACTGAGACAAGCAATAGTTGACAGTCATGAATCACTAGTTTTTCCAAGCAAGGCAGATTACTTGGTAAGCTTCCCAACAGTTTGGGGCATTTCTTGACAGAAAGTTCACGGAGGCAATTGAAGTTTCTGGTTTTCTCATCAACATGGCAAGGATTCCACTCCTTCAACTCAGGCATTTCTTCAAAATGAAGAATCTCTAATGATGGAAATGCATTCAAGCAATTCTCTCCATAGAACTCAACACCCACCCTATTGACATAACTCATTCCTTTGATATAGAGGGCCTTCAGAAATGGTAGTTTTCCAATTGATGGGAGTGAATTACACTTTTGGCAATATTCAAAATTTAAGAATATTAAATTTTTGAATGAAGGATCTCCTACCCAAGATGGGAATGTCAAACCACCATAACTCTTGATGGAGAGTTTCCTAAGTTTCTTATGAGGTTGAAGCAAGCTCAAAACCTCCAGTTCTACTCCTGCCTTTCCTAAACTATCTTTCAAGTCTGCACTCCACTTCATTTCTAGATCATCAAGGCTAGACTTATCAAACAAGCTAGCCTCCAAGGCATCTTGAGCATTGACAAGATTTTCCAATCCTGAAATAGAAAGTTGACCTTTGAGATCAGATAAATTCTTCAGCTCTCTTATTTGATATCCAACACCTTGGGCTACAACAAAATTGGATAGTGCCTGGAGATCAATTAATTCACCAATTCCAAAAGGCATCCCTTTGATTGAATTTGCATCAGCAATATCAAGATGTCGTAGGTTGGTTAAAAATCTCAAATTCAAAGGTAACTGTTTAAGACGATCACAGCCTCTCAACAACAAGGTTTGTAAGTTGAAGAGAGTACATATAGAATCAGGCAGGCTTTTGATTTTAGTATAAGAAAAGTTAAGGTAGCGGATATGTCTCAAATCTCCAATAGAATTTGGTAGCTCAGAAATGTGGAACCCTTCCAAAGAAAGCGCTCTTAAGCATCTCAACTTCGGCAACAAATCAATAAGAACATTGTTTGTTAGAAAGCAGTCTCCATCTTTTAGCAACATAAACGGCAGGAATGTTCGTAAATGCTTTGCTTCATAAAACATATCAAACATTTTAAGTCCATTATACCTATTACCAATGTAGGATGAGTAGCGAGCACGGCTTGAAATTTTCAGTTGCTTATCATCCTCTGCTCTAAAGCATATTTCTCCTGCAGCTAATCGAGCTAGATCATTGATGAGGTCATGCATTACAAATCGAGATTTATTTCTGCTAGATATTTGAAAAAATGACCTTGACACAAGATCTTGAAAGTACATGCTACCTAATTTTTCAATTTGCCTTTTAGTACCATTTGCTTGTTGCAACAAGCCATCCGCCATCCATAACAACACTACTTCCTCCTCCCCAAATTCATAGTCTTTAGGTAGTATGGAACAATACCAAAAACATTGCTTTAGATGTGGTGGAAGATGATAGTAGCTCAACCATAGAGCTGGAATTATGCCACTTTTCTCTTCCGGTGAATTCCATATCTCATTCTCCAATACATCTTTCCATGCATCAGGATTTACTCTAGTGCGTAGCAAGCCTCCAATGGTTTTAGCTGCTAAGGGCAGGCCATTACACTTTTTCACAATCTGTTCTCCAATTTCTTTTAAATCTGAATGGCCACTGAAATCTTTTGCTCTTAAGGAATGTTGAGTTAAAATGAAGAGACAATCATCATTTGACAATTTCTTTAAAGAGTAATCTGGAACAGTTCTCATAACTGATGAAACATTTTGATTGCGTGTTGTCACAATTATTTTGCTTCTTGGAGCCCCTACTTCAAAAGGAGACTGAAGAATGGTCCAATCATTGTAGCTGACATTCCAAATATCATCCAAAACAAGCAGAAAATTCTTTTTAGACAGCTTCTCCTTCAATTTGACTTGGAGCAAATTCAGATCATTTACTTCATTGCATGCCTCAGAAGTGACGGACTGCAAAATTGTTTTTGTTATTCTAATGATATCAAAATCTTCTGAAACACACACCCATGCTTTGATATCAAAATGATCCTTTATGCTATCATCATTGTAAACTAGTTGAGCAAGAGTTGTCTTACCAATCCCTCCAATTCCAACAATAGGGATCACAGAAACTTCACCATCAATACTATCATTCGGTAAAAGCAAATCAATTATTGCCTTTTTGTCGTCTTCTCTCCCATAGACCAGAGCTTCATTCACCAAAGAAGTAGTTGGTGGCCTTTCTGTTATTATCTTAGGCCTACCAACATCATTCTCTCTTAATTGCAAGTAACTTTTTTCTGCAACTAACTCTTGCAGTCTAACAGTAAAAGCTTTCATCTTCGACATCATCTTATAACTAAACAAGAAAGCATTTGGACTGAAATTGGTAGTAAAGGTATGAATGATCTTCCGTACCTTACTTCTGTTTGCTTGACGATCTTGCGTTGACTTTTTTCCCAAGGCCTCAGTCGCGAACTCATCTAAGATGTCATCCGCATCATAACCCAAGTCTTGGAGCTCCCCCAACCATATCTTCACCTGCTTATCCTTCATTTGCTTCACCTCTGCATCATCAAGCACAGCCTGGATATTTCTCAGTATCATTTCCCACTTCTTGAGCTCCTTATGGACCTGCTTTTCAGTACCAAAAAGGAGGGAATCAGAAGAGGCCAACTTGGCAAACAAGACATCAAAGAAAGCAGATAAGGCACTCTCTCCGACTAAAGACATAGCTCAATTTTTGGCAGCAATGAAGTAGAGATGAATAATTCTGTAGGAAGCATCAAGTTAGAAGTGTGAAATGATCTGTCACTTTCAATTTGAATTTTTTATATCTTCCATCAATTACGAAGATCTTTCAATTACGAAGTAGGTAAGAGGATCAATCAATTGAATCCCAAATCACTCAAAAGTCAAAACTCCATTATTTTAGTTAATTATAGTTTTGGTATCGGAGTTTAAAAAATTGTACAATTAATATTTAAAAAATAAAATATATAAATCACTCATTAAATTTTCGAAGTACGTAAACTTTTAATCCATACATTAATGCGGTTCATTAAATCTATCTATATAACATCTAACCAATAATTTCACACTCACATATTTACTGTATGTTAGTTAAAAAATTATTTATTATCACATAAAAATTTCATATAAATACCACTTGATATTTATATGTTTGAACAAGAATTTTATTGCTATGAAGTTTTTATAGCTACATTTTTCTTTCTTATTTTATTATTTTGTTAGGAAATAATGTCTCAAAATATAAACTTTCTAAAAAATCACAATTGACATCTTAAAAAAAAAAAAAAAAACTAAAGAAATCCCGAATGAAATGCCCAATTTCAAACAAGATAAACCCTTGATTGAAATCCCCAATATCTTGATAAAAGTTTCCAATTCAAAATATATAGAAACATTAGTATTTTGAAGCATCAAATAAGAGATTTGAATAATAATAAAGTTTGAATGGTAAAACATTTGTATTTTTTTTATTCTTACATTCTTCTAGAGTCTTTTTTTTTTTAATTTCAGCTTTGGATGTAATTTATTTTCTTTGATTTGACAAGAAATATGATTTTTTCAATCAAGAAGGTTAACAGATTTTAAAGAATCTGATCCAGAAAATGTAGGGTGCTTAAGTGTAAAAATAGTAACAGTTTTGTGATTAAGAACTACGATGAGTTTGGTAAGGAAAGCCACTCCATGACATGTAAAGATACCTTGTCTAGAAATGTAAGTTGTTTTTAGTAATGTTAACTTGATAGAATTCGTAATGAAAGCAAAGCCACTTATGAAATTTTGAAAGCACAGCCACATGATAAAGTTTCTAGTACGAATACTAGCGAATTTGAGGATTGTCTTGAAAATTTCTGAAAGTATTCATTTAAAGAGTAAGAAAGAATGGGTTTTTTATTTTTGATTTTTTACAATTAATGTTTGGAAGGATGCATTTTTTATTTTTTTTATGGGAAAATATTAAATTAATGTCGTTAGTACGAGTGTTATTATGAAGATTTACACACTATTTATAAAGTATTATTTATTTTAATTTTAAAAATCTAATAATTTTATTTTGTAATTTTATTTTATAATAAATGTCTCATAAATTTAAATTTTTATTTATATTATAATAAAATTTTAAAATTTTTCGATATAATATTAAAATGTTACTATTAAGTTGAAACTTTAGGGAGAAATTATTCGAAATTTGGTAGTTTAAAAAATTGTCAGAATTGTGGCTTTTGTGTGTTGTATTCTTGGTCAATTTTTGGTTTCTTTTTAATATTAGATGTGATTGTTTGATTATAACACTGTAGATTTTCTACAAACAACCATTCTCAAGCTGCACACCATCAACTGAACGAAAGGACTAATGCACCATTTGTGGGATCATTGTCAGATTCCGAGGTGGTTGAACCCTTAAAATGTGAAGGCACTACCAGATGTTATTGGATAACATGTTCCCTCTTTATTAATCCCTATCTGTAGATATGTCTTCCCTGTATCAAAAGGGAAAAATATCAGTTGCCACAACTTTTACATTTCAATAGCTATAAGATAAGTGTATGGAATTACAGAGTTTTTGCTTGCATGCTCCTGTCTCCAATAGGTAGTTTTTTAGTCATAAAAAAATCTGGAGAAAGAGCTACTGGTTGGGAGACCTTAAATGTGTAGTATTTTTGCAAAGCCGAAATATTAACATTCTGTAGGTATTTGAAAGCAAGTTAATGTACTTGTTACATTGTAACTTTAATAAACATGAATCATGTTTTACTCTTAAAAGAAAATTAGAAATTTTGAAAAGTAAACATTGAAAGACATAGATCATGTTTAAATATATATATATATATATATATTTTATAAGTACGAAGATGTTTATTATAGGAAAAGTATTTATACATTAGATTAATAAAAGTAAAATTTTCACAAATTATATCCATCCATTCGGCAAATACCGATAAATTCACAGTCAACAAAAACCAAGTCACCAAATACCAAACAAGCCAACCAATCATTAATTGTCAACAAAAAAAATCACAAAACTTAAGGTTTGAGAATAAGTTTTGAAGCCAATGCATTAAACATAAAATCACATCACTTTCTTAAAGCTGCACCATTTCTTCTGTTTGGAGTATTGTTCTTGCAATTTTTGCTCTATTTAGTGCTTTATTCGGGAGCTTTTTTCTTTCCACTTCTGTCCTCCCAAGTGTATAAAAAATCAGATAAAGTGTCTAAATGTTAGTTCCTCTTTGTCCTTCAATCCTTTGTCACTTCCTTCTCAATAATTCATCTCTAAGATCTTATAAATTGTTCAAGTATAAAACAGCAAAAATATATGAATACACATTGCACATTTCAAAACATATCTACTAGTAGCCCAAATGTACCTTCAAAAAGCTAGGAGTTTCCTCTAGTTCATCATCTTTCAATTGTTTTTAAGGAGATGCACCACATAACTTTTCCTTTCCTTTTGTATATGATTTTTGAACCCTTTTTGATCTAATTGTTTTGTTCTTTTTTTCTGTCTTCTATCTCCTTCAATAGATCATCAAAATTAAGTTCATCAAGTACATCATTAAGCCCCACAACCTTACCTTGCTTCATTTCATTGAGATATTTTAGTTTTCTCCCAATTTCTTGTATTTCTTCATTTTCATTGTTTGTTAACTATGGCACTTTAACAAACTCATAATCAGTATCACAAAATCCTTTTTCATCATCACTCACCTCAGTCTTTACCTATGCACTTCTTATCAGACTCTCTTCCACCGTTGCATTTTCAAATTAAATTTCACTATCTTTATTTAAGTCATGAGACCCACAAAGATTATCCTAATTTGCTAGATTCTCACCAAAGTTATAAATTACCTTCATTTAATGGTCCACCAACCTCATTATCATTATTTAGACCATCTACCTTAGTTGCATTGATTGGTTTCACCATTTTCTATATTTGAGTTTACCACATTATAAGTATTCACCATTAAGTCATCATCATGGTTTTGAACTTCAATAACATTAGGCAAAACTCCATAGGATCTTCAATATTAGCTATGTCAACACCATGGAGTACATACACATAAATCTCTCGTACCTGCCTCATCTGTTCTATCATCAATAAATATGACATATTATCATAGCTTTCCCTTGGTTCATGATCCAACCTACCCTATTATAAGGTAGTATAACTTTCTAACATTGGCATAACCAACATCTTTAATCAACCTAAATAATATATTACATGACAACACATCAGGATTAATTTCCCACATAAGCTAATTCACGATTATGAACAAAATTGCCTCCCACATGCAAATGCAAACTACAGTCTATCGAAGCCATTTTCTTAAATTACAACATGTCCCATAAATACAAGAAATAAAATAAAAATAATTAGTGCCAACCAAAGCAACATATTACAAAGTAAAACATAAACTATGTTTCAATAATGCAAACAAAAGTTGTGGAGATAGGTTCGTCAAAAACTAAATTTACACACCACGTACAATTTTTGATTACCCAGCCTTAATCCCATTAATAATGTAATCTCAAATCACATAACAATATATTAGTTGAAAATCGAGTCATAGAACCCCAAAAAAGACAAGATAGAAGAAAAAGCATGAAAATTCTACTAGAATAAGAGTAAATTGATTTACATGACCCTTTAAAAAAAGATAAATAAAAAACATAAAAAAATTCTAATTTAGTGAGTGTTGCGTGACATGTAAACATTCAATTTTGTCTGGATCAATTTGAATTTGTTTAATTTTTGTACTTGATTTAAATGTTTCAATTTGAGTTAAATTTATCGAATTGAGCTTGATTAGGCTTTGTTTCAAATTAGTGATTTTTGAATCATTTTTGCATGAACTCAAATTTAATTTCATTTAATTATTGAATCAATTTTGAGTTTAAGTTTAAAGGCCTAATTAAGGACTTGCAACCTAAAAAAAAAAAGCCCAATAGATACCCATTTTAAATGCCCAAATTGGCTCATCTCTAGCCCAAAAGGAATGCCTAAATACAGCTCATTACATGGTCCATTTGTAACCCAAAGGAAGGCCCAAATACAACCCATTACATGGCCCAATTGTAGCCCATTTATAGATCAAAGCTTTTTCAACCTAAATATGGCCCTTATATGAGGAGCCCAAGCAAAAGTCCATTGATTTTGGAGAAAGCCCCAAACCAAACAAGGAAAAAAACCCGTAAAAATCCATTTGACAACTTTTTATGAGGGAATTTACATGAAAGATGAAAAGGAGACCATTTTACTACCTTCACGTGAATGTATAGGCATGCATGTACTAGTGAGACATCCAGCTAAAAATAAGTTGGTTTGCTACAAAAGAGAATGAGTGGGAAACATGAAATGAAAAATAATGAGGTTAGTGGCAAACAACAAAATCAATGGTTGGTTACAGGTGAGGAAAAAAACAAAGTAAAGAGCTTGGAGAGAAAGAAATATAAGGCATTATAAAAGGAAAGTTGAAAACAAGAATGAGGGACTTCTTGATTCTAGAGAGGAATGCAAAAAAAAAAAAAAAAGATTCAATAAAAAAGAATAATTTGGGAGCTAGTTGAAGAATAAGAGGAAACTAAAAGAATAAAAAAAAAAAAGGTTTTTGGCAAGCAAAAACAGTAGGAAAAAAGGAGCTGTTCAAAAGAAAACCAATAAAAAAAAGGAAAAGAAAGGGTTTTTGAAAAAATTATCACAACATATAAATCTGTGAGCTTATTGCTAGACATAAACTTTAAGAGTTGTCACCAATTTTTTTATTTAGGTATGATTAGTCACCTAACTGAATCTGTCTTATTTTAAAGAGAAATCTTAAACTTGATTCGGATATCTTTAAAAAGTAGATTCAATTCTACGAAACTAGATTTTAGGTTTAAGAGTACAATTACGAGTGAGGAAGGTTATCGCATCCTCAAAGCGCTTATCAAATGATGGTACCTGTTTGATTTCAAGTTATCAAAGCCATAAAGTTTCTTTATACTTTTATCAAATAATTTAATTATTGAAAATTGATCTTAAAATTACTCTAATAGTTTAGTAATAATTTAAGATAATTTTTTCACCTCAAGAGTATTCATGGAGATTAGAGTTTTACTCAAAAGAGGCTTTATCATCGGATTCATTTGATTTTTTTGTAAAAAAAAAAATTCTATTAATGAAAACGAGGTTTAGAACCTTGGTATCAAAAAATTCTCATCCAAAATCTTCAATATGTTGGTAAAATTTAGAAAAGAACTTATCACCTAAGAATTTATATAAAGATTGCTATTTGCAACATTTTTAATAATTCTAGCATTGGAGATTCAAAACCTAATAACTTATTTTTAGAAATATCCTTTAATATATTGGTAAAATTTTCTGTCAATAAATTTTTTTCCAATATGTTGGAAGGATTGAAAAATTATTTGTTCAAAAAAATTCATTAAGCCCTCCAATAGTTTAGTAAGACTTAATTCAAGATTTAAATTCTTCAATAATTTGGTAGGCTTGAAAAACATTTTTTGAAAACCCTTTTTTTTTTAATTTGAAAGAAAAGAAAATCAATTAAAATAAACAAAAAAAGTTGTCATGTAATAATATAATGTATCATGCAGTAATAACATAATATTACAATAATATAATTTACAAATTATCATACAATTAATTAATAATCATGTAAAAAAAAATAATAATAACAATAATAAATAAATAAAATGTCATAAATAATCTTGCCAATTTTTTTCTTTTCTTCATTATTTAATTAGCAGCAATAATAATAATAATAATAACAATAATAATAATAACAATAAAACACATAGTAAAAAAAATAGAAAATCAAAATAAAAATCAAAAACAAAAAATGAAAAACGAAAAACGAAAACAAAAAACAAAAAATAAAAAATAAAAAAAATAGAAAAAGGAAAACCTGCAACTGGATTAGGTTACCAATGGGTCACGCGTGAATCTCCATTGGTTCACATGGGCCAGAGCATCTTCTCCAAAATGATGCCGTATTGCTATGCTATAAAAGTAAAAAAGTTTACAAATTCTTTAGATGGATTTAGTTTTCTCTCTCTAGCTAGACTTTTCTTTAGGTTCTCTTTAGAAATTTAATTGGAAAATTCATCAACACTAGATTTCGGCCACCAAATCCAGATGCTGACTCCAGAATCTTCAAACGGTTGTTGAAATATTCAAATGAACTTAGAAACCATTGCCTAAAATTTTTCGACCACCATGAACTCACTACAAATTTCTAATAAACTACAAATTTCAACCATTTTCTAGAAAAATCCAAAAAATTTCCAAAATCTTGAATCTAACAAAAAAAAAATCCCATTATTCCCAGATAACCAAGCAAAACTCCCAATCAAACTAAAAAAAAGGATTAAACGAATCAAACCCCAAAAATCACAAAACCAAATTGAAACACCAAAACCCCCAGATTGCTTAAGCAACTTTTCTATCTTTTATGTATATTTTCTGTGCAATCATTGTCCATGTCTTTATGGGTTTGAGCATGATTTTCAAGAATTTTTTTATAAAAATTTTAGGGATTGTCCTTGAATGTCGTGAATTGTCAATGGGTTGATTTTAGAGCCTTGCTTTGATGTAGGGTTTCAACTTAATTCTAGTCAATATTTTCTTTTGATTTTGTTTACAATTCCATACGAACATGATTTCAAGATTGATCTTCCTAAAAAAAAAATCCCAATTTTGTTTCCATCTTCTTTTTTTTTTAATAATAATAAATTTTTTATTGAAAATAGAAATGTAATTAAAAAATGGGCTCAAAGCCTAAATATCATAAGGTATCCTATACTAGGCTTAAAACCCATAATTAATTTAAAGCCTCATACCAATTTGAAGGCCCAATAAACACCTTGAAAGCTCGAAAAACCCAAACTGAAGTTTAATTACTAGCTCTGAATAAAACAAGGTGTCTATAATTATCCCTCTTTGTGTATTTGTATGAAATAGGAATGATGCAAAAACATAGACAACCATTGAGTCTGGTTCAACTTTAAGCAATTTTAAAAGAATCCTTTAAATCAAGGCATGCAAATTTTTAAAAAATTTTAAAAATCGCCTTTAAACAAAGGCATAAAGCTTAAAAACTCCAAATAACTCATCTAAACAAAGATTCAACAAAATAAATTCCTCTATATAGAGGTAAACAACTTTAAATTAAGAAATGGGCTCCTCTATACAGAGGCTAAATAACTTTAAAATACTTTAAATAGGAAATGTCCAAAGGCATCCATTTTGCTCAGGTCTAGAAAAATTCAAAATTTTTTAGCTTGAAATCCAAAGATTCACAATTTAAAAATTCAAGGGTTTACAAAACTATAAAGATTTACAAGGTTTCATAAAAAATTAAAAGATTCCAAGACTCTAAGATTCACAAAAAAAAAAAAAAAAACATTTGCATTGATTTCAAATTTTGCAAAAATTCAAGATTCGCAAAGGTTTTTAGATTCGTGAGAATTTCGTGTTTTGCAGAGGTTTCATATTCATAAGGTTTCAAGTTTCGTAGAGGTTCTAAATTTGCAAAGGTTTCAAATTTGCAAAGATTTTCAGATTTGCAAGAATTTTTAGATTCACAAGAATTTAAATTTGTAAGAACTTCAAATTCTCAAAAATTTCAAGTTCGTAAGAACTTCAGAAGTTTGTAAATGATTCAAGATTATCAGAGATTCCAAATTCACAAAATTTTAAGTTTCACAGAGGTTCTAGATTCGTAAAGGTTTTTAGATTCATAAAATCTTCAGATTCATAAGAATTTCATGTTCTTAGGAATTTCAAGTTCACAAGAATTCTAAGATTTGCAAGATTTTAGATTCACAAGATTTTAAAGTTTCACAAAACTTTTTGGATGCGTAAGAAATTCAGTTCACAATAATTTTCAAATTCATAAGAACTTAGATTTGCAAGAAATTTCAAACTATAATTCACATACAAGATTCAAATATTCATATTCAAAATATTTTTGTTAGTGATTGACATCTAAAATTTAAAATTTCATATTTGAAAAATTCATGGATTCACATAAAAGATTTCAAGGCTCACCTTCAAAATTCAAAGATTGTCATTCAAAAATTTAGAGATCCATACCCAAGTGTTAAAGATTTTCATTTAGAAAATTTAAGAATTCACATCCAAAATTTCAAAGATTCACATTAGAAAATTTTTTAAGTTTCACATTGGAAACTTTTCAGGGTTTCACAGCCAAAATTTTAAAGATTTTCATTCGTAAAAAAATTTTAGAGATTCACATCTAAAGTTTCAAAGATTCACATTGAAAAAATTTAAAGGTTTCATATCCAAAATTTTAAATATTTTCATTCGAAAAACTCCTTTAAACAAAGACTCTATAACTATAAAATTTTGGAAAGTTTTCCTTATCCAAAAAAATCTCATCATGAAAGATCTTTCTTATTTGAGAATTCAAAAGTCCAATACTTTCTCCAATCACAGTCAAATTTTGTATGCAATAAATGTCAATGCAAATTTCTTCTAAATGATGCAAATGCAACAATCTAGATTTTCACTAGATGATACATATGCAAACGTCATACTATGATTCAAATATTCTCTACATGATGCAAATGCATGCAAATACAATTATTAAGGACTTAAATACAATGTAAACATGATGTATGTAATACAGATGTCACTAAATTACTGTTATAAAATTTCAATTGTGGTAACAAGATTTTCAAGACTCCACCACATCATATGTTCCTTATTAGCTTCTCAATAGTAACAATCTTCGAACAAATTTTGACAACTGATCCATGTTATCTTTCTCTTCTAGTCCCAACTCATAAGTTATATCAATCACTGTATAACTATGTTCATCACTAGGTCACCTCATTTGTCCTTTTCATTTCATCTTCTTAGGCTTCTTTCACTTTTGTTATCTTGGATTTCTTTCAAAATAATGAAAAAATCTTTTGCGGACATTGTCATTCATTTATTTATCACCATTCTAACACATGATAAATATGATACATTTTTTCAACTCATTCATAGAATGCAAACTTGGTACAAAAAATGAGTATTCATTATCGAAAGGAAATTTGGTCAAGAACAAATCAAGGATGAATAAAAGTAAAATACTGTGACTATTTAAATAGGATATCAACGTCCAAAATAATGACTATTCAAATAATTTTAAACTCTAACTCAGAATTCTTTCTAAAAAACACATTCTATCGATATTCTAGATCTTTGAACCAATCATCGTCCATATCTTGGGATCCTTAAATGAAGCATTTTCTTGAGTCTTTATTTTTATTTGAATCATCTTTTTGGATTTTCAGTTTAAGTCTTTATTTTTTCTTATTTTTCATTTTTTTATTTTTTTACATATCTTTTTCTCATCTTTTCTTCTCATTTGTCTTTCCTTTAATCCATCAATGACACTTTGATCAAAATCTTAAATAATCCAATGGTAAATCTATCTTAATTCAATTCATAATTCTCTAATTTGAGCATTCACATTCAATCAAAATGGACGTTTAAGAGGCGTAACATAGACTAGGGTGAGGGGTTATGAAATAAATGGATGAAATAAGTCTAAAATGTATTTGAAAGGTAATTAAACCAAGGCTTATTTCTTCTCATGTAGAGCAACTTGACATTTTATCCCATTAATTTTTTATTATTTTTTCTTTCTTTCTCTCTTTTTTTTTTCATTTTTTTTACACATTTCATCAACTTTTTGGAAAAATTTGAGCATAAAAGGAATTTGCCCCTGAAATCATTAAGGATCTTCACTCTTCAAGCTTTTTAAACCTGGCCTCATAATATAAAAGATTATCTTTGGTTAGAGTTCCTTGAAAGAAAATTTTAATAGGCTCAAATAAGGTAGCAAAGGATAATTTGACTATTTGTGTGAAGAGTAGAAGAAATATGGTCATTTCTCATCTCAAACATTAATACTCTCAATGAAAATTATTTATTAATGAAGAACAGACTTGTAAATAACCTATTGCAAAGATTATGTATTACTTCACTTTCACCTTTCAATAAGTAAAATTCTTCACAAGATTTATCTTCTATTATTCGACAACCATAATGAATCAACAATATCAATTTATCAATCATATCATCATGAATGATGTTTTCAAAGTTGAATCTTGAATTATTGTCATGACCGTTTGAACATTCATTATTTAGAATCAAAGAATGGATATGAGAAAAGATATGAGAAAGTAAAAGTATATAAGGTAATTCACATGAAAGAGAAAATATCATAAAAATGTATCATATCCACCACTTTTATTAAAATAATAAAATATAAGATGAATTTTAAGTAAATAAAAAAAATTTATATTCTAAAAAAAATCCTAAGATGATAAGAAATTCTAATCAATCTTTCCAAAATTATGCCCTTGGGTGATTGGAAAAAAAGTCTTTATTGACATTTAACTCTCCTGATTCATTGAAGTTCACCGAACCTGCTCGAATCAAACTTTACACTTTGTACTTAAAAATAAGGTAAGTTTCTATAAAGTGACCCATATTCTTATTATGATAAACACATGTGGCATTAACATTGTATCATTTGAGATAGAGTGGCTTACCACTTTCTTTCCTTAGCTTTTCTTCAATGGAATCTTAGTAAAGTTTTTTATTACGTTCCCTATCATCTTCTTATAATAAGGTGTTATTAAGGTGTTAACGAATAGGATAGTTATTTTCTTTTCTATCAGAAGAGGTTGAACTTGAGCAGTAATATCCTTTCATCATTGGGCATATCTTTTGAAAGATTCCATTGCCTTTTCGCTATGCTTTGTAAAGAAAAATTATCAAAGGCCAAGTCATAAATGTGACGATATAGATTAATAAATGCCCAACCAAGCTCATTCTAAAAAAGGATATGGGTTTGATTCAGCTGAATATACCACCTTGCAACTGAAACAATAAGGTTTTTTTAGACCACATGTATTAATAGCTTTTCATTACTAGTGTAGGTAATTATTTTTTGATAGTATATGGTGACATAAGTTATCAAACACTTAGTACCATTGTATTTTTTTAATTTTGAAACTTTAAATTTTAAAAGAATCAAAACATCTAGGACCAAAACAAAGGTTAGAGGCATCTATGAAGCCATAAAAATCTATACCCTTAATGGCACGTAATATTTCTTTTAGCAGATTCATTTTGTAATCAGCTTTAGAGTTCTTAAAAGACTTAACCACCTTTAATTTCAGTTTTTCTTTTAGGTCATCTAAATTGAAAATTTGGATCGGTTCAACTATCTTTTCAGCAAAGGTAAGGTTGAAGTGACTTTGGACATTCTCTTGACTGGGGCTTATGACATTCATGAGCAAGTATAACTTGTGAAAAATATAGACTGTTGTGGTGGGTAGCCTTGAGTAGATTGGACCTGATGCGAACCATAATCCAGAGGATATAGAAGATTAGTAACATCATGTGAAACATCTTCTTATACCATTTTTCCTTTATTTAGCTTGCCTAATGCTTCAAGGATTTTGCTTAATTCTCCCTTGATTTCTTCTTGAGCATTCTTCAACTTTTCAACATGGCTTGCATTATCTTGTTCTATTTTTTTAGCTTGGACATAAGTGTTATACTTGTGGTGAGTTGGTCGAGCTTTCCTCAAACCTTGATTTACCATAATTATGGTGCATATTTAGAATGATTTTCATGAAACCATCCAATTATGCATAAGAATAAATGCAAGAATGCATGGATGCAATAAAAGAATTATCACATAACAATTGTTAACAAAGAAAATCTTGATTGAATTAAAAGTTACTTATAACCAAATCTAATTTTAAATTCACAAAAAGTCTAAAATTTATTGAGGAAAGAAATCCTTAATTTGTCAATACTGGCTTTGCACTTCATTAAGAAAATCCAACAGTTCTTGACCACGTACTCCCACTGGTTACACCTCTATCTTCCATTTCTCAATCTTTTTTACCTTGTCTTTGGCTTGTAAATAGCTACAATGATTTGGTCAAATAGAAACTTCAATTGATTATGCTTTCTCACATATGCCTTATTTAATTGTTCACACTTTTCATTCACAGCTTCCATTTATGTTCTAATTTTAACCATAATTTCATTCAGCATTTGGATGTGCCTTTGTGCCTCAAAGAGTGTCTTTTCCCTTTCTTATAACTTTGCTTGCAACTATCTATTTTTTTTCAAAAGTTAGACCAGTTTTTGATTGGTGGATGATCGTGTTGTGTTAAGGTCAACAAACAAACTCTTTCATTCATTTTTTTCTTGTTTGAGCGTTTGAACTTCCTCTTTTAGCTTTTTATTTGCAAGCTTCAACTCTTTGGACTCCCTTTTCAAGCCAGTAACGAATTTGCTAGGCTCTCTATGGATATAACTAAGATTTTTTTTGTTAGAATTATTTTGTGACAATTACTCTTTATAATAAACTTAATGATATGAATGCATGCATAGTAAAAGAAAAAGGATAGTAGGTGTATAATATGAACATAGAACAATATATAAATACAAAAAACAACATAAAGGGTTAGTATGCAAAAAACCAATACATAAATTTATAAGCAGAATAAATTTCCCATCATATGTCTTATTTAGGGTTTTTAACATAAGGGAAGACATGGCTCTAACCTAGGTTTGGACTCTTAAGGTTTATTTATATGCTAGGTTCAAAGGTTTGACAATCTAATAGTTCCTAAATTATTCTTTACATCATTGTCTATTATAAACTAGTAAGACACCTCAATCCTCACCTATTATACGTTACAAGCAGAAAAGGTTTCATTTTAGTAAAAATTTTTCACTAGCCCATGCAGAGACTGAAATCACATGAAGGCATAGGTATTTTACTCCCTTGTAAGAGACACAAATCATGTGTAGCGCTCATGTTATACATGTGCAAATGAATGACAAATATATAAAATAAATAAATATATAAAAATATAAAAATATAAATAAGGAAAAAATTTCTTAAATTTATTAGGTTAGGCTTGAATAATAAGAAATTATTTATTGGCCTAACTATCAATGTCCCTAGTAGAGTTGTTAAACTATTACAACATATAGATCCATGGATTTATCGGTAGACAAAGACTTTATGAGTCACCATCAATCTTTTTTGTTTAGGTGTGATTGGTCACCTAACTGAATTTGTCTCATTTTAAAGAGAAATCTCAAGTTTGATTCGGGTATCTTTAAAAAGTAAATTCTAATCTATGAAACCATATTTTAGATTTGAAAATGTAGTTACGCGTAAGAAAGGTTATAGCACTCTCATAGCACCCATCAAAGGATGGTACCAATTTGATTTCAAGTTATCCAAGCCATAAAGTTTCTTTATAATTTTACCAAATAATTTAATTATTGAAAATTAGTTTGCAAATTACTCCAATAGTTTGGTAGTAATTTAAGATAATTTTCTCACCTCAAAAATATTTATAGAAACTAGTGTTACACTCTAAAGAGGCTCCATCGTCAGATTGATTTGATTTTCTTGTAAAAAAAATTTATTTATGAAAATGAGGTTTAGAACCTTGGTATCAAAAAATTCTCGCCCAAATTCTCTAATATGTTAGTAAAATTTAGGAAAGATCCTATCATCTAAGAATTTATATAAAGATTGCTATTTGCAATGCTTTTAGTAATTTTATTATTAGCAATTTAAAACCTAATAATTTATTTTCAGAGATATCCTATAATATGTTAGTAAATTTTTTGTCAAGAAAATTTTCTCTAATATGTTGTTAAGATTGAAATTTTATTTGTTCAAAAAAATTCATTATGCCCTCCAATAGTTTAGTAAAACTTAATTCATGATTTAAATCTTCTAATAACTTGGTAGGATTGAAAAGCATTTTTTGAAAACCCATTTTTTAATTTGAAAGAAAAAAAATCAATTAAAATAAACAAAAAAAGTTATCATGTAATTATAGACACCCAATTTGGTCCAGGCCCGAATCAATTAGGCCTGGTCCAATTGGGGCAAAATAGCCTAAAATTTTTTATTAATTATTTGTCATTTTGTTCTATTATTGTTCTGAATTTTATTTTAATTATTTATCTTATTATTATTATTATTTTAGGAGATAATGATTAAAATAAAATAAAAAAGGTTTAAAAAAAAGGTTATGCCAATTGGTGGTAGAATCATGGATGAACTAAATTTTTATAGGATAAGGCAGAAATATTATCAAAGTTGGAGTTAGAGTTAATAAAAAATTCTTTTGATTAAACTCTATAAATACCCACTGATCAAAGGCCAAAGGACATGAAAACACAGCAAGCAAAAAATAGTAAAAAAATTTTGAAGATTTTTAGGTTTAGAAAAAAGAGGGGATTTTTGAAAAAATCCATAAAATCCTCAGATTTTTGGAAATTTTCTAGAAATTTTTCAATTTTTGATGATTTTTTTTGGTGTCGATTGAATTTTTGGTAAGTTTCCCAGAATCCGATTGAAGATTTTGGTACTAATTGAATTTTTCAGTGACCATTCGACGAACCAACCTAGATTCCAACGACATTCCCCAAAATCTGATTGATATTCAATTGAAGTTCATTCGATTTCTAGAGAGAAAATATAGAAAAGAAAGGGAAAAAGAGAGAAAGGGAATGGGAGATCTGAAACAAAAAGTCGACAATTATCCAAGGATGAGATTCTTAGAGATTTCAAATGATAAATTTTTTAAGAAATCTCTAGGCGAGAAATTTCTTTAAATTTGTCCTAAATGGTGAAAAAATTTAAATAAGATTTCAATAAAAAATAATTGTCATATTATTTTCTTTTCGAAAACAAAAAAAAAAGAAAAAAAAATTTCTAAATTGACCCAAATGGTAGAAAATTTAGAAATAAAAAAAATAATAAATAAAAAGAATTTTTAAATAGGCTCAAATGGTGGAAAATTTAGAGATTCAAAAAGAGAAAATATTTCTAATTTGACCCAAATGGTGGAATAATTAGATATATTTTCGACAAAAAACCCAAAAAATATAACCAACAAAAATCTTTCTGACGACACAGCCTCTTCAAGAAATCAAATTGGATTCTTAAATACTCTTAAGGTGAGAAAATTTTTTAAGAATTCTACTAGATTTATGAAAAAAATCTTATAAATTATTTTTAATATTTAACATAAAAGTTTGGAACTGTTAGACTCAAAACCATAGGATAAATTTCAAATAAAATGGTACCATCCTTTGGATGGGCATGTGGGGGTACTATAACCTTTTTCATATGTAATCGAACTCTTGAACCCTATTTTGGCTTATAGACCCAAACCTATTCTTTTAGGGACCCTTAGTTAAGCTTAGGAGCTCCTTAAAATGATAGATTTTTAAAGTGGCTAATCACACCTAGATAAAAAAATTTTGGTGGTGACTCCATTTGTTAAGTTTAGCTATAGATTTTCAGATCTATATGTTATGATAATTTGGCAACTCCATTAGAGAAAGTCATATAGAGTCAAGCCATAACATTTTAAATTTATCCTATTCTTTGGTCTAATGGTTTTAATTTACAATTATTTATGTTATCTGTTTACTAACATTTTTTTATCTTTTTTTTATCCTTTTATTTTTAGGACATGGAAATAATATATTCCTTCACACACACTATCACATGCATTTACAATACATGAGCTTTATACCCAAGCTTTATCCCTTTTAGGAGGGAGTAAATACCTACGCTCTTACGAGATGACAATTTTCGCAATGGCTACCGAAATACTCCCACTCGAATTGAATCTTTTTTTATGGTAGCCTGTAATGGGTGAGGATTGGATTGCCTTACTAGTTTGTAATTGGCAATGATGCAAGGAACAATTTGGGAACCTTAAGTGATCAAAATCACCTAACCCAGCATATAGTGTATATTTAAGAGGCCAGCCTTAGGATAGAGCCCTTCCTACCTATTGATAGACCTAACCCAAAATTAGGACATAAGAGAGAATAATTTGTAGGATATATTGATTATCTAACCATCTTATGTGTTTGACTTTGTGCTTTTGCATCATTTCAATTAGTGCTTGCATTATCATATCATGCATCATTTTCATTGGCATATGTAACATTGTGCATCTGCATCATTTTCATATTAGATTTCATCTATGAAAATATACATTTCATTTATGTATCAACATACCAAACATAAAGCATAGCATATCATTTCTAATCATAATTGTGGTATTCAAGGTTTAAGTATAGCTCCACCAAGCAAGAACCTCACTCACCAATACAATAAAAGGGTTCGAATCAGATATATAGAACAAAAAAATTCCAACTGCCTCGAGAGAATAGAAAAGCCCCAGAGAAGCTTGAAAGGAAATTAAATAAGATTCTAGAGGCCTTGAACAAGTTAAATAAGGGGAAGGGAATAGAAAATAATACTAACCAACAAGACCATTTATCACAAGAGGTGACTGACTCCCTATATCCATTTATTGCGTTCCCTATCATCTTCTTATAATAAGGTGCTCTTAAGGTGTTAACGAATAGGATAATTATTTTTTTTTCTATCAAAAGAGGTTGAACTTGAGCAGCTGTATCCTTCCATCATTGGGCATATCTTTTGAAGGATTCTATTACCTTTTCGCTATGCTTTGTAAAGAAAAATTATCAAAGGCCAAGTCAATAATGTGACGATATTGATTAATAAATACCCAAGCAAGCTCATTCTAAAAATGGATATGGGTTTGATTTAGCTGAATATACCACCTTGCAACTGAAACAATAAGGTTTTTTTAGACCACATGCATTAATAGCTTTTCATTACTAGTGTAGGTAATTATTTTTTGATAGTATATAGTGACATAAGCTATCAAACACTTAGTACCATTATATTTTTTTAATTTTGAAACTTTAAATTTTAAAAGAATCAAAACATTTAGGACCAAACAAAGGTTAGAGGCATCTATGAAGCCATAAAAATCTAACCTTTAATGGGACGTAATATTTCTTCTAGCAGATTCATTTTGTAATCAGCTTTAGAGTTCTCAAAAAACTTAACCACCTTTAATTTCAATTTTTCTTTTAGGTCATCTGAATTGGAAACTTGGATCGGTTCAACTATCTTTTCAGCAAAGGTAGGGTTGAAGTGACTTTGGACATTCCTTTAGCTGGGGCTTATGATATTCCTGAATAAGTATAGCTTGTGAAAAATATAGACTGTTGTGGAGGGTAGCCTTGAATAGATTGGACCTTATGCGAACCATAATCCAGAGGATACAGAAGATTAGTAACATCATGTGAAACATCTTCTTATACCATTTTTCCTTTATTTAACTTGCCTAATGCTCCAAGGATTTTGCTTAATTCTCCCTTGATTTTTTTTTTAGCCTTCTTCAACTTTTCAACATGGCTTGCATTATCTTGTTCCATTTTTTTAGCTTGGACGTAAGTGTTATACTTATGGTGAGTTGGTCGAGCTTTCCTCAAACCTTGATTTACCATAATTATGGTGCATATTTAGAATGATATTCATGAAACCATCCAATTATGCATAAGAATAAATGCAAGAATGCATGGATGCAATAAAAGAATTATCACATAACAATTGTTAACAAAGAAAATCTTGATTGAATTAAAAGTTACTTATAACCAAATCTAATTTTACATTCACAAAAAGTCTAAAATTTATTGAGGAAAGAAATCCTTAATTTGTCGATACTGGCTTTGCACTTCATTAAGAAAATCCAACAGTTCTTGACCACGTACTCCCACTGGTTACACCTCTATCTTTCATTCCTCAATCTTTTTTACCTTGTCTTTGGCTTGTAAATAGCTACAATGATTTGGTCAAATAGAAACTCCAACTGATTATGCTTTCTCACATATGCCTTATTTAATTGTTCACACTTTTCATTCACAGCTTCCATTTATGTTCCAATTTTAACCATAATTTCATTCAGCATTTGGATGTGCCTTTGTTCTTCAAATAGTGTCTTTTCCTTTTCTTATAACTTTGCTTGCAACTATCCATTTTTTTCAAAAAGTTAGACCAGTTCTTGATTGGTGGATGACCGTGTTATGTTAAGGTCAACAAACAAACTCTTCCATTCATTTTTTTCTTGTTTGAGTGTTTGAACTTCCTCTTTTAGCTTTTTATTTGCAAGCTTCAACTCTTTAGACTTCCTTTTCAAGTCAGTAAAGAATTTGCTAGGCTCTCTATGGATATAACTAAGATTTTTTTTTTTTAAATTATTTTGTGACAATTACTCTTTATAATAAACTTAATGATATGAATACATGCATAGTAAAAGAAAAAGGATAGTAGGCATATAATATGAACATAGAACAATATATAAATACAAAAAATGACATAAAAGGTTAGTATGCAAAAAACCAATACATAAATTTATAAGCAGAATAAATTTTTCATCATATGTCTTATTTAAGGTTTTTAACATAAGGGAAGACATGGCTCTAACCTAGGTTTGGACTCTTAAGGTTTATTTATATGCTAGGTTCAAAAGTTTGACAATCTAATAGTTCCTAAATTATTCTTTACATCATTGTCTATTATAAACTAGTAAGGCACCTCAATCCTCACCCATTATACGTTACAAGCAGAAAAGGCTTCATTTTAGTAAAAGTTTTTCACTAGCCCATGCAAAGACATGAAATCACATAAAGACATAGGTATTTTACTCCCTCGTAAAGGACACAACTCATGCGTAGCGCTCATGTTATACATGTGCAAATGAGTGACAAATATATAAAATAAATAAATAAATAAATAATATAAATATAAATAAGGAAAAAATTTCTTAAATTTATTAGGTTAGGCTTGAATAATAAGAAATTATTTATTGGCCTAACTCTCGATGTCCCTAGTAGAGTTGCTAAACTGTTACAACATATAGATCCATGGATCTATCGGTAGACAAAGACTTTATGAGTCACCATCAATCTTTTTTGTTTAGGTGTGATTGGTCACCTAACTGAATTTGTCTCATTTTAAAGAGAAATCTCAAGTTTGATTCGGGTATCTTTAAAAAGTAAATTCTAATCTATGAAACCATATTTTAGATTTAAAAATTTAGTTACTCGTAAGAAAGGTTATAGCACTCTCATAGCACCCATCAAAAGATGGTACCAATTTGATTTCAAGTTATCCAAGCCATAAAGTTTCTTTATAATTTTACCAAATAATTTAATTATTGAAAATTAGTCTGCAAATTACTCCAATAGTTTGGTAGTAATTTAAGATAATTTTCTCACTTCAAAAATATTTATAGAAACTAGTGTTACACTCTAAAGAGGCTCCATCGTCAGATTGATTTGATTTTCTTGTAAAAAAAATTTATTTATGAAAATATGGTTTAGAACCTTGGTATCAAAAAATTCTCACCCAAATTCTCTAATATGTTAGTAAAATTTAGGAAAGATCCTATCATCTAAGAATTTATATAAAGATTGCTATTTGCAATGCTTTTAGTAATTTTATTATCAGCAATTTAAAACCTAATAATTTATTTTCAGAAATATCCTATAATATGTTAGTAAATTTTTTGTCAAGAAAATTTTCTCTAATATGTTGTTAAGATTGAAAATTTATTTGTTCAAAAAAATTCATTATGCCCTCCAATAGTTTAGTAAGACTTAATTCATGATTTAAATCCTCTAATAACTTGTTAGGATTGAAAAGCATTTTTTGAAAACCCATTTTTTAATTTGGAAGAAAAAAATCAATTAAAATAAACAAAAAAAAGTTATCATGTAATTATAGACACCCAATTTGGTCTAGGCCCGAATCAATTAGGCCTGTTCCAATGGGGGCAAAATAGTCCAAATTTTTTTATTAATTATTTGTTAGTTTGTTCTATGATTGTTCTGAATTTTATTTTAATTATTTATCTTATTATTATTATTATTTTAGGAGATAATGATTAAAATAAAATAAAAAAAGGTTAAGAAAAAGGTTATGCCAATTGGTGGCAGAATCATGGATGAACTGAATTTCTATAAGATAAGGCAGAAATATTTTCAAAGTTGGAGTTAGAGTTAATAAAAAATTCTTTTGATTAAACTCTATAAATACCCATTGATCAAAGGCCAAATGACACAAAAACACAGCAAACAAAAAACAGTAAAAAAATTTTAAAGATTTTTAGGTTTAGAAAAAAGAGAGGATTTTTGAAAAAATCCAGAAAATCCTCAGATTTTTGGAAATTTTCTAAAAAATTTTCAATTTTCGATGATTTTTTTGGTGTCGGTTGAATTTTTTGGTAGGTTTCTCAGAATCCGGTTGAAGATTTTGGTACTAATTGAATTTTTCAATGACCATTCGACGAATCAACCTAGATTCCAACGACATTCCCCAGAATCTGATTGATATTCAATTAAAGTTCATTCAATTTCTAAAGAGAAAAGAGAGAAAAGAAAGGGAAAAAGAGAGAATGGGAAGGGGAGATCTGAAACAAAAAGTCGACAATTATCCAAGGATGAGATTTTTAGAAATTTCAAATGGTAAATTTTCTAAGAAATCTTTAGGCGAGAAATTTCTTTAAATTTGTCCTAAATGGTGAAAAAATTTAAATAAGATTTCAATAAAAAGTAATTGTCATATTATTTTCTTTTCGAAAACAAAAAAAAAAGGAAAAAAGAATTTCTAAATTAACCCAAATGGTAGAAAATTTAGAAATAAAAAAAATAATAAATAAAAAGAATTTTTAAATAAGCTCAAATGGTGGAAAATTTAGAGATTGAAAAAGAGAAAATATTTCTAATTTGACTCAAATGGTGGAATAATTAGATATATTTTCGACAAAAAACCTAAAAAATAAAACCAACAAAAATTTTTCTGACGACACAGCCTCTTCAAGAAATCAAATTGGATTCTTGAATACTCTTAAGGTGAAAAAATTTTTTAAGAATTCTACTAGATTTATGAAAAAAATCTTATAAATTATTTTTAATATTTAACATAAAAGTTTGGAACTATTAGACTCAAGACCGTAGGATAAATTTAAAATAAAATAGTACCATCCTTTAGATGGGCATGTGGGGGTACTATAATCATTTTCACATGTAATCGAACTCTTGAACCCTATTAGGGCTTGTAGATCCAAACCTATTCTTTTAGGGACCCTTAGTTAAGCTTAGGAGCTCCTTAAAATGATAGATTGCTAAGGTGGCTAATCACACCTAGATAAAAAAAGATTAGTGGTGACTTCATTTGTTAAGTTTAGCTATAGATTTTCAGATCTATATGTTATGACAATTTGGAAACTCCACTAGAGAAAGTCATAGAGAGTCAAGCCATAACATTTTAAATTTATCCTATTCTTTGGTCTAATGGTTTTAAATTACATTATTTATGTTATCTGTTTACTAACATTTTTTTATCTTTTTTTTATCCTTTTATTTTTAGGACATGGAAATAATATGTTCCTTCACGCACACTATCACATACATTTACAATACATGAGCTTTATACCCAGGCTTTATCCCTCTTAGGAGGGAGTAAATACCTACGCTCTTACGAGATGACAATTTTTCGTAATGGCTACCGAAATACTCCAACTCTTATCATCAACTGAAAAAAAAAGTGGTAAAAATCAAGACATCTCTTAGTTAGCTATTTGATGCTTTGTAAGAAGCTGACATGATATAGCTAGTGAGTTCGCATAGTTACCAAGGAAAGTATGTGTCAGATAGCAATTGCAAGTATCATAGTGGGGCATCTGACCACTCTATTAAAACCTGTGAGCATTTTCGTCAAGAGGTACAAAATTTTATGGATTCTTATTAGATTGAATTATATGAAGAATGAGAAGATTTAAAAAACGTTGAAGTGTCTATGATTGACCAGCCATCAAAACTATTTCCAAGGTCAATTATAATTTACTGTGGGGATAAGCCAAAGTCAACCATAGACAAGTTCGCTCCCAGGCCAATAATTTTTAAAGTCCCTACTCTATTCCCTTACAAAAGTAATAGAGTTGCGTCATGAAAATATAATTGTGACACAGTAATCCAAGGGCAAGAGGAGAATGATTCTAAGTTTGATGCTGTTAACATAATTGGTGTGGGGGGCATTACCCGAAGTGTAAGGTGCTACATTCCAAAAATGTTGAAGAGGGCTAGAAAAGAAAAAACCAAGGAAAGGGAAGAACAAAATGATCTAAAAGTAATGCTTGATAAAGAATATCAAATGTTGGTGTTAGAAAAAAAAAGCTTGTAAATTTTTAAAACTGATAAAACACAGTGAATACGCAGTGGTGGAATAGTTAAATAAAATGCCAGCATAAATCTTATTATTATCACTGCTATTGAATTTTGAACCACATCGAAATGTTTTACTGAAGGTGCTGAATCAGGCATATGTGGCACATAATGTGTATGTCAGGTATGTGAACCACTTAGCTAAAAACTTGGTCATGCTAAATTATATATCATTTAATGATGGTGAGATTCTTTCAGAGGGAAAAAAAAGTACCAAAGCTTATATCACTGTTAAATGCAAGAGCCACATCATAGCCAAAGTCTTCATCGATAATGGCTCTGCTATTAACATTATGCTTATGTCAACTTTAACAAGGCTACCTGTTAATTACTCATATATAAAGGATAGCCAAATGGTTGACTGAGCATTCGATGGGATCATGCAAGAAATCCTAAGAGATATAAAGTAGCCTTTGCGAATTGGGCCATGTACTTTTAATGTAAAATTTCAAGTAATGGATATTTCCCTATTTTATAGCTATTTGTTAAGAAGGTTATGGATTCACATGGCAGGTACTGTCCTTTTTACCTTACACTAAAAGATCAAGTTTAATGTGGAAGGTCAATTAGTGGTAGTGTTTGAAGAAAAAGACATGCTGGTAACTCAGTTGTTGATTGCTCTATGTGTGAAAGCTACTGAAGAAGTAATGGAATGCTCTTATTGATCTATTGAATTAGTTAATTCTATGGGTGAAGGACCTAAAAATCAACACTTTTCAAAAATAGTGATAAGTCAGGTCATTAATAAGGGCTAGTATCCTAGAGTAAGGTTGGATAAAAATTTACAAGGGATAAGAGAACCCCTAAAAATGATAGACAACAGCGAGAGGCTGGGTCTCAATTATGAAATAAAAGATTGAGAAATAAGGGGAAGACAAGCCAATAAGACAGCTATAATCATCTCATACTTGTATGAGACTTTCAGGCTTGGAGGGTTCATATATCCAACTATAAAAGAAGATTTAGAAGAAAGTATGAAAAAAGCTTTCGCTGAGTTATCTATCCATGCAATCAGAGATGAAAGTAGGTATGAGCAGGAAATGTGGGTTTGCCCTTATCCACCAGATTGTGAGCTAAACAATTGGAACATTATCGAAATACCTGTTATCCTTGAGACCAAATCAATGCAATTGAACATCCCAATCGCTTATGCCCAAGGTTTTTGGGTAATCTTTCTTATTTGGGTCATTTATCTATTATTATTTTAATAAAAATTAAGAAGGATGCATTTTCATTCATTTCTTCTAGTGCATTGATTTTTTTTCATTTTTCTATACATTTCACCAACATATTCCATTTCATTCAATTTCAGGTCTTTAAATGAACAGAAAAATAATTATGATAATAATCAAGGGGTTAATTTTAAAAAATCAATTAACACTGATGCGTTTGATAACAAAAATGATTCTGAAGAATATGTTATCCCTTTAGATCTAATGAGATTGATTAAGTAAGAAAGTAAACCAATTAAGCTTCATCAGGAGACAATTGAATTAGTGAATTTAAGAGATGAGGAGAATAAGAAAGAGGTTAAAATTGGCATATCACTCTCGTCAATAGATAGGCAACGATTGGAAAATCTACTTTAAGAATTTGTAGATGTGTTTGCTTAGTCTTATCGAGATATGCCTGGGCTTAGTATAAAAATAGTAGAGCATAGACTACCATTGAAGATAGAATGTAAACCAGTCCAATAGAGATTAAGATGAATGAAACCTAAAATGCTATTAAAGATAAAAAAAAAAGTGATAAAGCAGTTTGATGCAGGTTTCTAACAAGTAGCCAAATATCCAGAATGGGTAGCCAATATAGTACCAATCCCTAAGAAAGATGAAAAGGTGTGAATGTGCTTAGATTATCATTATTTGAATAAGGTTAGCCTAAAGGATAACTTTTATTTGCCTTTATATTGACACATTGATGGATAACACAGCTAAGCATTCTATGTTCTCTTTTATGGATGGGTTCGCAGGGTATAACCAAATAAAGATGGCTAAAGACGATAAGGAAAAGATCACTTTCGTGACAATGTGGGGAACTTTTTGCTATAAAGTCATGCCTTTTGATTTAAAGAATGCTGGGACAATATACCAAAAAGCCATGGTAACACTCTTTCATGACATGATGTACAAAGAGATTGAGGTGTATGTAGACAATATGATAGTAAAATCTTGAGAAGACAAATATCATGTCACCAACCTCAGAAAGCTATTTAAGAGGTTAAAAAAATTTCAACTCAAGTTAAACCGAGTCAAGTGCACTTTTGGGGTAAGGTCAAGAAAGTTGCTAGGCTTTTATGGTTAGTGAAAGAGGAATTGAAGTTGATTCTGACGAAATACGAGCCATTCAAAATTTGTCACCTCCAAGCACACAAAAAGAAATTTGAGGTTTTCTAGGTAGATTGAACTACATTTCTTGGTTCATATCTCAACTTACCTATAAGTGTGATCCTATTTTTAAGCTTCTCCATAAGAATAACCCCAAAAAAATGGAATGAAAAATGTCAAATGGCTTTTGATAAAATTAAGCAATACTTATCAAATCCTTCAGTGTTGGTACTATTTGTTTCAAAAAGACCCTTAATTTTATATCTGACAGTGTACAAAAATTCAATGGGATGTGTATTAGGGTAGCAAGATGAATCTAGCTGAAAAAAGAGAGCTATTTACTATCTAAGTAAAAAATTTATGGAATATAAGTCCAAGTATTCTTTTTTAGAGAAAATGTATTGTGCATTAGCTTAGACTGCCAAAAGACTTAGACAATACATACTTTATCATACCACTTGGCTTATAGCAAAATTAGATCCAATTAAATACATCTTCGAGAAGCCTTCTTTGTTTGAAAAAAATTGCTAGATGGTAAGTAATGTTTTCAGAGTATGATATCATATATGTAAGCCAGAAGGCAATAAAAATAATGTCATAATCGAGTTTCTCGCATATCGTGCTGCTGAGGATTATGAGTCGATGAGGTTAGAATTTTTTGATGAAGATTTGATGACTATTTTTCAGCTGGAAGAAAAAGGGCATGAAGTGAAATATTGAAAAATATATTTTGATAGAGCTACCAATGTCTTGGGACATGAAATTAGGGTAATTTTAATTTTTTCAGAAAAATAATACTATCATTTAACAGCAATGTTGAATTTTAATTGTACAAATAACATCATTGAATATGAGGCTATGTTATAGTTTTACAAGCTACTATAGATAGAAAAGTTAGAGCATTAAAAGTGCTTGGAGACTCAACTCTAGTTATATATCAGTTGAAAGGAGAATGAAAGATGAGAGATTCAAAACTATTCTATATTGCAAGTATATCCTGGAGTTGATCAAGCAGTTTGAAGATATTTAGTTTGATCATTTACCTCAAAAAAAGAATCTGATTGTCGATACTCAGGATACTTTGACAGTAATGGTTCAAATTAATGATAATATCGACAATCAACTTACCAAGTTAGATGTTAAGGATAAGCTGGCTCATTACTCTAATGTAAAAAAAAAAAAAAGATGAAAAGCCTTGATACTATGATATCTTACAGTATAATAAAAACCATTAATACCCCATCTAAGCAACTGAGAATAATAAAAAGGTTATTTGAAGACTAGCTATGAGTTTTTTCCTAGATGGAGATGTTTTATATAAAAAGAGCCATGATCAAGTATTATTGAGATATGTAAATAAGGTCGAGACAAAGAAGATTATTAAAGAGATGTATGATGTGATATGTGGGGCACATGCTGACATATGATGGTAAAAAAAATTATGAGAGTTGGGTACTACAGGTTGACAAAGGAGAACGACTACATTGACTATGCTAAAAGATGTCACAAGTGCAAAATATATACTGATAAGATTATGCTCCGTCATTTGCTTTACATGTTTTGACACCACTCTGGCCATTTTCTATATGAGGCATGGATGTCATTGGTCCTATTACCCCAAAGGCTTCTAATGGATATAGATTTATTTTTGTGATGATAGATTAATTTACAAAATGGGTGGAGGCTGCATCATTTGGAAGTGTGACACGATCTGTGGTTTGTAAGTTTATAAAAAAAGAGATTATTTGTAGATATAAACTTTTAGAGAGAATCATCTTGGATAATGCCAAAAACTTAAATAGTAAGATGATGCAGGAAATATGTGCCTAGTATAAGATCAAGCATTATAATTCAATGTCATACCATCTGAAAATGAATGTGACAGTTGAGGCAGCAAATAAGAATATAAAAAGAATCCTTGAGAAGATGACTTAGACTTATAAATATTGGCATGAAAAGTTACCATTTGCGCTGCATGCTTATCAAATGTCGGTGCGTACCTTTATTGGGGCAATTCCATTTTCTTTGGTTTATAGGATAAAAGTTGTATTGCCAATAGAAGTGAAGATCACATCCTTGAGGGTTCTAAAGGAAATTGAACTAGAATATGCTAAATGGATTCAAGAACACTATGAATAGTTAAATTTAATTAAAGAGAAGAGATTAACAATGTTGTACCATGGTCAATTATATTAAAGAAGAATGATAAAAACTCATGATAAAAAAGTTTGACCTTGTTACTTTTGGAAAAGAGAGTTGGTTTTGAAAAGAATTCTTTCAAGCCAGCATGATAATAGAGAAAAAGGACTTCGAATTGAGAAGGGCCATATATGGTGAAATGGGTTTTCTAGAGTAGAGCATTAATATTGGCTGAGATGGATGGAGATGATGTGTCTCATCCTATAAATTTTGATGCTATAACAAAATATTATGCTTAAAAAAAGAGAAAGAAAATAAAGAGGAAAATAAAGAAAATAAAGAGAAAATAAAAAAAAAAACTCAAATCGAAAACCCCAAGAAGGTGGTTTGAGTCAAAAGGAGTTTATCTAAGTTAAAAACTTGAAAATGTGGCTTAGATAAGGAAAATATAGTATCGAATTTGGAAATTCACCAGCATGAAGGCTAGTATGTTTTCATGAGCTCTAAGTTGTGTAAATGCATTAGGTGGTTGAGTTTTTCATAAAAGACTTTAAGATATGTTATCATGATTGTCTAATTATTTATTTTGGGTATTGTCTCCCCATACCCATCATTGTAATTCTTTTCTTATCCCATTAGCCAAAGTTTGCTATCATTTTTGCTAATAAAAGATATTCCACATCATTATTTGCATTTCTTTTTTGTTGATTATTTCTCATTTATTTTCTAGCCATTCCTACTCTTTTCTCTTTACTACCTTACAATGGATGAAATGTGTGATTGCATTTTTACTTTTTAAGGTTAAAATTGATAAATGAATAATAGCATGAAAGATTTCTACATTACATTGGAAATGTTGAAAGTAATAAAGGCAAATATGAAATGTTCAGTTCCTGATAAGGACATTAAATTTGGAAAAAAAATTTTTTTTTTTTTAAAAGATGAGAATTAATGAGAGAGATGATTGAGAGTTACATTGATTTGTCTTAGTACCTGAAGATTGAAGGGTTCGAGGCTAAGGAAAAGAGCTTGAAAAACTTGAGTACCATAATTAATCAACATTTGTATAGCATGCATTGTATTTCTAAATGTCTAGTGCATAGCATACACTGTATTTAAGAAAGTCTAGTGCATGAATCTATGAAGCAAGGATATTCCAAGATCTCACATGAAGAAGACAAATGTGAAGACTTTTCAATGAAAGAGTTTCAAATTCTCATTTGAAAAAAAGCTTCTATGGTAAGATTCTAATCCTTGGAAAAGGATATCTCTCAGTATTACGATGATTTGTAAAACCTTCGAGCATAATCTCCTAAAATTTCTTTAGACATGATCTATGACTCATTTAGGCATGATTGTCAAGGAGCAATTTATTTTTCAAAGTTAAGGTGCCTCTGTTTAGAGGAGCATTTTATTTTTTCAAAGTTGTGTTGCCTCTGTTTAGAGGAGTATTTTATTTTTCAAAAGTTGTGGTGGCTCTGTTTAAAGGAGCAATTTATTTTTCAAAGTTGTGGTACCTCTATTTAAAAGAGCATTTTATTTTTCTAAAAGTTGTGGTGCCTCTGTTTAGATGAGCATTTATTTTTCTAAAAGTTGTGGTACCTTTGTTTAGAGGAGTATTTTATTTTTCAAAAGTCGTGGTGCATTTGTTTAAAGGAACAATCTATTTTTCAAAGTTGTGGTGCCTCTGTTTAGAGGAGCATTTTATTTTTTAAAGTTGTTGTACCTCTATTTAGATGAGCCTTTTTATTTTTTAAAGTCATTGAGCCTCTATTTAAAAGAGCTTTATTTATTTTTTCAAAAAAAAAATAGAGCGAATTTATTGGGATGATCACGTGCAGAATGTCTACGTCTTTACATAATTCTTATTACACAGGAAATGCACAAAGAGGGGTAGCTATAGATATCCAATTTGATCTAAGCCCAGATCAATTGGGCATGGTCCAATGAGGGTAAAATAGCCTAAATTTTTTTATTAATTTATTTATTATTTTGTTCTATTATTGTTCTGAATTTTATTTTAATTAGTTATCTTTTTATTATTATTATTTTATGAGATAATGACTAAAATAAAATAAAATAAAGTTAACAAAAAAAAAAGGTTTTGCCGATTAGTAGCATAATCATGGATGAACTGAATTTTTATGGGATAAGGCAAAAATATTATCAAAGTAGGTGTTAGAGTTAATTAGATATTCTTCTGATTAAACTCTATAAATACCTACTGATCAAAGGCTAAAAGACATGAAAACATAAAAAACATAGCAAGCAGAAAGCAATAAAAAATTTTTGAAGATTTTTGGGTTTATAAAAAAGAGGAGATTTTTGGAAAAATCTAAAAAATCCCCAAAATTTTAGAAAATTTTTAGAAAATTTTCAATTTTTAATGAATTTTTTAACGTCAGTTAAATTTTTTGATAAGTTTTTCAGTACAGGTTGAATTTTCTAGCAAGCTTCCTAGAATCTAGTTAAAGATTCTGGCACCAGTTGAATTTTTTGGTGATCGTCTGACGAACCAACCCAAATTTCGATGACATTCCTCAAAATTTGATTGATATTTGTCAGAGTTCATCTAGTTTCTAGAGAGAAAAGAGAGAAAAAAAAAAGGGAAAAAAGAGAAGGAGAAGGAGAGATCTGAAGCAAAAGTCGAGAATTAGCCTTTTATATCATCGTAAAATGACGTTGTTTTGGCATTAAAAGAGCCATCAGAATCTGCGCGTTTTCATTCGGGCGACTCGACTTGTAGCACTGACCCACTTTAACCCACTTCACAAACCCTACTATTGAGTAGAGCCGAGCTGATTTCCCCCCAAGCCGCGTTTCGAACCATTGCCTGTGCTTTAAGCCGAACCGTTCTATAGCCACTGAGCCGAGCCATTCCATTTTTTTGGTAATTTTATTTATTTATTTATTATGTGTTTATTTATTTTTAGGAGTATTTTTGCATGATTAAATTTAGAAAAAATAAAAAAATAAAATTTGGGGATAAATATTAATTATCCAATGAAGAAATTTATAAAAATTTTAAATAGTAAATTTCTATAAAATTCTTAGGTGAGAAATTTTATCTAAATTTATCCAAAATGGTGAAATAATTTAGATAAAGTTTTAATAATAATAATCAATATTTATTTTCAATCAAAAAATAAAAAAATAAAAAATTTTGGTTGAAATATTTGACAATTATTTAAGGATGAGATTCTTAAAAATTTCAAATGATAAATTTTCTAAGATAAATTTTCTAAGAAATCTCTAAGTGAAAATTTTTTTAAAATTTGTCCTAAATTGTAAAAGAATTTAAATGAGATTTCAATAAAATATAATTATCATATTATTTTCTTTTCGAAAACAAAAAAAGAAGAAAAATAATTTCTAAATTGACCTAAATGGTGAAAAATTTATAAATCCAAAAAATATAATAATAAATAAAGAAAATTTCTATGTAGGTCTAAATGGTGGAATAATTAGATATATTTTCGACAAAAAACCCAAAAAATAAAACAAAAAAAAATTCTTTCTGACGACGGAGCCTCTTCAAGAAATCAAATGAGATTCTTGAATATTCTTAAGGTGAAAAAATATTCTTAAGAATTCTATCAGATTGATGGAAGAATCTTATAAATTATTTTCAATATTTAACATAAAAGTTTGAAACTATTAGACTCAATACTATAAGATAAATTTAAAATAAAATAGTACTATCTTTTGGATGGGCATGTAAGGGTGCTATAACATTCTCCATATGTAATCGAACTCCTAAACTTTATTCTGGTTTGTAGATCCGAACCTATTCTTTTAGGAACCCTTAGTCAAGCTTAAGAGCTCCTTAAGAGGACAAATTCCTAAGGTGGCTAATAACACTTAAATAAAAAAAGATTGGTGGTGACTCTATTTGTTAAGTCTAGCTATAAATTTTTTGATCTATATGTTATGACAGTAATAATATAACATATCATGCAATAATAACGTAATCAATGAATAATATAATTTATAAATTATCATGCAATTAATTAATAATCATACAAAAAAATAACAATAATAAATAAAATAAAATATCATAAATAATCTTGCCAAATTTTCTTTTTATTGTCTTCATTATTTAATTAGCAATAAAAAAAAACACATAGTAAAAAATAGAAAAAAGAAATAAAAATCAAAAAATCAAAATCAAAATTAAAAAAAATAAAAAAAGGAAAATCTGTAACTGGATCAAGTTACCAACAGGTTATGCACGGATCTCCATGGGTTCACACTAATCAAAAAGTCTTCTCTAAAATGATGCCTTATTGCTCTGCTTTAAAAGTAAAAAAGTTTGCAATTTTCTCATGTGGCTTTAGTTCTTTCTCTCTCTAGCTGGATTTTTCTCTGACTTATCTTTAGAAAGAGAAAATTCATCAACTCCATATTTAGGCCACCAAATCCATATCCTAACATCGAAATCTTCAAACGGTCGTCGAAATATTCAAATGACCCCAGAAACCACTGTCCAAAATTCTCCGGCCACTAAGAACTCACCAAATATGCAAGAAATTTCAATCGTTTTCTAGAAAAATGCAAAATTCCAAAATCTTGAATCTAACCCAAAAATAATCCCAGTATTCCCAATAACCATGCATAACTCTCAATAAACCTCAAAAAAGGATTTAATCCTGATTTTAAAAATCCTAAAAGAAATAAATCAAACCCCAAAAATCACAAAACCAAACTGAAACACCAAAACCCCCAGATTGCTTACGTAACTTTTCTATCTTTCATGTATATTTTCTGTGTAATCTCCATCCATGTCTTTGTAGGTTTGAGCGTGATTTATAGGAATTTTTTTATAGAAATTTTAGGATTTGTCCTTGAATGCCATGAATTGTCAATGGGTTGATTTTAGAGCCTTGCTTTGATTTAAGGTTTCAACTTGATTCCAGTCATTTTTTTTTGTTCCAATTCCATGCGAACATGATTTCAAGATTGATCTTTCAGAAAAAAAAAATCCCTATTTTGTTTCCTTCTTTTTTTTTTTGAATAATAATAATTTTTTATTAAAAATAGAAATGTAATTAAAAAATAGCCTCAAGGCCCAAATATCGTAAGTTATCCTTAAAATCCATATTCAATTTAAAGCCTCGTACCAGTTTAAAGGCCCGAAAGACACCTTGAAAGCCCGAAAAACCCAAACCTTAGTTCGCCCCAAACGAAATCAAGTGTCTACAAAAATAGAAAGAAAGTTCAATAGAGGATAAAGGAGGGACCGGGTTCGGAGGAAACAAGCAAGTTATCGTTCGTTCGGGAAGATTATAAGGAAGGGTAACTCTTTATGCATGTGATAGATTTTTGGTTCAATATCCCAGCTCCAGTCATAGTTTTTCCCTTTTTTTTTTTGGTTTCTTTTTTTGGTTTTGATTCCAACTTCTGTTGCTGTTTAAGTTTAGGTTTCTGTTTCCAAAACAAAAAAAAAAAAAAAAGGAAAAAAAACTTTCCCATAGAAATATCCTTCGTCCCTTGTATTACTTGTAAAAGTTTAAAGCCTTGTCTCATTACTTGTAAAAGGAAAAAGGAGTTTTTTTTTTTTTAAGAAAGCTAATAGCCTTCCTAAATAGAAGAAAAAATTAATATTAAAAGGGGTTGCGACTGACGAGGTGCAAGTCTTTACCGGGTTGGCTTCAGTTTCGGGTTAAGCTTTAAAGGCTTGACCTTTGATGATTATTTGTTTTTGCTATTATGGGTGGACTGTTGTGTAAGGTTGAGGCTTCATTCTCTTTGTTTGTTCAGTTGTTTCTGTATTATCCATTTTCGGTTGCTGTCTGCATATAATGGTGGTTCCTTTTTTTTTTTTCTTTGATAAGCTTCAAGCTTGGTTCTCAGATTTTTAAAGTTCTGTGTTTAAAAAAAAAGGGAATTTTTTTCTCTTCTTGTAGAAACCAGAAAGCCTTCAAAACGTGAAATAAAGAGAAAATAAAAGGGGTTGTGGGGTTTAAAACTGGTTCGAAGAAGGATTTTCTACTCTTATTTGAGACTCGTGAATGCTTCCTCCTTTGGTATGTATCTCATGGGTATACGATGAATAAAAACCTGAATCGAAAGCCACTTGAAAACAGAAAAAAAAAAAAAAAAAGGGCTGCTCATGGAGTTTCAAAACTCCAAAGCTGACTTTAGATTAAAGTCCAGTTGTTTTCTTTCTTGTTTCTGTACATGTGTTTTGTTTTTACGCGTTCATGGGTTCCTTGGAGTGAGGGTTGCAAGAATGAAAGGAGTATTATTTCGGCTAAGGACTTGGAACTTCTTCCACGTTGTTTTTTGTATATATGCCATTTATAAGGTGAAGGGCTTAAGTCCTTACATGTTCATGGTTTCTCTGGCATGGTGGTTGGTCATGGGGAGGAGAGCCGCATCTTGTTTTGGTATGCCATTTTCTGCTCTATTTAACTTCATTCAGTTGTAGCAGCCTTGCTACTGTTTAGTTGCCTCTCCCATTAGTTTTTTTTTTTTTTGTCTCTTAGCTTCTTAAGTGTTACCTCATCTCTAGTACTCCTTTTTAGCTAGCTTAGGATTTAAATTTGAGAGCAAACATGTTGGACTGAAGGTGAAAATGAGGCCAAAACCGTGTTGCCTTGTTCTGGTTGGCAGTCACGGTTTTGAGCTGTCTAACGAGGATTCTCCCATTATATTTATTTATATATTCTTTCTTTTTTGTGTCTTTAATTTTCAATGGCTTGTCATCTTTTAAGTACTTTCTATATAGCTTACTTTAGATGTAGCTTACTTTAGATGTAAAATTAAAAATTTTTCATTCAAAAAAGAATTGATAATAATAATAATAATAATAATAATAATAATAATAATAATAATAATATCGGATGATAAAATTTTAAAAGAATTCAAGTAGTGATTTTTTAAAACCTCTAGTTGAGAATATTTTCCTAAAAAAATATACTACTAAAGTAATGAAGTATTTATAGGAAAGTATTCAATATAAAAAAAAATTTTATTCATTTATTTTCTTAAAGTTATATTTACAATTAAATGATGATGATATATATATAAAGAAATAATGAAAAGGAAAAATGACTCTTTTTAGTAATGAAATTAATATAATTGTGCATGAATATTATGATTAACTATTTTTACTTTTTCAAAAAAATAATTAATAAAAATAATAATAATTAAAAAAATTAAAATTAAAATAAATATAAAATAAAACAAGAAGAGAGGAAACAAAATGAAAATCTCAGAATTGGATTTTAATAAAGTCCGAGTAAAGATTTATAAGAAATTCTTAAGGGAGAAAATTTTTCTAAAATTTTTTCTAAAAATATGGTTAAAGTATTGGGCTATCAAGAAAAATTTTGGATAAAAAGATTTTCTTTGCTTGGTTCCTTTCAAAATTTTTAAATAATAGTGATTGTCAAATAATTAGATGATTAAGACGAAATTAAAATGAGTAATGAAGAACTAGAATAAGTAGTATGTCTTTTAAAATAAATATATATAAAATATGTAATAAAAATATAATAAAAGAAAATATAAAAATAACAATAAAAAAGATTTTTTGTATGCATATTGCACTTGTAATTGACATTACATAATCTTGAAAGTAATGTGAGTTTCAGATGATGGGACTTTAGGAAGTCTGAGTAGTGATTCCTGAAAATTCCCTAGGTGAGAGAATTATTCTAAAAACATTGCCAAAGTATTGAAATATTTAGAATGATTCTCAATATGAAAATTTTTCATTTACTTTTCATTTCTAAAAACGAACTTCCGTGCAACAGTAGCACGAATTAATCCATGTGCATCATATTAAAAAAGCAAACAAAATCTTCAAGGATGAGATCATAAAGAAATTTGAGTAGTGATTCTTTAGGAATTTCTAAGTAAGAAAACTAATCTAAAATGTCACCAATATATTTGAGTGTTAAAATAATTTTCATTAATGATTTCTCATTTTAATATAAGAAATAAATTTCTAGAAAGCATCATTTGAATTTAAATTATAGATATTATATTTTACAATATGCATGGTAAATATAAATATTGAAGATAAATATGAACCAAGATATGATATTTGGGAGTCTAAATAGTGATTCTTAAAAGTTCCCTACGTGAGAAAGTTCCTCTTGACATTGCAAAAGTATTAAAATATTTTTAGAAAATTTTCAATATGCAAGGCATTTATTTATTTTTTTAAGCAAATAATTAAAAATAATAAAAATATGTTTTTAAAAAAATTAAAAAATTAATTTTAAATACCAAAATTAAAACCCTTTTATCACAATTAAAAGATAACACATAATTAATTGGTACCATTTTTTTTTTGGGCATTATGAGGGTGTTAATTATTTCTCACGCATAATCAACTTCTAAATCCAAACTGTTTTCGTAAACAAAAAAAATATCTTTTTAATAAAATTTAATTAATTTTAAGATTTTATTAAAAAGATAAGTTTTGACAGGTGGCCAATCACACCTAACCAAAAAAAAGATTGGTGGCGACCTCTCCTTTTGTTTTCAAATTCGTCTAACGGTCCCCAAAACTGTTACAACAGTTTAGTGACTCCACTAGGGATGCATTTTTTTAAAGTCAGGTCAAAATTAATTACCTATTATCTTTAATTTTGATAAAATGATCTTAATTGGTATTTAACTTTAATTTCTTTGGTTTTTAATTTTAAAAAAATAAAAACCAAAAAATAATAATAATAAAAAGAAAAAATCTCATGCATTTCATTTTAATTATGTCATTTGTCCATTATTTATTTTAGGTTTTGTTTATATATTATTAAATTGTAGGGCATGTAGGATAGAGATTGCGATGTTATTTTCTCTCACATATACAATGACATATTACATTACATGCATAAGCTCTATACTTAGACTTGAATCTTTTCAGGAGGGAGTAAAATATCTATGCTATCATAAAGTGATAATCTTCGTAATGGCAAGCAAAGTAGTCTTACTCAAATTAATCTTTTTCGTTTGAAGCCTACAATGAGTGAAAATCGAAATACCTTACTAGTCCAGCATGGATGACAATGAGGAACAATTGAAAAACTTTTGGCCTCTGTTAACTCTGAGCTCTGCATATAGTATACTTTAATAAGCCAACCTTAGATGGAGCAATATCATTTTTTTAATAGATTATACTCTAAACTAAGACATATGAAAGTATTTATTATAACTTGATTATTACCTTAATTTATCTTGTTTTCTTTTTGTTTCATGATCATGCATCAACACAAACATTGGCATATAAGATGTGTTTGTCAATGTACCAATAAATTAGGAGATTTTAGATTTGGCTTGATACACCATTATGTTGTCCTCAACTTTGAAGCCAACATATATGAAGATGTCAACAAAGTGATAATTCAATCATCAGAAATCTAAGAAAGAAAAGAGATTGCCTGAAAAAATCTAGAGAGGAAACATTGCTTGGAAAAATCATATTGGGGCTTTAACAAAATGATATCTCTGAGCAAGTCGAGATTTGGCTCGTATAGCAACACCCAAGAAAATCATTTTTGAGGAAAAATATGATCATATTGCTTTACTCTTTAAGGTGCCTATGAAAGACCAATTGATAGGAGTTTTGGTTCAATCTTGGTACCCTGCTTATACATGTTTCATGTTCAATGAGATTGATATGACTCTAACAATCGAAGAATATTCTATTTTGTTATGGTTGCATCTTTCTAATCCAGATAATATTTATTGTCGAGGTCAAAAACTTAAATCCTGAAAGAAATTTACCCACATGATAGAAGTGTCCACTCAAGATGTAAGCTCATATATCCAAACAAAAGGCAAAATCGAATGCATCATATGAAAAATCTTACACAATTACATTGTCAAACGTTTAAGGATGAACGAATCATAAGAATGATAGCTTTGCCAATTTATGATTTGGTCATTTTCCTAAAGGTCTTGAGGCACATTAAGGTGTCAGTAATATACTTTTTCAAGCAACTGGACAAAAAAATGAATCTCATTCCATCTATACTAGCAAAAACTTTTAGATCATTGAATCATTGTTGACAAAAGGGAAGACACATCATAAGGTGTGCACAACTACTTTATGTTTAGGTAAAAAATCACTTTCAACATCCTGTAAATTTTACCCCATTTATAGTAAAAAGATAAGGCTCATTAAAGAGTTTTGCAATGTTGGATGGCCAGAATCAAAGCCCAAAAAAGAATGGTTATTGGTTTTGCAAAATCTTACTAATGCTCAGATTATATAAAAGGCTCCATGGATGCTATGAAACGCCATGTTGTACAAATGTGATGATAAGCCATGGGTTCCACTCTTATGACCATAAGGAAGCATAAGTCTAGCTATGGTCTATAAACAACTAGGGTTAGAACAATTTGTTCCGATGACTTATAGGCTTTAAGAACTGAAATTCTCTTTTGAAAAACCAGGATTTCTTGAAAAAAGAAAAATTATCAAGAAGTGACAACAAGCTCGAAGAGTAGGTTGTGAAAGCTATACAAACAAAGTAATGCTTAAATATCTGGTATGGAAAAAGCAATATGTCCAAAGCAGTGTTATTCCTGTAGATGAAAAATCATGCCCATAAGAAAAAGTTCATTATGAAAAGGGTCCTAAAAACATGAGCGTTTTGAAACATAAATTGGAAAAAGAAAAGAAAACATGAGAGATTGAAAAAAAGAGACTTCAGTATGAAGTTAAGGAATAAAAGTTTAAAACTAAAGAGAATGAAGGAAAATTTTGAAGACTTTAAAGAGAACGAGAAAAGATGTCTAAAAATATAGATATATTTGTCTTGTTAGTGACCATTAAGCTTTAAAAAATAAAAAAAAATCGAACAACTTTAGTCTAAGTTACTATCTAAGGAAGAAGAGTTCATTTGGTCTATAGAGGAAAAGAAAATGTTACAAAGCCTTGTTAATGACTTGAAACAGCAAATATGTCATCAACGTGAAGCTAATCAAATCTTAAAGGAAGGGTGAAATCAATTCAAGCTCAAGATTGAGGATGCTTAACATTAGAAAGATGAATGTCTATTAAAGAAGTCTTAAACAACTTGTCTAATGGAACAAATAAGAGAAGTTAGTATCAAAGTAAGAGACATGGCCCCAAAAGCTAAGTAAGTAAAGGAAGAAACGTATCTAGGATAGTATAGCCAACACTTGGCTAAATTTTTAGAATGTACTTATAAGTAGTAAAAATGCATTGGGCACTTTTTTTAAAAATCTTAATATTACGATGTAAAGATTCTTTAATAAGGTATTATAAGAGACTCAATGTGGAAGTAGAAGGTTTTCAACAATATGACGTTATAAAATCGAGCTTGTGATGTTGTGGTTTAAAGTTTAACTTGAAATCTTTTGCAAGTATTGGGTACCTTACAAGCACATCTATTTGCATTCACATATTCATGCATCGTATGTGTATTTTATTTTATGTTAGTTTTAATGCATCATAGCGTTTTGGAAGATTAATTTTTGCTTTTAAAGACATATTTATTTTTGATGCACAAAATTTAAAATTTGACACTAATAAAAGAAAATTTTTTCATTTAGTTTGAATTTTGTATTACATTCTGACATTGTGTAAGTAAATTTTTGAGAAAAATAGTGAAATATTTTCTTGTTTGCAAAAAAAATTATTTGGAATAAAAAACCCCATATAATTTAATTTCTGGATTATAAGAATAAGGCAAAAAATTATCTCACGAGTCCTCAAGCAATTGGAAATCATCAATAGATTTAACTTAGAAATCATTTTATTTTGTCAATCACTTTTTGATATATTATTTTGAGAGGCATGAATCTGAGACTCAAAAACTAAATTTTTGTGGTACCCAAAAGCCAAGTTTCTATATGTGTAATAAACAAAATAGACTAATTTTAAAAATTCATTTCGAATTTTGAAAATAGGCAAGATATTCTTTTAAATTTTTAATTGGTAATTCAATGTGTGTCAAAATTTTGTCAATATAATTAAACCATCCAAATTCTTTTAGCGACCATAAACACTAAAAATACCTAAACTTTCTCTCTTAAGTAGCCCTTGTTTCAATTTTAAGGCACATTGATTAAGAAAGGCAAAATTCTTTTTGCCTAAGACAATTTGTTTCATGCTTTAATACCTTTTCTCCTTTTTTTACCAAAAAAATGCCAAACAATGTGGAACCAAAAAAAGCTTTTTTATGAACTATGTGATCAAATTTGGAACATCCTATACAACTTGATTTTCTCTATCATAGGAACCTTAAGTGAAAAAAAAAATGGGGCGTCAGTTATACAAAAACAATTGATGGTTATATCATGCACAAAAAAAAGGATCAATAAAGAAATATAAAGAAACAAAAAAAAAAAGCCTTTTACCTTCTTTTTTCTTTTGTAATAATTTGCTCTTTAATCTAAGTGATCATATTGGAAATGATGAATGGCTACTTTTCTCTATCCTTTGCATATAAAAAAATTATTCACTCATTATCCATTTGAGCCTATTAAATTTCTCATTTCAAAATGAAACCCAACTAAAAATCATCTTTTACACTAGGGGTAAAATAGGGACATCTTCAAAGATCATGAGAAATAGAGCCCAACTTCAAAGAAAGTGTTTGATATTTCTAGCAGGTACCTCGAAGATGAGAATTCAGGACAAAAAGTGAATGAAGCTTCAGTTAGAATACAAAGTAAAAAGAATATAGAATTAAAAAAAGTTAAAGTCAAATGTTTCTAAAAAGGAAAAAGAAAAGAAAGAAAGGCATATGGCTTTTCATCCAAAGAATGCTCCATAAGATTCTTGGCCTAATTACCCTAAATAACATATTTTAAGCCTATTTATCCATTTTCCAAAAGCTTGAACCTTAGCCTACATTACATACCTTAAAAAGTCTATTTTGATCAAATATGGATACTTGAATTAAAGAGTTATGTCCTTATAAATTTGTATGTACCTATTATTAATTGATAAGATCTTACCAAGTTTCTCATTGTTAGAAAATATAACTCTAAGGCAAAAACCCAAAAAGGGTAGTTTAAAGCTATAACCATTTTTGAATCCTTAAAAAAATTTAGTGTTCCAAAGTTCTATCCAGAATAGAAAGTCACGATGCAATACCTTTAGAAAGATCAATACCCATTAAAAACTTTGCATTTCATCAAACAATCAAAATAAAAAATTCAGCATTTTGCTCTTCTTAAATCTTTTTCAAAAAATAATGGCTAGTTTTGATGCATATTGAAATATCATATTTAGCAATGTTTGATTTTCAAGAAAAAAAAGTATTTTTAAAAAATTATCTCTTTTGTAAGCCCAAGAGTAATCCTTGTAACCCTTGTCAAGCCTTCTTTAAGATCTACCCGCTAATGAAAAGAATTGAATTGGCAATCACCCCATCCACAAGTATTTCAAATAGTAATCTTCAATTTTTAAGAGATTCGAAAGTTATGTATTTTTAATTTTTCTCGATGATTATGGAAATACTTTATGTGGGGCAGTTTTATGATTACTTTGAAAAAGTTTAGAGATTAGTTGAGTATTTTGTATAGAATACTGGATCATTTTTGGTGAAAAGTAAACATTAAAAATTTGAATAGAGATTTTTCAGATGAAAAAAAAAAGATGAAAAAAAGTCTTTGCATTTGCCATCTAAGAAAATGCTCGTACACATTTACATCTGAAAAAAAAAACATTTATTTGCATATTGCACAAAAAAATTACATTTGCATCACTTGTATGTGCATCATGAGAAAGACATTTGATTTGTTTGCTACAAAAATAAAAAATGACATTTGTATTTGCATCACCTACATTCGCATTTGTATCTACATCATAAGAAAAACATTCGTATTTGCATCATTTCATTCGCATTCGTATTTACATTATGAGAAATACATTTGTACTTACATCACTTGTATTTATATAATAAGAAAGGCATTTTTATTTGCATTATTGCCTCTACATCATAAAAAAAGTATTTGTAGGGGCACTACATGTAAATAACATTGGCATCTACATTATAAAATAGTCACCTATATTTCCATCAAGCATTTTTATTCCTACATTCACATTTGCATTTGCATCATTTTGATTGGAAATAGACATTTGTGTTATGATTGCATTGGTCAAAATAAAAAAAAAAGGACAAAAAATGAAGTTTTCAAGAAAAAAAAAAGAATAAGAATATGCTAGTCCAAGAAACAAGAAAAGTAAAGTCTACTAAGAAAAAGGATAAAAAGTTAAAAAGAAAAAAAAGAAAAAAAAAAAGAAGAAACAAAAAGATGGAAGAAAGACTGTCATGAAAAAATATAAAGAAATTAAAAAAAAAACAAAATAGTTTGACAATAGGAAAAAATAACAAAATAGTTTAAATAGTAGACAAAGAATCTACAAAAAAAAAAAATGAAAGAGGTTGTTGAAGAAATAAATGAAAAAAGATATGATATGATAACAAGTTGGATTTTAACAGGAATAAATGTCAAAAAATTTAAAAGATATAAGATTTTAAGTACAATTTAGATGGCATCGATTAGATTTCAAGCCTATTTTAATTGCACTAACCAGATTTTAGATTTCAAGCCCAGTTTAACTAGCACCAACCATTTAAATTTCAAGCCCAATTTAACTGGTAGGCACCAACTAATTTCAAGCCAGTTTAAGCTAACACCAATAAGATTTCAAGCCCAATTTAGTTGGTATCGATCAGATTTCAAACTTAGTTTAGTTGGCACCAATTATATTTTAAGCTCAGATTAGTAGACACCTTAAACCCAGATTAGCTGGCACCCAAGTTTTAAGGCCCAACAAAATTGGCACTAGTTAAGGAAAAAGTTGTTATTGAGTTTTCTACAAAATTACTTGGTGGTGATTTTGAGTTCCCTTTGATGATAATATCCAAAGTCATTTGCATCTTTACTCTATTGTGATATCCGAGTATTCATGTTTTTGTGTCATTAAAATTTTCTCGATGGTGATATCCAAGTAATAATATTTTATTAACATTTGCACTTACTCGATGGTGATACCCAAGTATCCAAGTCATCTCATTTTTTGGTGATGATATTTGAGTTCATTTTGGTGGTGATATCAAAAATTCAAAAAATCTTAAAACTTGAATGTTTTCTTTTTTACAAGCAAATTTTCAGAAATTGATTTGTAAATCCTCTGGAGAAAACTTTAAATTTTTAAATGATTTTCAAGACCTCTAGGCAAAACTTTAAATTTTTAAATGATTTCCTAAAAACCTCCAAGCAAAGATTCGAAAGATTCGTAAGTCCTTTGGACATAATATTTTAAATTTGTAAAATTTCGAAGCCTCTATTTATGAAAAACCATTTTCAAACAAGATTTTTAAAATTTCAAAGCCTTTGTTTATAGGGAGCTATTTTTCAAAATTTTAAAGTTTCAAGGCCTTTGTTTAGAGGAGTATTTCTAAAATTTTAAAACCTCTGTTTAGATGAGCTATTGTAACATCAAGATTTGTAAGACCTTTAGACCTAATCTTTAAGTTTTCGGGCCGGATTTATAAGTCTTTCAAATTGAATCTATTTTAGTATCGAGATTTGTGAGACCTCCGAGAATGATTTCTTATTTTAGTTTCAAAAGTTGTTAAGTCTTTACTTAAAAGAGTTTTTTAAATTTGTTTTTAAATGGTCAAATCCCTTTAAAATTTTCAAAACAAAAAAAAAAAAAAAACAAAGCAAACCAAATTCACAAAAAAAGAAAAACCAAAAAAATAAAGAATAAAAAAAACAAAACAAAAAAACAACAATAACAATAACAAACAAGAAACAAAAAAAAAAAAACTTTTGAAAAACCAAGAATCGTTAATCCTGACAAAATTATTGCTACATCTATTCTTTATTCTCAGTAATATACAAAGAATGGTAACTATAAATACCCAAATTTGTCTGAATCAATATTAGAGTTTATTTAATTTTTGTACTTGATTTAAATGTTTCAATTTTTGGGTTAGATTTTTCGAATTAAGCTCGATTAGGCTTTATTTTGAATTAGTGATTTTGAATATTTTTGTTTGAGCTCAAATTTAATTCCATTTAATTATTGGATCAATTTTGAGTTAAATTTAACTGCCTAACTAAGGGCCCATTTACAACCCGAAAGAAAGCCCAATGGATAGTCCATTTTAAAAGCCCAAATAGGTTAAACTTGCAAACCAAAGGAAGTCTCAAATGCAGCCCATTACACGACCTACTTGTAACCTGAAAGAAGGGCTAAAGACAGCCTATTACATAGCCCAATTCGTAGCCCAAAATATAGCCCTTATTTGAAGAGCCCCAGCAAAAGCCCATTGATTTTGAAGGAGGCCCGAAACCAAAAGAAAAGGGCTCTCAAAAATCCATTCGAGAACTTTTCATAAGGGAGCTTACATGAAAGATAAGAGGAGGTCATTCTGCTACCTTCACGTGAACGCATGGGCATGCATGTACCAGTGACACATCTAGCTAAAAACAAGCTAGTTTGCCGCAGAGGAGGACGAGCTGGTAACCTATAGTGAAAATAACAAGGTTAGTGGCCGCCAACAAAATCAATGGGCGGTAACATGTGAGGAAAAAAACAAAGTAACGAGCTTGGGGAGGAAGGAATATGGGGCATTATAAAATGAGAGTTGAAAACGAATGGGAGGGATTTCTTGGTTCCGGAGGGGAAGAGTGTACAAAAAAAATATGATTCAATAAAAAAAAGTAATAGGGAGCTAGTTGAAGAACAAGGGGATACCAAAAAAACAAAAAAAAAAAGAAAAGAAAAGGGGTTTCTGGCAAGTTAAAACAGTAAGAAAAAGGGAGCTGTTCTAGAGAAAACCAATCAAAAAAGGAGAAGAAGGGGTTCTGGAAAAAATAGGAGGGAAGTTCAACAGAGGATAAAAGAGGGACCGGGTTCGGAGGAAACAAGCGAGTTGCTGTGCCTTCGGGAAGATTACAAGGAAAGGAAACTCTTTATGCATGTGATTGATTTTTGGTTCAATATCCCAGCTCCAAACATAGTTTTTCCTTTTTTTTTTGTTTCGATTTTTTTGGTTTTGATTCCAACTTCTGTTGCTGTTTAAGTTTAGGTTTCTGTTTCCAAAACAAAAAAAGAAGGAAAAAAAACTTTCGCGTAAAAATATCCTTCGTCCGTTGTATTACTTGTAAAAGTTTAAAGCCTTATCTCATTACTTGTAAAAGGAAAAAAGAGTTTTTTTTTTTTTTAAAGAAATCTAACAGCCTTCCTAAATAGAAGAAAAAGTGAATATTAAAAGGGGTTGGGACTGACGAGGTACAAGTCTTTTATGGGTTGGCTTCAGTTTCGGGTTAAGCTTTAAAACCTTAACCTTTGATGATTATTTGTTTCTACTATTATGGGTAGACTGTTGCGTGAGGTTGAGGCTCCATTCTCTTTGTTTGTTGAGTTGTTTCTGTATGGGGTCTTAGGCTCCATTTTCGGTTGCTATATGCATATAATGGTGGTCTCATTTTTTTTTCTTTGATAAGCTTCAAACTTGGTTCTCGGATTTTCAAGCTGTGAGTTTTAGGGAAAAAAAAGGGTTTTTTTTTCTTTTCTTGTAGAAACCTGCAAGCCTTCAAAACGTGAAGAAAAGGGAAAATAAAAGGGGTTGTGGGTTTAGAACTGGTTCGGAGAAGGAGCTTTTACTCTGATCTTAGGCTCATGAATGCTTCCTCCTTTGGTATGTATCTCATGGGTATACGATGAATGAAAACCTGAACAGAAAGCCACTTGAAAACATAAAAGAAAAAAAATATTCTCGTTTGGCTCTTTGATGCTGTAGAGACCTGATTAAAAAAAAAAAAGGGCTGTGCATGGAGTTTCGAAACTCCAAAGCTGACTTTGGATTAAAGTCCAGTTGTGTTCTTTCTTGTTTCTCTGCTGGTGTTTTGTTTTTACGCGTTCATGGTTTCCTTAGTGTGAGGTTTGTAGGAATGAAATGAGTATTATTTCGGCTAAGGACTTGGAACTTCGTCCACGTTGGTTTTTGTATAAATGCTACTTATAGGGTGAAAGGCTTAAGTCCTTACATGTTCATGGGGAGGGGAGGCGCACCTTATTTTGGGATGCCATTTTTCTGCTCTGTTCAACTTCATTAAGCAATGGTAGCCTTGGCTACTTTTTGGTTGCCTCTCCCGTTAGTTTATTATTATTATTATTATTTTCTCTTAGCTGCTTAAGTTTTATCTCATCTCTTGTACTGCTTTTTAGCTAGCTTAGGATTTAAATATGAGAGCAAACATGTTGTACTGAAGGTGAAAATGAAGCCAAAATCCTGTTGTCCTGTTCTGGTTGGTAGTCATTGTGATTCTCCCATTTTATTGATATATATATATATATATATATATATATTGTTGTGTCTTTAATTTTCAGTAGCTTATCATCTTTTAAGTACTTTCTATATAGCTTAATTTATAAGTAAAATTGAAAAATTTTCATTCAATAATAATAATAATAATTAATAATAATAATAATAATAATAATCTTTAAGAATGAAATTTTAAGGAAGTTCTAATAGTGATTTTTTAAAACTTTTATGTGAGAATATTTTTCTTAAAAAAGTTACTATCAAAGTGATGGAATATTTAAGAAAATATTAAACACAAAAGATTTTTTTATTCATTTATTTTTAAAAATTATATTTACAATTAAATGATGATATATATAAAAAAGAAAATAATGAAAAGGAAAACAACTCCTTTTAGTAATGAAATTAATATAATAGTGATGAATATTATGATTAATTATTTTTATTTTTTCAATAAAATAATTAATAAAAATAATAATAAAAATTAAAAAAATAAATTTAGAATAAAAATAAAATAACACAAGAAGAGAGGAAACAAAATGAAAATCTCTAAAAATAGGATTATAAGAAAGTTCAAGTAGAGATTTTTAAGAAATCCTTATGTGAGAACATTTTTTTAAAAATACCCCTATAGTATTGGGGTATCTAAAAAAATTTTCGATAAAATGTTTTCTTTGCTTTGTTCCTTTTTAAATTTTTTAAATAATAATATTATGAAATAATTAGGTGATTAAGATGAAATTAAAATGAGTAATGAAGAAATATAATATGTAGTATGTCTTTTAAAATATATAAATAAGATATGTAATCAACATATAATAAAATATAATATAATAAATAATAATAAATAAAGATTTTTTGTATAGATATTGCACTTGTCATTGGCATTATGTAATCTTGAAAGTAACATGAGTTTTCGATGATGAGACTCTGAAAAGTTTGAGTAGTTATTCTTAAAAATTTCTTAGGTGAGAGAATTTGTTTAAAAATATTATCAAAGGTATTGGAATATTTAGAATGATTCTCAATACCAAAAATTCTCGTTTACTTTTCATTTCTAAAAACGAACTTTCATGTAATAGCATTAGAATTAATCTATGTGCATTATGTCAAAACGTATAGATCCATAGACCTATAATTATACTTGACTTTAAGGAATCATTAACAATATTTTTTTTTTAGGTATGATTGGTTACTTAACTTAATTTGTCCTTTTATAGAAAGAAATTCCAAACTTAACTTAGGTATCTTTAAAAAGTATATTTTACGTCTACAAAATCAAGACTAGATTCGAGAGTATGATTACGTGTAAAAAAAGTTATAACACTCTCACAATGTTCATCAAATGATGATACCAGTTTGATTTCATATTATCCAAACCTTAAAATATTTTTGAATTTTTACCAAGTAAATTTAATTATTAAAAATTGATGTTAAAATTACTCTAATTGTTTGGTAGTGATTTAAGATAATTTTTTTTCATTTCAGTAATATTTATGAAAACTCGTGTCCCACTCTAAAGAGGCTCTGTCATCTGATTTATTAATATATTTTTTAAGAAATTATTTTTTAAAAACAAATAATAAAATCCTCTAATCGTTTGGTAAGATTTTATCAATACATCTCCTCTAATCATTTGGTAGGATTTTTATTTGAAAACCTTAAAAATTTTTTTGAAAAAAAAAGTTATTAAATTCTCTAATAGTTCGATAAAATTTAATGCAAATTTGAATGCTCTAATCATTTGATAGGATTAAAAAATTATTTTTCAAAAATTCATTAGGAAATTTTCCAATCATTTGATAGAATTTAGAATTTAAAATTTAAATCCTCCAATTATTTGGTAGTAATTATGAATTTATTATAAAAGTTTGTTTTAAATATGCATAAAAGAAGAAAGAGAAACAACTAAGTAACAAAAATAGATATACAAATAAAGAAGAAAAAAATAGAAATTACCTTGTCTTATTTCTTTTTTCTCTAAAATCTTCAAAAATATTTTCGTAAAAACTTTTTGTTGAATACCTCCCTTTTTTGTTTTTTCTCAACTCTTTTTCCCAACACAAAACTCCTAAAAGAAAATGCTAATTATCTAAACCTAAATCACCAGAAAAGACTATAAAATTTTTTTTTATTTTTTATTTACTTTTTCTCTTTTAATTTTTTTTGATTGATTCTTCATTGCATCTAATTGATCTAATGGGGCCTTTTTATAGGCTTCTAATCGAAATCTCAATAGGATAAGGTTTTCTTGGTTTCAATCTCCTAATCAAAGTCAATTTTAGATTTTTAATCCAAGTTCACCTCTCAAATCAATACATTCCTTTTTTTTCAATTAGAACACTAGATTTCAAATCAAATCAAACTTTTCTCTTTTTTTTAAAAAGAAACCATAAATTAATTAATTAACAAAATAAATAATCCTAAACTAAATCAAATACTAAAATCCTAAAATTAAATTAAAAAATACCTTGAACTAAATGGGGTACTTACAGTTGTCTCTTTTTTAGCATTTTTTATGAAACAAGAATTGTGTAAAGATAAAATACATTTACTTTGTTTGGGCCTAGAAAAATCAAAAAATAAAATTACAAAAGTTCTTCTTCAACAAAGGCTTAACAACTTTGAAATATAAAATGTTCTTCTCATAAGAGGTTCAACAATTTAGAAAAATATAAAAATTTAAACATTCTATTAGGAGGACTTATGAATCTTGCTTGGAAGACTCGAGATTATGCTCGGAGGTCTTACAAATCTTAATACGAAAATAGATTTAGCTTAGAAGACTTATAAATTTTGCCTAAAGGACTTGAAACTATTCCCAGAGGTCTTCCAAATCTTGACATTTAAATGCTCTTTTAAGTAAAGGTTCTATAACTTTGAAAATGTAAAAAAGATTCTTATCTGAAGGAAATTATAGGTTTATTCAAATCTTCAAATCAAAGATTCAAGATTATCACTAAAAGATTATTGAGATTTGCATAAGTCTTTAAGATTCTCATCAAAGATTCATATTTGAAAATCTTAGAGATTCGGATACAAGATTCAAATATTCTCATTTGAAAAGTTCAAATCTAGAATTCAATGTCTCAAAGATTCACATATGAGATTCGCATTTTATGGTTAAAAAAACTCTTATAAACGGAGGCTATGAAACTTTAAAACTGGAAGACTTTCTTAACTAAGATTTACCAACTCTTTTTGAATTCATTCGCTTCATCCAAATGTTTCAAACTTCATCTTCACAATATTTTCCTCATACAAGGATCAAAATCTTATCAAAATGTCTTATTTTTTAAAATTTTAATTTTTCTCAAATTATACTTGGAAGTCTTAAAAATTATGCTTAGATATCTTACAAATTATGCCTAAAAGTTTTAAAAATTGTGTCTTATAAATTATACCCGAAGGTCTTGAGAATTATACTCTTAGGCCTTACAAATTATGCCTAGAGGCCTTACAAATTATTTTCGAAGGTTTTATAAATCATGCTCGAAAGTTTAGAGAATTATGCTTAGAAGCCTTACAAATTATGTTGAGGAGCCTTTGAAAATTATGCCCGGAGAGCTTACAAATCATTTTTTATCTTTGAAAAAGCTTTTCCTTAATAGAGGTTTCAAAACTTTAAAAAAATTATTTCTTTTGAAATAAAATATCTTATTTTATAAAATGCTTCACCCTTTAATCAAGGCTAAACACTCTTACAAATCTCATTTTGAAAATTTTCTTAGCCCAAAACTTATCACTTTTGTCATAAAAGGTTTTTCTCAACTAAAAATTGAAATCTCATATTCAACAAATTCTTCTCAATTGAGGGTTAGAATCTCATATTTTCAAATTCTCAACCTTTCAAAATCAAAATCCAAAGTCAACTGAATATATAATGAATGAAATGAATGTCATATATGTAATGCAAAAATCAATGTCATGAATATTTAATTATGGTAAATAGGTCCTCAAGCCTTTTTTTCGTTTTCTGTCACAAAGCTTTAGAACTAGCTAACAAGCTAGTTTTTAACAATAATCCTCCATCCCCTTTTTTTTACTTAAAGCATTCTATTTTTCAAACCATTTATCTTACCCATGGATTTTCTTCAAACATTTTACCTTGACAATTCTCCTTGTTCCAAAAAGTCATTCTTACCATAATGATCTAAAATCACCTATCTCTTATACACACTAATTTATGTCAATTCAAATATAAATGGCTTCACAACAAATGCTCTAATGTTCATGACAATTAAAGAAATTGCCCATATAACTATTCCATGATCCAAAAAATGCATATTCTCTTAAAAACATGTGATTGAATCTCTTAGAAATTGATGATTATTACGTAGAATGATGAAAGTGAATCTCAACTTGGTATATTTACGGGAATGAAATGGTTCGACACATTAAGGTTTTAAAGGAGATTTTACCCCTGAACAGGAAAAAGCAAATCAATATGTCTTCATTTGGGCTCACCAATGAAAAATCATCTTTTAAAGCATAATCCACTTTTGTACTCTATTAATTTTTTGATATGGTAATTTAACAAATATCAAGACTAGCTGTGATAGGCTCAAAATTTTTAGGAAAGAAAAAAATGTTCAAAATTTAAAACAAATCTTCGAATTGGGGTTCATCTTTTTAAATTTCTCAAAGATTTTCATTTGGTTCATTTCTCTAATGACATTGCTTAAGTTACTTTCAATTTTGCTCTAGATTATCCTTTCAAGTTTTCACCCTAGAGCTCAATTCAATCTTCTTTTCTTATCTCTATTTTTTTTTACTATGCTATCATGCATTTTAAAACTCAAAATTCATCTAAAATCAAAAAGTAATGCCGATTTCCTAAAGAAAAGCTTTTCAATTTAAATATCCATACTCGATCAAAATGAACTTTTCAAATGATGTAACGTAGGCCAAGGTTTGGGGTTGAAAGGATAAATAGCCCAAAAATGTGTTTAAAGGTAATCAAACCAATGATCATTTTTTTTTTCAATGAAATTTTCCTTTTGCCTTATCAAAATATGCATTTTCATCTTTTTTTTTTTCACTTTTTCCTTTTTGTTTCTTCATATTTCTACATTCAGACAAATTAAGCCCAAAATTTTGAAAACTTGCCTTTTGACTATAGGCATTATTTCCTTGTCCTTAACTTTGTATCCATTGCTTTTTCGAATAAATCCTCTTTCATACTTGTTTCTTAGTGTCGAAGGTGGTCCTTGGTTAAGGTTTTTCCAAAAAAAATTCAATAGGCTCAAAAGGAGTAGCAAATGGATTTTTTTTTTCATGAAAGAAAAATAAAAGATGCTCATTTATTATATCAGATATGGATGCCTTTGTTGAAAAGCAATTATCAGGAGAAGATTTTCTTTAATTTTAGAATCGTTTGAATATCTCATACGCACGATGTTACAATCAATTTTTTTTTTATTTTTTTTCTGTTTTTGTAACTTAAGCTCAAATTATTGTATTAAATGAAGTCCCAATGTAACAATCTTGAATTTCACAATTCATATCAAAAGATAAAATCAATGTCATCCAAAGGAAATGATACTAAAAAAATTGGATAATTTGACTTTTTGGTAAACTTGCCCCAAAATATAGGCAAAGAAAAATTTTAAGACAATGCAATAAAAAGGATATTGCATATATCAAGCTGTGGAACAAGGATATAAAGGGATATGGCCTTTTTGGTGATTATATCTTAAGAAAAAAATTGAAGATGCTATGATGTGTTTAGGCTAACCTTGATACTTATCAAATTACCTAAATTTCAGAATTTTAAAAAGAAAACCTCATGTATTGGCTTACAAAGATTTTGCAAATTTCATTGCTCATAGTTTTAATGAAGACTATCATTATTGAAATCCCTTTCGGTCAAGTGAAAATCAAGTTTGTAAAACTTGAAAAGTTAGGTTTATAATGGTGTAATTCTTAACTGAATTGGAGTACAAATTTATTATAATTGGGTATATTCATTCTTGACAATAATTATCAATTCCCTCAAGATTATTTTCACATATAATTTAGGAGTTCATACGTAAACAAATTTGAAAGCAAAATTTAGGCAAAAACTCATGCATATATCAAAGCAAAACTTAGATAACAAACTTAAAAGATTGAAATCTTCCAACAAATTATTTGATTCTTCACATATCCAAAAAAAGAACTATTGTAAAACAAATTTCCATTGCTCTATAAGCTCCATCGTTAAAGTTCCTTTATTGATAAGTTCTTTAACTTTTTCTTTTAATTGCCTGCATCTTTCAGTTGAGTGTCCAATTATCCCCATGTGATCATTGTATCTACCATTCGGATCATAATTTTTTTTTTGATGGATTTAGGTTGTTTTTAAAGGTCTAAGGATAAATAATTAGTGTTTTATTAATAAAGGCAACAGGTCAAAAATTGGGATTGGAACTCTCTCTTGATTATTTCTTAACTTTTTTAGTTTGTTTTCTAATTGGGTAGCAAATTGAGTGATTGTTGTTTGAGGACAAGGATTTGCATAAAAGCTTAACTGTTGCATAGGTTGGCAAAGATAAGGATTTTGAGAAAAGTTGTTTATAGAAGGATAATAAAGCGGGTACATCTAATAAGGCGGACATTAAGTGAAGCGTTCAACCTGTTGCCCCTCATAAATCACAACTTGAACATCTCATTCATTCTTCTTCGACACATCATCTCTCTTTGCATCATTTGTACAACTTTTTTTAAGTTTGTCATTCTTGATTACATTTTTTATCATCTCCCCAAAAATCACCATATCAGCAAAATTTTTAATGGCATTTTTAATCATCTTTTTATAATATGAGGCTTTGAGAGTATTGACAAACATAACCATGGTCTCTTTGTTAATGAAAGGTGGTTGAATTTGGGCACCAACGTCCCTCCACCTTTGAGCATATTTCTTAAAGCTTTTAGTGTCTTTCTTTTCCATGCTTTGTAAAGATAAATGATCTTGAGCAAAATTTATGTTGTACTTATATTATGTGATGAATGCCTTAACTAGTTCCTTTCAACCACAGATACGTGACCTATCCAATTAGACATATCACTTTAAAGTAGATCCAATAAGGTTATCTTAAAAAATATGGATGAGTAACTTTTCATCACGTACATGTGCGACCATCTTGCGGTAGTACATAGTGACATGCATTATGGGACATTTGGTTCTATCATTCTTTTCAAATTTAAAGACTTTAAATTTAGGTGGAATGACTACATCAGGAACCAAGCACAATTAAATAGCATCTATTGAACCAAAAAAATCCATCTCCTTAATAACTCAAAGCCTTTATTTAATAAGATCCATTTTTTGTTAAGAGTCAAAGCCTTTCTTGGTTTCTACTATGTTTATCTTCACTTTCTCTTATTCTCTTGGATCATCCAGATTAGGAACTTCAGTTGGATTAAGAATAAAAGCTAAACGAGTAGGAGTAGCAGTTATAGGCATGTCAGTATGCGTGTAGGGGTAGCTTACTGTAAATGGCATTTGATATTGAGCCCCTTGATATGTTTATTTGGAATAAATGTTAAAGCCAGATAGGTATATTGGATCATCAATCTGTTCAGCCACTGTTTTCTCTTTGTTTAAATTCTTCAACAATTCAGTCAGATCTTTTAATTATCCTTTCATCTCTTATTATGCCCTTTTTATACTTTAGAAGCAAAGAGTTTATTCTTCTGCCATAATTCTGGCTTGATACAAAGATTAAGCTATGCTCGAATCTTTTTACCACAATTAGGATGATATGTTACTAGTGCTAAAAACCATCGTAACTTGTTAGAAACATTCTTCTATATACATAAATGAATAAATGAATGCACATATTGAATGTGACACACAACAATTTAGTAGTGCATGAACGAATAAATAAATGCATTCACATAACAATTTTAATGATGCATGGATTGACAAATGACTGCATGAATGGATGTATGAGTTAATGTTTGCCCTATAATGATGCATGAATGATGAATTCATGCATTAGATGCTAGATACATAAAAATTAAATGATGCATAGATGAATAAATGTATGAATGCCGCATAACAACACATAAAACTTAAACTTTTTTGACTTTATCACAAAACTCATACAAATGACACTACCAAAATTCCTTCATGTGTTCTAACTTCGGCTACATTTTAACAATGAGTGAACATGGCTCTAACCTAGTATTAGCTTCTTAGAGTTAACTACATGTGATTTAAGTTAAATCTAAAGGTTTCCAAATGGTTTCTTACATTATTGTTCATTGTAGACTAGTAATATACCGTAATCCTCACCTATCATAAGCTATAAATAGAAATGGTTCAATTTGAGTGAGAGTATTTCGCTAGTCTAGGTAGAGACATGAAATCTCACAACAGTATAAGTACTTAACTCTTTTCTAAGAGATAAAGCTCGAGTGTAAAGCTCATATTATGTAGATACAAGTGAATAATAGAATATGGTATAATTATAAATAGACAAAACATTCAAAGAAAATTCCTTAATTTTAGACAAAACATCAAAGAAAAATTCTTAATTGTAGACAATTTTAACTTAGGTTTTAGATAACACGAGTTTATTGACCTAACTTTCAACTATCCCCAACTGAATCACCAAATTGTCATAACTTATAAATTCAGACCTATAACTAGACCTAACTTTAAGGAGTCACCACCAATCTTTATTTTTAAATGTGATTGGTCATTTAACTGAATTTGTCCATTTTTAAAGAGAAATCTCAAGCTTAACTTAGGTATCTTTAAAAAGTAAATTTTATGTTTATGAAACCAAGACTAGATCTGGGAGTATGGTTATGTGTGAAGAAGGTTATAGCACCCTCATAACACCCATCAAATGAGGGTACCAGATTAATTTCAAGTTATCCAAGCCTTAAAATATTTTTGAATTTTGACCAAATAAATTTAATTATTAAAAATTGATCTTAAAATTAATTACTCAAATCATTTGGTAGTGACTTAAGATAATTTTCTTACCTCAAGAGTATTTATAGAAACTCGTATCCCACTCTAAAGATGCTTAATTGTCAGATTCATTAATATATTTTCTAAGAAATTATTTTTTGAAAGCAAATAATAAAATCTTCCAATCATTTTGGCAAGATTTATATCAATGTATATCCCCCAATCGTTTGGTAGGATTTTTATTTGTAAACCTTAAAAAAAAAATTTTGAAAAAAAACGTCATTAAATCTTCTAATAGTTTAGTAAGATTTAATGAAAGATTTAATGAAAGATTTAATGAAAATTTGAATTCTCCAATCATTTGATAGGATTGAAAAATTATTTTTTGAAAATTCATTATGAAATTCTTTAATCGTTTGATAGAATTCATAATTCAAGATTTAAATCCTCCAATCATTTGGCAGGAATCATGAATTTATCATAAAAATTTATTTTAAATATGTATAAAAGAAGAAAGAAAAACAACTAAGTAACATAAATAGATATACAAATAGAGAAGAAAAAAAATTACCTTATCTTATTTTTTGTTTCTCTAAAATTCTTAAAAATTTTACCGTCAAAACTTTTTGTTGAATGCCTCCTTTTTGTGTTTTTTCTCAACTTCTTTTTCTAACACAAAGCTCCCAAAAGAAAATTCTAACTATCTAAACCCAAAACACTAGAAAAGATTATAAAAAAAACTTTTAATTTTTTTTAACTCCTTCTCTCTTGATTTTTTTTTATTGATTCTTCATTGTATCTAGTTGATCCTAAGAGGTCTTTTGTAGGTCTTTAATCCAAATCACAATAGGAGAATGTTTTCTTGGTTCCAATCTCCTAACCAAAGTCAATTTTAGATTTTTAATCTAAATTCACCTCTCAAATCAAGACATTCCCTTTTTTAATTAGAATACTAGACTTCAAATCGAATCAATTTTTTTAAAAAAAAAATCAAAAATCAATTAATTAACAAAATAAATAATCCTAAACTAAATAAAATACTAAAATCTTAAAATTAAATTAAAAAAATACTTCAGACTAAATGGGGTGTCTACACATTATATTAAAAAAATTAAACCAAATCATTGAAGATCAGATCCCAAAGAAATCTGAGTAGTGATTCTTTAAGAATTTTTGGTAAAAAAATTTATCTAAAATATTACAAATGTATTGGAGCATTTAGAATAATTTTCGATAATGATTTCTCATTTTAATATAAGAAATGAATTTCTAGAAAGCATCATTTGAATTTAAATTATAGATAACATATTTTACAATATGCATGGTAAATATAAATATTGAAAATAAATACGAATTGTCGAGGATGAAATATTTGTGAAGTTTGAATAGTGATTCTTAAGAGTTCCCTAGGTGAAAAATTTCCTCTTGATATTGTCAAAATATTAAGATATTTTAAGGATTTTTCAATATGTAATGTTCTTATTTATTATTATTTTTTAAGCAAACAATTAAAAATAATAAAAATAAATTTTTTTAAAAATAAAAAAATTAATTTTAAATATCAAAATTAAGACATTTTTGTCATAATTAAAAGATAACATATAATTAATTAGTACTTTTTTTTTCTTTATGAGCGTTGTGAGGATGCTAATTCTTCCTTACTTATAATCAACTTTTGAATCTAAATTGTTTTCGTAAACTTAAAAATTATCTTTTTAATAAATTTTAATTATTTTTAAAGTTTCATTAAAATGTTAAATTTTAATAGGTGATCAATCACATCTAGTAAAAAAAATTGATGACGACTTTTATTTTATTTTTGCTTTCAAATTCAACTAACGATCTCAAAATAGTTACAACATGATACATATAACCCATCAAAATAAACTATAAAAAATATAAAAAAAACAAAAATAATCAAAATACATGTAGATTCTTCACCATTTAAACTTTATCACCATCCAAATCTGTTATTTGATCCTTCAAAATACGAATGTTTTTTTATTTTGAATTGGAAATTTTTATAAAGCAATTTTTATTGAAATTGAGGATTTCAATTAGGGATTTATTTTGTTTGAAATTGGATATTTCATTAAGGTTTCTTTTAGGATTTTCTTTTGTTTTTTATTTATCGAATGTTCCAAGAGGTTAGTTTTAATTTCCGGGAAGTCTTTTTTAGATGTTACAAGAAAAATATAATAATAAAAGAAAGAAAAAAATGGCTGTAAATAAAAAATAAAGTAAGGTAGAAAAAATTCTCTAGCAGTAAAATTTTTATTCAAGCAAACTAGTAATATAGATGCCTAGTGCCCATGTGGAATTTTCATGTGGTATTTAATATTTTTAATTAACTTTTTCCATAACTCAAATTGGCGGCAACTCGAAACAATAACCATCTCCAAAAAGTCAAAAATTCTTTATTTTTTCCCCATTCCCACCATTTGAAATTATCTCTTCTTCACCATTTCTTACAACCTTATACCAACCCCACCACCACTACCGAACCGAACCAAACCAAACCAAACACAAAAGAAATGGAAGTTAAACGCCGAACCGCTCGAACCCTTGTTGCCAAACTAAGCTCAGTTTCCGAACAAACCCGAACTGAAGCTTTGTCCGAATTAAGGCTAATTTCCAAACACGACCCCGAAAGCCGACAGTTAATAGCCGAAGCCGGAGCCGTCCCTTACCTTTCCGAAACGCTTTACTCTTCTTCTCCGACTATACAAGAAAATGCTGCCGCTACTTTGTTGAATCTCTCCATTACTTCACGCTGTTCTCTCATGTCCACGCGCGGCCTCCTCGACGCGTTATCTCACGCGTTGAGTAATTCATCTTCACCTGCCGTGGTTCAGTCCTGCGCCGCCACGCTTCACAGCCTACACAGCCTACTCATAGCTGACGAGTTTTACCGTCCGATAATTGGGTCGAAACGTGATATTCTTTACTCGCTGTTGTCGATTATCACCGCGGCCAACGCGCCACCGCGGTCGATAAAGGATGCGTTGAAGGCGTTGTTCGGGATCGCGCTTTACCAGTTGAATCGGGCGAGTTTGGTGGATCTCGGGGCGGTTCCTGCCTTGGTGTTGTTGATAGTGAGGGATGCGAGGACGGGGATCGTGGAGGATGCCACGGCGGTGCTGGCGCAGATTGCTGGGTGCGAAGAGAGTGAAGAAGCGATGAGGAAGGCGGGTGGATTTGGGGCTTTGGGTGATTTGTTGGATGAAGGGACTGGAGCTAGTGGAAGAATAAGGGAAAACGCGGTGGCGGCTCTGTTGAATTTGGCTCGGTGCAGCAGCGAGAAGGGAAGGCAAGAAGTGAGAGAAATGGGGGTTAAAGTTATGGAAGGTATTGCAGATCTGGCGGAGAATGGAAGTGCTAAAGGGAAGAGTAAGGCGGTTGAGTTGTTGAAATTTGTTGTTGATGGAAATGAGGTGAGGGACTTTAGATTTAATAATTTCAATGATTTGATGAATCATTCTATATGATGTGTTTTAGGTTTTTTATTTTTTGTTGTAGATTCAGGAGATTAGTTGTTGCCATATATGTTTGATGCATTGATAATGTAAACGATACACACATGTAGAAAAAAAAGTGAAAAAGGAAAAATATTAGTTTGTGATTCATAGTCTTTTTTTGTTTTCTCTCTTTGTTCAGGGTTATGTTATGTGCATGTGTCACAGATTTAAGGAAGAGTTTTGAATTTCATATCGAACATAATAAGAGGGTCATTGGGGTATAAAAGGGTTTACACCACCTCCGTCTTATGAGACGTTTTTTGTAGAACAAAATCGTAAGGTCAGGGGAGTCAGAGCGGACAATACCTCACAAGAGTGTGAACCGTGATGGTCAGGTTGATCCGGGATGTCGAAAGGGTGAATGCCCGGGTCCCGAAGCTGCGCGGGTTCGAAGCTTAAATCTCGACCCGTGACAAGTGGTATCATAGTCAACTCTAAACCGTTCTATTCACGTCTAAGTACTTCGAGGAAGGTAGGTAGGGTGGCTAGCTTTCGTGACGAGAGCGTCACGAGGTTGGGTGCGGGAGAATGTCACGGACTTAAAGAAGAGTCTCGAATCTCACATCGAATATAATAGGAGGGTTATTGGGGTATAAAAAAGTTCACACCACCTCCGTCTTGTGAGACGTTTTTTGCAGAACAAAACCGTAAGGTCAGGGGGGGCCAGAGCGGACAATACCTTACAAAGGTGTGAATCGTGACGGTCAGGTTGATCCGAGACGCCGGAAGGATGAATGTCTAAATCCCGGAACCACGCGGGTTCGGAGCTTAAGTCTCGACCCGTGACACAGGGCCATACTTGTGCAAATTGTTTATGCATATGTAAGTTCCTAAATAAGCTCAAATTGAGCAAATATCATAACTTTCAGGAAGTGCATTTTACTTAAAAGCATATGCATAGGAACATCCCTACGTGCAATCTGCAAATAAGCGAACCTGTGAATAGTTTTACTGCTCAGAAATTCGGTAATTCGGTATACCCATGGTTGATGGTCCTTGCTGCATGATTTTTCATTAGGGGCTCGTGCTGCAGAAATAAATATTCTTTTGATGGAATACCGGCGAAGGATAATACTGTAACTTAGGAGTAACTTGTGGATGTCAGGTAGAAACCCGGCCACTGGTCGGTAGGTTAGAACTTGTTGTTTTTACATTGTTTTCTGCTTTAGACAGATTATCAACCATCCGAAGTCATGACGCAGCAGCCATTTCCATTGTGAATCATGAAAGTTCAATATCTGTGTTCTGCAGAAAGTTTGGAATCTCACTCTGTCGAATTTCGTTTTTTTCTAAAATGATATTCATTCTAGTGTCAAGAATTTCAATCATGCTCAGACGACCACAGTAATCTATAGGATATAGCAGATGCCAGCATTGGTTGAAAGTGCACTTGACTTTGGTGTATATCATGTCATGCTATTGCTAACCTCAGCCTGCTTTTTCTAAGAAAAGCCTTCCCGAATGGTACTTCTTTGTCTTCATGTTTCCAAGTACCGTAGTTATAAAATTTACTAATTGGCGAAGCATCTCCCTCTTTACCAAAACCATAACACAAGCAGATGAGTTAGTGACAGTGAAAGCAAACTCGAAATCAAATGGCTGAACCTATTTTTGTTGTAGCTAAACCATTATAAGTATCTCCCTTTTTTACCTCTTTTTCCAGAGATGCATACTTTATGATAGTGAAAGCAGGTGAGTTAGTGGACCATTACAAGCATCTCGCATTACACGTCTGAGAAACTGCTAAGAGATATTGGTGAAGTTTGATGCAATGGCTAATTTTTTCTTCAAATAGTATGGACAAAGACGAAAATTTCTGTTACCAGATTTGCTAGTTCTTCGTTTCAGAGACAAGAAACTGAGAATTGCTTTCTTTCGTAGGAAGGAATCTAATAAAATCAAACTCATAAAATGATACAATACATCGCCATCCAATGGAAGCTATAATAGCTCAGTAAAAGTTGATAATTTAAATCTGGTTTAAAGACTCAGTCAAGAATCTGTTGAATGAGAACCAAGTAAAGCAAGTTGGTCGTCTGCCTGAGCTCCCAGACATACTGGCAACATCAACATTAGTTTGTGAATTGTTTTCGAAGTTCAATTGACAAGAAAGGGGACGCAATATTAAAAAGAAAGTGGAAACCAACCTTTACCTTTCTTCTAAAGCTTTGCCTTTTTATTTTAAAATTGACCTACTTCTATGGACAGAAACAATTCAAATATGAACAAATTTTACTATGTTTGTAATTCATTCGTTTAATTAATAAATATTGAAATTTTGTTCGTAATTATTTGTTGAGTTTAATAAACAAAAAAAAAAGAGTCTATTTATGAATTGTTCATCGAACGTTTTATCCATTTATATAAATGAGCTAAATAGAAATGAATTTTACTATATTCATGCCATTTATATAAATGAACTAAATACAAATGAATTTTACTTTATTCATGACTTGTTTGTTTAATTAACAAATAATAAAATATTATTTATAATCATTTATTAAGTTTAATAAACGAATAAAAATCAAACATTTTCAAAACTTTTTTGTCAAACATTCTCTTCATTGACACCCCTACGTCTCCACCCCAAGCCAAAAAAAGAAAAACTTAGGGAAGCCCTGACTGAAGATGCCTTCTGGATGGCCATCCAGGGTTCTTGCCTGGAGTCCTTCACTAGGGATTTTAACCCCTGGAACTCCAGCCAAAAGAAGTTGGTAAACGAACCCTATTGACTTTGGAAAACAGGGCTACGAATCTAAATGTTTGAAGCTGGAACTGCGTGAGTAGGCACAATTTTATAACATTGGAACATTCCAAGACATTTCTCTGTAGTCTGTAATTATACTAGCACCTGCTGGGGATTTTGATTTACTCTTTTCCAAACAAGTAATTGAGACAGACCTCACACATTTGGACAAGGCCAGAGGGAGAGAAGTTGAATCTTGACATTGACCAAATATCTTATGCACTAGGAATGCAAATAGAAAATTCAAAATGAATTATTATTTACAAAACTTGATATTCCAGGTTAGCCTGAAATCGAATCTTACTGACAATGGACAACTCATTCTAAGGCAATGAAGTTGCTTATTGATCTGGACTGGCAACTTGCTCAAGAAAAAGGAAAAACAAGTATCTCATAACCATTGCATATTGGCAATTAGACCCCCATTTCCCAATATGGTTTAGTCTTGCAGGTATCGTTTCCACAGATTAGAGCTTATCAACCATTCCTTTGGTTGGAATTTGGAAAAATTCCATCTCAGAAGCGACTTGAGTAGACATAAGGCTCTGACTGACAGCATTGCAGATGCTTTTTTTTTTTTTTTGCACACCATGCCTAATTGCTCTTGTTCGGAAAAGTGCTAATACCATTACATGCTTCATACATTGTTAGAGTCAATTTTTCCTGTGACCCAACTGTGCAAAAATATATCGGAACAGGCGATTGAAATGAAATTAATCATCAGCATCTTCAATTCCGTGGCAATAACATCTATTCTAATTTTGACTAGGCACCATCTCTGGTGGGGTTTATTTGGCTGGATAGCACAAATGCACAATAGCTTGAAACAACACCTTCAGTAAAAGGTGCCTCATAGGTATATGCTCAGCGTCACTGTACAAGCCAACATCTAATGTATTATCCACTTCAAAAGAAGGCGTCCTATAGTTTGAAAGATGACGTGAACATTTAGATACTCAGTGCAATTGTAATACACAGTTGATATGAGATTTAGGATTATCTTTGAAACCACGACCTTGTGTTCAACGGGGAGATTTCTTCCTCACCGTCAATTCCTTATTTTTACATCCTTATTTTGACAGGATCAGAACTAGGCAATGACTTGCTTATCATATGAAATGGCAATGATAATGACGATAATGAGAGGATTCAATAAAGTATTTGGTATTTAAATTTTGAAAAAATGTATAAATTACTATTAAAAAATTAAATATACAATTTATACTATAAACTTTTAAATAATATATTATTTTAATTTAAATTATAATATTATTAATTAACTTAACTCGCCTATGGTATCTAATAAGTGTAATTATGTTATATGAATATATTATTTGTTTAGTAAAAATGTTAAATATTTTATAAAAACCTTCATGTGAATATCATGCGACAAAAAAAAAAATTAACTGATCTTTGAAAATTTTTATAGTTCAAATAAAAATATATATTTAATTTATATTGAAAAATATTGATGGTATGTGTGACGAGCACATAATTTGATAATATTTATCAAACGTTACATATATAAGTTGATATAATTAATGAGATTAGAGTTTGGATTAATATAATAAATAATTTGAAAATTTAAGGTGCAAATTATATATTATTTGAAAGTTTATAGTATAAATTATACATTTTTTTTTTAAGTATCAACTTATGCATTTTTTTTAAATTCAAGTAAAAAAAAATGTGATTAATTTTAATGAGAGCGATGGATGATAATGATACATGTAAATAAATCAATAATTCTCAAAATCATTTGTCAGAAGTTTCATCAAGAAATTGATCTTTTAGGTGGGCAATCCACATCTGTATTATTCCAAAGAAGTAGGTACATCACCAAAACTTTATTAAAAAGTTAGGGAAAACTAAAGGAGGAAAATAAGCAATGATAGAAGAAAATGGTTGATACATGACAAATCTAGGCTGCAGGTTACCTTCAATTTTCTTCTATATACCCCATTTTCAACCTTTCCAAATTACAAATGTTTATAAGTTGGCAAAACTCACTATCTGTTTGACCAGAAAATAAGCAAAGTTATTCCCAGACAGCTGGAGTTCAGATTTCAAATTTCTTAAGTTTTGTTCTCTAAGGTCTTACTTTGAGTTTGTTGCCACCAGCTTCAAGTTCAACCGCAATAACTTTTGATAGGCAAATCAAAGTCTGCATTGGCCATGAAAATGGAATTTCAGTACTGTTGATTCCTATATGTAGTGTTGCTAGCCAACCATGAAAAATAAAAATCTCTAAATCTGAGAATTGGAATTGAAAAATCCTTTCAATGATCATGAATGGAAGCATGATCCAAATCACCTTCCGCATTTCAAAAAAAAAAAAAAACAAAAAAACAAAAAAAGAAAAGAAAAGAAAACTTCCTAGTTATTCTTTGATTTGTTACATCGAGCAAAATGATGAAATTATCATCATTAGTTGGTATAATTGTCAGGACCATCCTACTTTTGGCTTTGGCTTTTTGGCTTATTAAAGAAACTTAATGGGGCAACCATCTTAAAATCAGGTCCACTTGAGAAATCAACCACTTTTCTTTTCTCCAACTGCTTTTCAACTACTTATCAATTGCTAGCCCCGGCTTGGCATTTTCAACCTCTTTGATCCTGTTCATACTTTCAGTCTACTTGTGGTTTTGTTCATACTTAATTTCATTCTTTTTCAATAATTCAATTTGACCTGAAACGGAATAAATATGTTTACTTGTAAGGATTAAAATTTCAGACTATCTAGCATTTTAAAGCAATGAAGTGAAGGACATCCCAATTAGATATTCTATTCAAGCTTCCATAATTAATCATTTAATTTTTTTCAAAATAATTACAGACATAAGTTTGGATATTTCAAGAATCGGAAAGAAAAGAGGTGCAAAAGAGAAAATTTATTAATATTTGAATATCAAATTAAGGAGTTTTTTTTTTAAATATAAATTCATTGATTTAAAGAAATGTGCTTTCAGCAAGTACTACATCTAAAACATTGAAGGATTTAAGATTTCAAATTAGAGTAGACCAAATTAAATAACACTGTAATTTAAAAATTTTTATTTAGTATAAAATATGTTATTATTTTATAAAAAATTATAAAAATTTTAAGTAACGTATGATATTTTATAATGTAACTATAAATAAGATATGTAAAAAATTTAAGTATTAAAAAAAAACTATATAACTATTTAAAATAAAAAATCAAATAATTTTATTTAAAATTATGCACGACGATCTTTCATTAAAAGAAAATCATTAAACTGAAAAATTTTAGTAAATTTTCTCTCAATGTAGATAACAAGATTAAGATTTTTCCTAATAAATATTAATAATTTTATCATATTTAAAATTAAAATAATTTATAATTTATTATTAATGACTTCAAAATTAAAAGACAAAGATGTAGTGATTTTATCATGAAAGAAGTTATAATCACCCTTTGTATCATCCTTGTAATTGGCTCTCTAAAAAAACAAGAATGCACATTCATTTGTAATAACTATATCAATTTGGTGCTGAGTTCAAACTTTTAAGAAGTAAGATTTGTGTCTCAATCTATTTTATTAATCTCATTTTTTTTTTAATTTTTTTCTAAATTTCTTTGAATAGTTTTGACTTTTTAATGTAGGTCATATTTAACAAATACAATTTTTTAAAATTTTTAATGAGAATTAAATTATAAATATTAAAACTTTTTACAAATTAATTAGAATTTGAGAATTGATTTTTTTTCTTAAAATTTTTTTAAATTACAATTATAATTAAATATTACATAACTGAATAATTAAATAAATAAGCTAATCAACAAATTAAAGTATAACTAGACAAAACCAATATAAAATTGAAACAAATCCATGTCATAACGTTTAGGTTGGGAAACCTATCCATTAGACATAAAAATTATAGAGTCGCTATCAATATTTTTTATTTAGGTGTGATTCGTCACTTATGTGAATTTATTTTTTTTTAAGGGTGTCATAAGTGTAAACTAAATGTCCCTAAAAAGAATAGATTCAAGTTTACATAATCAGAACTAAGATTCGGGAGTCGGTTATATGCAAGGAATGTATTAGTACCCCTTTATGCCCAAAATTGGTATCACATTAATTATATGTTATCTTGCTTAAGCCTTAATCAAAAATGGTTATCATGCAAATAAATCAATTTCAATCCTTTTATTTATTTACAAAACATGGTGATATAAAAATTCTATCAAATATCAAGCAATCATGCAATCATATAATAAATATTAAATCACACCATGCAAAAATTATCATGTAAATATATAAAATTATATCATGCAATCATATCATAAAAATCAATTAAATAAATAAATTAATAATTATGCAAATAGACATGCAATTAAATATATAATCATGCAATTAATAATGTAAACCGTACAATCAAATATATGATCAAGCAATTAAATATATAAATCATGCAATTAAGTATATAATCACGCAATTAAATATATAAATCATGTAATTAAATTGATAATAATGCACATAAATATATTATCATGCAATTAACAATATAAAACATGCAACTAAATATATAATCAAGTAATTAACAATATAAAACATGCAATTAAATATATAACCATGCAATCATACAAATAAATAAATTGATAATCATGCAAATAAATTAATAGTCATACAAATATATTAATAAATCACTCAAATATATTAATCATGCAAATAAAATTTAAGCAAATAAGTTATCATGTAAATATAATATTAGTCATGCAAATTCATGTGAAAATGAATACCATATAAGAGCAAGCAATTAAATATTATAAAAGTTATGTAAAAATCACAAAAAAAGCAAGCATTACTTCAATGGATCACAGGTTTCAACAATTTTTTACCTTTCAAAAATTGATATTTTCTACTATAAATTTTAACCTTCCTTCCAAAAACTCCAATTGGATCTTCTTGCAAAGTTTTTATACTTGATTGTTTTTTCCTTGTTAATTCAAAACTTTGCCCAAATTTTCTCTCTTTTCAATGGCTTTTGTTTGATCTTAAAGTCAATTGCTGTGAGGCCTTTTTTTTTTTTATCTTAGATTTAAGGTTTTTATATAGGGATTGAATTCCTTTCGATTTAGAAAAAATTAATTCAACCAAATCTAGGATTTCTCTCCAAACTTTATTCTATGTGCAATCTTCCTTTTTTTCAATAGATTGAGCTCTAAGTCTTTCCAAAATTACTCAACCATTAAAGTTGAAATCTGAGATAAAATCCAAGAATTGAATTGAATCCAAGATTTTTCATGCAAAATTTCAATTTTTTTAAAAATTTTTACTCCTTTTTTTTTTTTTTTTTACCAATTGACTTTGACTCTTTTAACTAAAAAAAGAAAAATTAAACTAAAAAATTAAAATACAAACAAAATTTAGGGCTTAATCTTTAGGCCCAAAATTTACTTTTTCAATTAAGGGCAAATTGCATGATCAAAATTAAAATTTGAAACTCAATGAATTTTGAAAAATCATCGGATAAAATAAGGTGTCTACAATTGCCTTTTTTGTTGCATTTTTTGTGAAACAATAATTGTACAAAAAAAAAGACGTCTATTTTGTTCGAGTCAAGAAAAATCGAAAAAGAAAATTGCAAACCTCTTCAGAGGTTTGAAACTTTTTTTTTTTGGGAAAAATGCTCCCCCCACTACTAAGGCTTTGAAACTTTGAAAAATAAAATGTTCTCCCATAATTGAGGCTTTGAAACTTTTGAAAATAAAATACTCCCCACAATTGAGGCTTTGGAAGTTTTGAAAATAACATGCTTTCCACGACTAAGGCTTTGGAACTTTTGAAAAATTAAATGCTCCCCACAACTGAGGCTTTGAAACATTTGAAAAATAAAATGCTCCCCTACGACTAAGGCTTTAGAACTTTGGAAAAATAAATGCTCCCCCATGATTGAGGCTTTTGAACTTTGGAAAGTAGAATGCTCTCCTACAACTGAGGCTTTGAAACTTTTGAAAAATAAAATGAGATCATTCCTACCTTCGAAAAAGCTCCTTCTTGATAGAGGCATTGAAACTTAAAAAATCTTACCTTAAATTGAGTTTTTGTATTTCATCTGAATCATCTTGATTGCCTTCCAATGTCTCTTCTCAAAATTATTTTCTCATATAGTTTTTCCTTTTTGCTTTCCAAACATATGCAATGAAAAGCATGCAATGAATGAAAAGATTCTCCACAATTCTCAAATTTAATTTTAAGATTCAAATTTTAATTTTTCTTCATTTAAACATACATGATGCATGGAATGAATACAATGTTCTCAATGTGATGCATGTAACGCATAAGCCAAAGACTTTTCAAAATTTCATCCCAATTCCACAACTTAAACTTTGATATTTCTTTTCCAAACATAGAGTGCATGAGTGCATTAAATGTGATGATATATGCAACATGTAATGAATACAGGGAATAAAACACATAAATGCAAAATTCTTACTCAATTTCAAACTTTAGACTTTAGATTTATTTTTTTTTTCAAATATACATAATGAATGCCATGAATGAATGTAATATTCTCAGTATGATGCATGCATGTAATGCATGTGGTAAGTATAATGTATGCTATGCAATTCATTTATTTTTTCAATTGTGGTAAATGAAAGGGTTTTCAAAACTTTTGATTTATCTTTTCACTTTTTTTAACTCTTTAACACTTGTAATTTTCAATAAGAGCTATCATGCATCATCAAATAGTTTCATCCATTATATCATTCAAATACAAAGTTTCATTCTTGCAATAGAATCTTAAGACTTTTCTTCATATCTTCTTTTCAGCTTTTCATTATGTTTTTCTTCAACTTTTTTGGAATTGACCAGCAAATGTATCGACTAATTTGTGATCCAAAACTCCTCTTTATTAGCTTTATCATTTAATCATAACATTTGTAATGTTTCTTTTCATTTGTAAGTTGTAAGGATCAACATTATTTTAAACTTCTTTCATCTTCCACATTTCATTTTCAATATGCCTCAATCACTTCCAACTTTTTTACAATAATGCAAGGATCTTTTATAACGGTCGTTTATTCATTCATCATCATTTCAATTCAATGCCAAATATAATCCATTATATTTCTTTAATTAATCATGGGAAGAAAGAAATGGTGAAGAATAAGAAAAATCAAAGAAAATGTGTTCATTATAAGAACGAGTTTGGTAAACAATAAATAGGCAAAGAAATCATTTCAGGATGAGTCATCAAGAAAAAGGTTGGGAAGGGTACGCAACATCTAAGATAATGAATATTAAAAAATTCTAGACAAATTAATTTTGAATTTTTTTTCAAAAGCTCATTCCATTGATATTCTTGATCTTTCATCAATTCAAGCATTATCTCTATTTGTTGGAGATCTTTATCAAGATTGTTTTTTCAAGTTTCTTTTTTGTTACTTAAACTGCTCTTTTGGGTTTTTAGTTTAAGTATTCTTTTTTTCTACTTTTTTTTTTGTGTTTAATTTTTTACTTTTTTTTTTGCACATCTCTTTCACATCCTTTCTTTCTTATTTCCCTACATCTCTTAATCCGTTAATGACATTTCAATCAAAATTTTCAACATTCCCATTACAAGTTTGTCTTAGTTCAACTTATGATTCTCTACGTCAAGAATTCATATTCAATTAAAATAGATTTTGAAAAGACATAACGTAGGCTAGGGTGAGGGGTTATGAAAGAAATGAATAAAATAGGCCCAAAATTAATTCGAAGGGTTATAGACCAAATGATCATTTATTATCATATAGAGCAACTTGGTTTTTTACCCCATTCTTCATTAATTGTTTCTTTTTTTTCCTTTCTTTTCTTTACATTTTTTTTATTTGCATTTTTCGTCTTTTTTTAGAAATATCTAAGCACCAAAGAGGTTTTTTTTTTCCCCTAATTTTTTTGCCACTAAAATCATTAAGGACTTTCACTTTTCTTTTTTCTTTGTTTTTCTCTTTGTGATCAAGCCTTTTTCAAATTTTACCCTCAGTGTGGAGGATGATCCTTAGTTGGGCTTTTTTCAAAAAAAAATTTAATAGGCTCAAATGGGATAACAAATAGATAATTTTACTCTTTGTGTATAAGGTAAAAGAAAGATGACCATTTTTTATTTAAAATATGAATGCTCTCAATGACAAACATTTATTGATTAAGAGCAAACTTGCAAATGAATCATCACAAAAAATGACACACTACATCACTTCTGTCTATAAATGAGTGAAATCTCATGCTAGTTTTATTTCATGAAACTTGTCATTTTTTACTTTAATGATCCCAAGAGTATTAACTTATCAATTCCATCAATATGAATGTTGCTTTCAAAATCGAATCTTAAATTATTATCATGATTGTTTGAATATTTATTATTTAGAATATAGGAATGGGTGAAATATGAAATGCATGTAATGAAAATGCATTTGTCACTTTATTGAAATGATGAAAGATAAATAAAACATTGACATAAAAGACTCAAATGTTTCAAACTTGCATTATTTTATTAAAGTTCCTAAGGTGATAGACATTTATAAAAACTCTTTCAAAATTATGCCCTAGTGTGGTTAAGTAAAAGGTTCTTGATGACACATGTCCTTGCTTCTTAATCAAAATTTACCAATCTATTTTTGACCAAACTTTGTAGTTTATACTTTGCAATTTATACTTTAATCCTAAGATGATAGTCACAAGTAGCATTAGCATCATACCACTTAGGGTATGAAGGTTTTATAGGTTCTAAATAGACTTACAGTAGATTGTGAGGGGTTTGACCTAAGTCTTATAAAGTCCTTATTCCCCTACTACATTCATTATATCTTTTTTTAATTTTTTCATAAAATTTGATTTGAAAGGCATCCATCATCTTTTGTAGCTTTTGACAAAAAGTATTACAATATTGGATAGAATGCCCCAAAGCTCCTTTATGATATTTACAAGACTAGTTCAAATCTATTTTGTCACAACTATTTTTATGACTTAGGGGTACTGGACAAATCATGTATGCCTTAACCAGAGCTTCAAAAACTTGTTCTAATAGAGTTTTGACATCATTGAAACTTTCTTTAATGTGGCAAGTTTTACCACCATTTATAGCATTAGCGGTTCTAGCATGACATGGTACGGGTTCCCACTAATGTTTGGTCCCTTAGAGGTATTGAATTTTAACATGCCTTGGTCAATGAAATGTTGCACATAGTATTTCAAAGTAGGGTAATTTTCAGTTGAGTGATCTATGTTTCCAACATGATAGTCACATATGGTAGTAGCATCATATATTTAGGGTAAGGGCTTTAATGGTGCCACATGGTAAGGTATTATAAGGCGACCTTCTACTAATTGAATGAACAGTTTAGTATAAATCATAGGGATGTGATTAGTCCAAGTCTTTTTTTGGGTAGCTCAAGGCACCCTTGAATAATTGGCTTGTGCATTTGGTTGAGGTAGAAAAAGGGGCAAGGCCATATATGGGGGTTATGGGTTGGACACCAAGTTAATAAGTAAGTGGTGCAGAGTGATAAGGATAGGTATTTGGTAAAATGTTATTGGTGGAATGGTAAAGGTATTGGTATGTGGGGTGTAGAAGATATCGATGGTGCCCTTTGAATTATAGCCCTTCATGAAATAGCTTGAGCATCAGCTTCTTCTTTTTAAGTGTAACTCTTTTTTTTACACTAGACCTTTCACCATCTTTTAGTTTTTTATTCTTAATAGCATTTTCAATGATTTCCCTAGATATTATCATATTAGCAAAATTCTTAGTCACATTATCAATCATTTTTTCATAATAGGAAGTTTTGAGAGTATTGATGAATAGAATCATGGTTTTTTTTGGGTCAATGGAGGTTGAACTTGGGCTATCATATCCCTCCACTTTTGAGCATATTCTTTGAAACTCTCATTTGTCTTTTTTTCCATGATTTAGAGAGATATAAGATTTGGTGCCATGTCTATAGTATGCTTATATTATGCAATGAAAATCTTTGCAAGTTCTTTTTATCCACGAATGCAAGATTTATCTAGTTATACATACCACCTAGCTGTTAAACTAGTAAGACTATCTTGAAAAATATGAATGAGCAATTTTTCATTATGAGAATATAATCAGCCATTTTACGACAATAAATTTTGACATATGTAATAGGGCATTTGGTCCCATCATACTTCTTGAGTTTAGGCACTTTAAATTTTGGTGGAAACACCATATCAGAGACTAAGCAGGGTTTAGTAGCATCCATTGACCCATAAAAATTTATCCCTTTGATAGCTTTAAGCCTATTTTCAATAATGTTTATTTTTTAGGTTTCAAAATTTTCTTTAATTTCAACAATGCCAATCTTTAACTTTTTTTGCTCCTTGGGATCATTTAGATTTGGAACTTGTGTAGGATCAGACATTTTGATGTCAATAGTAGGGGTAAATGAAGCAAAAGCAATAGTTGTTGGCATATTAATATGCACATAGGGATAGTTTGCAATGAATAGCATTTGGTGCTGGGTCCCTTGAGATGCCTGTGCTGAACATAGGCCAAAACGAATGGGATATAATGGATCAACTTCATTTTGTATCACATATTTTTCCACTTTCTTCTCGTTGCTCATATTTTTCAATAATTCAGTAATAGTTTCCGATTACCCTTGAAATTTTTCTTATGACTTTTCTAGCTTTTGGAGGCGAAGAATGTTTTCTTTTTCCATGATCTTTACCTGATATCTAGTATTGTAACGTGTTAGCTTGTTTAAACATTGAGCTATACTTGAACCTTAATTTATCGTAATTTTTAAAAAAATTAGGATAACTTATTATCATGCACTTTTAGAAAGATATTTATATATGAATGGATGGATATATGAATGCAATTAGGAGAATTTACCACACAATAATTATTAACCAAAAAAATCTTTATTGAATTGAAAGTTATTTCTAACCAAATCCAATATTACATCCATGAAAAGTTTAAAATTTATTGTGAAAAGAGATTCCTAATTTGTCGATATTGGCCTTGCACTTCATTAAGGAAAGCTAGCAACTCTTGGTCATGTGTTCCTACTAGTGGTAGCTTTGTCTTCCATTCTTTAACTTTTTTTACCATGTCCTTAGCTTTATAGGTAGCCATAATGAATTGATTAAGTAGGCACTCTAATTGGTTGTGTTTTCTCATATATGCTTCTTGGCTTATTCACATTCTTCATTCACAACACCTATTTGTGTTTCAATTTCAACCACTACCTCATTGAGCATTTGGATGTACTTTTGTGTTTCTGTGAGTGCTTCATCTTTTTCTTACATCTTTGCTTGTAATTGTCCATTTTCTTTTAAAAGTTGAGCTAACTCACAATTGGTGAATAATTATGTGATGTTGAGATAAAAAAAATATTTTTCCATTCATCCTTTTTATTGTCTAAGTGCTTGAATCCTTTGGTCCATTTTTTCCTCTAACTTTCCTTTTAGCCTTTTATTTCAAGCTCTAATTTGTCTTTTTCAACTTTGAGCTTTCTTTTAGCGGTTTTCATTAAAAATAGAGAATTGAGAGGTGATGATTTCATTGGGCCATTTGGAGTTGTTTTTTTAGAGATTTTAATGTCTTTACCTCGCCTAATGTGCCATACAAAATACTCAACGGTAACCTCATTTGAGCATCTCTTCTTATCTTCCTTTTGAGGCAAATTTCAAGCTTGTAAGGCTTTGGCTATCTTTATAGAGGCATCAATTTCAACATATGAGAACTCCATTTACTAAGTCTAAAAGTAGTTGGGATAAAATGTTCATAGCCATGTTATTTTCACACCATAATGGAAGAATAACTTACTACACCTCTAAGGCCGAAAAGAGGAACCCAAAGCTTATCTTCACAACCATATAATATTAGTCTATAAGGCATCCAAAAAGCTTTCTATATTACATCTTGGCCAGTGAGTTTGCGTAAAAATAAGATCCATGTTTCCTTGGATTTTTGTGGGCCATTCATTCTCACAAAATTCCTTAATAGGAGTGCTTGTAGTGAAATAGGGCTTACGAAATTTACTACCACTATTTTTTATATGACTTTTCATCCAAATAGTTAACAATGAAGCATATCCAGTAAAATAGCCTTATTTATTTCGACGATAATGATTTAAAGATCTAATGGTCTCAGCTAAAATTACAAGAACATGGTTGATTTGGTAATCAAGTTGATCAAAGAAATTCACCACTGCAATATCAATATAATCCATTACTTTTGCAAATACCATCATCCCCATATAAAGCCAATGCCATCAAATTCATTCCTCTTTCAGTGCTAAAATATTTGTATATAAAGTCACAAACAATAAACTAAGGAATACCAACACTTTCATCTTTTCCTTTACCCAATTATCAATAGTTTAGACATCTACAACCATATTTTGAGTAAGCTTTTTATGGTAATTAATCTTTTTATTCTTCCAGCATACCTTGTCAAGGTTAGGGAGATCCAAATGAATGAGAGTTGAATATTCTTCAATAGTTGGCACCATGTCAACCTCATTGAACACAAAACAACGATATGAAAGGTCCCAAAATTGAACCGTGGCCATAATAAGCAAATCATCCATAGGGATTAAAAGAAGTAATGTAAGGTCCCTAAACTTTTTTCGTAAAATCTCTTTGGTAGTGACGCTCTATTGATTTCAAATACTAACCATATCGCCAATATTATTTCGTTTAAGATTGATATAGATTTTGGTAGCCAGAGTAGTTATATAATTGATTGGCAAACAATTGCTTTCTTTAAGCTGAAATTTCTCGAACTTCACTATCAAGCTCATAAGGAACTTTGATAGGCTCTTCATGGATGCAATTAAGATTTTCTTTGTTAAGATTGTTTTAAGGCAATTACTCCTTATATAAATCTAATGATGCATGCATGCAAAATAAAATAGAGAAAAATGTTAGTTAACATATATAAGGAACAATATAAAAGGTTAGTATGCAAAAATATATACAAGGAATAACACAAATTTACAAGAATAATAGCTGTCCCATCATGTGTCTTATTTTGGTTTTTTCTAATAAAAGGAAGGTAGGGCTCTAACTTAGGTTTAGATTCTTAGGGTTCATGTACATACTGGGTTCAAAGGCTTGATAATCTAAAGGCTCCCAAATTGTTCCTTACATCATCGTTCATTATAGACTAGTAGGGCACCTCAATCTTCACCTACCATTATAGGCTCAAATGAAAATGGTTCAATTTGAGTTGGAGTTTTTGCTAGCTCATATAGAGGTTATCACCTCATGAGAGTATAGGTACTTACTCTCTACTAATAAAGGGTAAAGCTCGAGTATAGGGCTTATGCATTAATACAAATGTGGTATGTGTAAAGAGACATACCAAATAATCAAATAAATTAATGAACAAAAAAATTAAAATATGCAAAATAAGAAAACAATAACAAATAAGTTAGTAATATGAAAATCATAATTAATTATATAATAAAACCAGCAAAGTAAGGTTTAAGATAACACATGACTAACTAATGGCTTGAGTCTCTAATGTCCCTAATAGAGTCGCCAAACTGTCATAACATTTAGGTTGGAAAACCTACCCATTAGTCACAAAAATCATGGAGTTGCCACAAATCTTTTTTTACCTAGGTGTGATTGGCCACTTATGTGAATTTATCTTTTTTAAGGTTGTCCTAAGTGTAAATTAAGGGTCTCTAAAAAGAATAGGTTCAGGTCTACATTATTAGAACTAAGGTTTGAGAGTCGGTTATATGTAAAAAAGGTAATAGCATCCCTTTATTCCCAAAATTGGTATCACATATGTGTTATCTTGCCTAAGCCTTAATCAAAAGTGGCTTATCATGCCAATAAATCAATTCCAATCCTTTTACTTATTTACAAAACATGGTGATACAAAATTTCTATCAAATACCAAGCAATCATGCAATAAAAATTAAATCATACCATGCAAAAATTATCATTCAAATATATAAAATTATATCATGCAATCATATCATAAAAATCATTCAAATAAATAAATTAATAATCATGAAAATAGACATGCAATTAAATATATGATCATGCAATTAATAATGTAAAACATGCCATTAGATATCTAATCATGCAATTAACAATGTAAAGCATGCAATTAAATATATAATCATGCAAATAAATATATTATCATGCAATTAACAATATAAAACATGCAATTAAATATATTATCATGCAATTAGTAATATAAAACATGCAA